>NC_138746.1:18923588-19446088 GCF_965113295.1 Leuciscus leuciscus | reverse complement strand
TACCAAAAAGGTTCCTGTTATGGCAGTGCCTCCAGTGGGCACTTCAAAAGCTGCCGCAGTGACTGCTTTGCCGGCCAAAGCAGAAGAGCCCAAACAGGATGCTCCACCCAAGAAGAAAGCAGGATCCAAGAAGAAGGCAGAGCCAGGTATGCTGTTATCTCGACAAAAAAACAAACATATTAAACGGTCAGATAGTTACTAGGCGGAGATACACAGACCTGCTGATGTAAAGGAGGCTGCCCCCTCCTGGTTCTTGTTGAAACTCAAATTTGTTAACATAAGACATTTTACTTAATTAGCATTAGGGATACTAATGATTAATCGATGATTGATTAATTGTCGTTTTAGTTGGTATAAACGTATTGATGGTCGATTACACAAGGTCATCCTTTCAGTGCGTAGATTTGAGGTGCATGACGGCTCATAAGCAAAACAAGTGCATCAGACACATAAAGGAAAAATTAAGCGACCGTGCGGTAGTTAATGAAGCTAAACAAGGCTATAGCGTTATGGGATATCACTGGGACGGTTATAGTCTGTGTTCATGAAGAATCCTATCTGTTTTGTCATTGAATGAAAATATTTATAGTGAAGAATTACTAAAATATCAATATATATATTAAGAACTACCCAGGAAGATCATTTATAAATCAAGGAAGATATCTGAGTATTCTAAAGGCTCTGATATAATTCAAGCAAAACAAAACGTTATGGAGCTTGAATAAAAGTACTTTTTCGTATATAACTAAACATTTTCTGTAATATGCACAATATCCTATGCACATTTGGGAAGAAAATAACACTTATAATAGCAGAACAACCCATTTGCTCACATGTATCTCCCATACAAATGCACACACATACAGGACAGACATGCACATGGAAAAATACATGTGCACGAAGCTTGTACAACTAGCCTATTATTTAGAGTAAAAAATATATTGAATTCGTGAGGAAACTGCTGTTTTGAGTGGCATCTGCACACCCTGTCATGATGGCTTTATACCACTGCAGTAGATGCATTTTGCAGTATTAAGTTTAGCGATTAATCATTTAAATGGCGATCGATCAGAGGTGGACACTAATAACGTTTTTTTTTAAAGCACATTTTTCAAGTGTCTGTACTTTTTATGTTAGTATTTTTATTTTGGAAACCTTATTTTACTTGACTACATTCCAAAGCATAACATCCCACTGCATTTCATAATGATATGTTGTTCCTCATTATTTTGTACTAAAGAGACGCGATGGCAGTGGCCGATTCATGAACAAGCTGATTATTTTCATATGTTAAATCAGCTTGCAAATCGCACTGAACAATTCATTCAACAATTTGACCGGTCTGCATCACTTAACAATTCTCTGAATTCACAAGTCTGACTTGCCAGATGCACAAAATGAGCCAAGCATGAGAGATCCTTGGAGCTTAAGTTACTGCAGAATTTTAGGATTATTGTAGTTAATGAAAATCCTATTTAGGTCACGACTGTGAACTAAATCTGCTGGAAAAGGGCAAGCTCTTTAAGTCCATTGAATGAAATACTTGAATGTGGACAATTAAAGATGTGAATGTGGACAATCTTCATGTGCAGCATCTCTTCAACACTTTAACCTAGGGACCATATTAGGTTAACATTTATTTTAAATAATCTTCATTGTCTTTAACATCTTTATTTAATATATATATATATAGGCCTATATGAAGAGTTCAGATGCAAAAGAAAATAATATCAAGTTTTATCAAGTTTGTATATTTAAGTTAAATAATTTCACTTAAATGGCAATGCAAATTACCTATTAATTGTCATTTAAGTGAAATTACTTAACTTAAATATACAAGCGTAATAAAAATGATCATTCTAGAAGAAATTTTCAGATGGCACTTAGAGGCTTTTGCATCTGAACTCTTAATATTTTAATCGACTTAAAATAACTTTCTTTTTATTTTATTTAAAAAAAATTCATTATCAGTATCATTATTGTCATCATCAGGTTAATGTAGTAGACACTAATATTAGACCCGGAAAATGAAAAAAGCCAGTCCAAATGTTTGTGTAGGACCCAGGTATGTCTTAAAGGAAGTTTGGCCTCAGTATGCAATAACAGGATACTTCTGATTGGTTTGCCAGACCTTTAAATACACAGAGATAAAACTGTTTTGGCTAGACCGCACAGATGACATTTACATGTAATAAACCTCCAAGCTGAGCCTGGAAAACCTGAATATATGGTGTATGTGACTCAGGAGTTTATATGCGTGTTACTTCCTGATGTCATTCATCTAATTCAGAGTACCGTCTGGATTGTCTCTTCTGACAAATAGCGCTGAAGTGCTCTATTTCCTTTGTGGGCGGTGTGTTGGAATAGCACTAGTCCTTATTTGCTGATGTTGGCTCTGATTGGTTGCAGAGAGCTCAGAGTGGGTTTATGTCTGAAGTGCTACTCACAGGGGAATTGAGGCAGTGAGCTGCATTCTTCTGCTCATGTGCTGGATTTCATGCACGTGTGTGCTAGTACACAGGCTATTAGGCACATGAGATATGTTGAGTTTCATAGTCATTCAACGTGTCCTTGAAGTTTGGCTTTACTTTGTTTCTATTTTGCACAAATGTTGGCTAATAAAGCAATACCACAAAAAAAAAAATCTAGATAAATTACCCAACCTCACTGATTAGTGGCAACATTTAAAATTTTTGTTTCACTTTAAGTTGAAATACTAAAAATACTAAAACTAAAATAAAGAAAATTATCAACAAAAAAACCCTAATAAACACAACAAAATAACTAAAACTTTAAGTAAAATGAAAATGGAAAATATTATATAATAAAAACATTAAAAAAAATGTATAAATACTGTAATATTATATTAATGAAACTAAAATAAGTCTCTATATAATATATATATATATATTACCACTCACTTGTGATGAGGTATTGCACCGCTTTGACCATGAGAAAATGCAGAGAGTTTTGCCCCAGCGTGCAGGTGGGTTTCCAAATGCACTCAGAATTCCACTCCTCTCTACGAAGTTCAGCCCTCTTGGCCCTGTTCAAACAATACTTTTGCCTCAGCTGCTCCATTAGGGGAGCACACAAAGGCCTTTAGTGACTGGACAATAGGAGTTTATTGCCAGTCCTGAGTGCCATCTCACCCTGGTGCCACACACTGGTGCCATGCTGGCACTGTCTAAATAACAAAGTGAGTCAATAAAGGACATGATAGCAGCACATGCACACACCACTGTACGAGTCCAGTTAACTGTATCGTACACTTCATTCCCTTGAAGCTGCACTTCAACAGGGCTGTTTTGATTTTATTACTCTGCTGATCTGAATTGGATGCTGATTATGCTGTGGGTGTTTAGGAGTGTAATAAATGGGTTGGAAAATTCACTCTTAAACGCTGATCTGCTGCAAAGCACTTCTTAGCTTTCTGATTCGGTGTCAAAACAACACTGGCACTACAAAAGGGGGCAACTGTATCTTCTCTGTGGATGCCAGTTACCTCTGTGATTTTTGTGATTTGTGTCCCTTTTACTCGTGCATAACCTTAATAATTGATCTGTTTTTTGTCTCTTTCTCCCTCTCTAGTGGTGGCTGAAGACTCCGCAGACAGCCCACTGTTCCTGCCCTATAAGGCTCTGCTTTCCACGGTGAGGAATATGGAGTTCACTGAAGTAGAGGCCCAGAAGCTCATTGAGATTCTGTCTGATAAGACTGGCATTATTCACGACACATGGCACAAGGTATGGCCAACTCCCTAAAGTTATGTTTCTTGTTTTATATTTTAAGTGAGTATTATTATACCCATCATTACTTTATTAAAACTCATGTAAAAGTTTGTCTAAACAGTTTTTCGTGCATGTTTATAGGCCACACAGAAGGGTGATCCTGTGGTTGTGCTGAAGAAACAGCTGGAGGAACGAGACAAGCAGCTGGCAGCTGAGCAGGAGGACTCAACAGCTGCTAAAAGCAGACTGAGGGATTTGACTAAAGTAAGGCCTGAAACACTCAAGCTAGTATAAAACATTAAGAAAAGTCATTATGGACTCTATAAGGTGAAAATTTGACTTTTAATTAAATGTTCTGCTTTAGTCTGATATTGACAGTTGCCAGGTTTGAACCTATGATACCATTCAAAAGTTTGGGGTCGGTAAGATTTTGTAATGTTTTTGAAGGAAGTCTCTTATTCTCACTCATTTATGTAAATAAGTAAAAAAAACGTAATATTGTGAAATATTCACAGCTATTTTCTATTTCAATCTATTTTAAAATGTAATTTATTCCAGTGATGCTAATGCTGAATTTGAGCTGTTACTGCAGGCTTTATTGTCACATGATCTTTCAGAAAACATTCTAATATGCTGATTTGGTGCTCAAGAAACGTTCTTATAAATAATGTTGAAAACAAATGTGCCATTTAATATTTTTATGGAAACCCTTATTCATTTTTTAGGATTCTTTTCAGGAAATGTTTGTTACATTTATTTTTGTACCATTATAAGATTATTTATTTTGATAAATTTAAATATGTCCTAGCTGAAAAAAGTATTAATTTCTTACAAATATATGTATCTCATAGCGACCCCATACTTTTGAACAGTAGTGTACAAATGTTTGTTTTGCAGCTCAGATGTTTAAGCACCACACAGCACTTGAACAAGAAGCCATAAGTATTGTGATGGCCTATTTTCATGCCAGATCATGACCTGTGTTTGGTTTGTTTGTGTGTAGGAGCTGTCTGTGGAGAAATCAAAGGTGGCATCTGTAGAGACCAGGTTGAGCTCTCAGCTGAGCAAGCGAGAGCAGGACATTATCGCCCTCCAAGCACGCATGCAGGCCAGTTATCAAGACCACCTCGCTGAGTCTCAGCAGCTCAATGCCAAAGTGAGAATTCAGCACAGATTCTCTACTGTACACCTGCATGGTAGCAAGACTATATGAAAAGTTATGAAATTGCAAGGACATCAGGCAAAACAATTATTTATTAAGATTTTAATATTTATTAAATTAAAATAATAATTGTCAAATTAGGTAAATGTATTCAATTGAACAGGATTAGATGCTTTTAATTAATCACATTAGTGAACTTTGGCAGCCCTAATATTTACGTAACATGCCTAAGCCCTTTCTGTTCATTCTTAGATCTCGGCTCTCCAGGACCAGTTGGAGAAAGGCCCTAATGCTCAGCTGGCCCGTCTACAGCAAGAGAACTCCATCCTCAGAGATGCGCTTAACCAAGCCACCAGTCAGACGGAGAGCAAGTATGAACCTACAGCTCCTGCCAAACCCAAAAATGTCTTGCTTAATTTATCTTTTTCAGAGACCACACCTTGACGTTCAAAACCTTTGCCCAATGACATTGCAACAGACTTCCTAGCATGACATATCAAATATAGGAACCAAGCAGCTCTGGTTGCCTAATACAAAATTGAGTTTTTTATTTTAAACTTGCACATTCCTGATCTTTGTGTGCACGATTCTTCATGACAATTTTTTTTTATTGTCTTCATAATTTATCAAATATAATGACATTCTGCCTCCATTTACATTTTTTATTTGTTTGTTTCTTTATTGGTCCAGACAAAACGCTGAATAGGCCAAACGGTTTTATTTATTTATTTATTTTTGCTTGTGTTCCAGATTTTTTTTAAACGGGATTCTTCAGTGATTAATATTTTTTAAAATCTTTTCTTTTCTTCACCATTCTGATACGTAACATACATTAAGATGGAAACCAGATAGAATCTCACTTGGATGTATATAAATTACAATAGCAAAATGTGTTGTGAATGGTGTTTCATGTTGACTTTAATACTACACTGGTGTGTTCAGAATGGTGTTTTTTTTCTTTTCTTCTTTTCTCTCCATTTATTTATTTATTTATTTATTTTTGGTGCATCAGACAAAATGCTGAATTGGCCAAACTGCATCAGGACTGCATTCGGCTGAATAAGGAACTGGTAGAGAAGAATGATGCCTTGCAGGCTGAAGAACAACTCAGGAAAAATCTGGAATCTAAAGCTGCCACAGCTGAGAAACAGCTGACCCAGCTGCAGGTCAGAAGCACATCCTTCTTAAACCATTCTGTGCACCACAGACACCAATCATTATTGTTTAGTTTGCTGAATTGTAGTTAGTTTTGTACCAAAGAGCTGAACAACAATCGCCCAAGCAGTGCCTCTTATGAAAGAGTTCAAAATGCCACTCTAATTCTTATAAAACCTCTCCCAGCATGAGCACCAACCTCATTAGAGCATTCTGCTACCACTTGCTGGGCTGTTTAGCCTTGCACATCGGCAGGTATGAAGCATAGTTTCTTGCAATCTGTGTGTGTATTAAATAAGCTTGATTAGGCTTGCTGGTAAAGCTCAGCTCAGACTTTGACCCCCCCCAGTGCTGGTGCCTCTACTAATGGGATTTTTCACATGCTGGCAGAACATTTGATTGCCAGTTTGATCGCTCAGCAGTGCTCTGTGAGTTGGAACATGGCCAGAGCTACAAGAAAGTGCTTCTTCGAGCAATTTGGAATGTGAGCCTGCCTAAGTAGTACAGTTTCAGACAGAAGTATCTGATTATTCATACTGGAAGCACAGATAAAATGGGTTTAGCTTTGAGAACAAACTGCTTTTTTTCCGCTGATCCACTGCTACAAATAAAAGGCCACCGGATAAAAAGCTGCCTTTTGTTGAAGTGTTTACTGAGCATCTAGATGGTGTACTGCATGGGAGAGACATGAGTAATGTCTGGAGAGTCAATGCTCCCATGTTACGTTTGCATAGTCCCTGTTTAGAATTTAGTCTAAATGAACATCAGGACCTAAAATGAATTAATTTAATGTACAGTGGCTCCAAAAAGTAATTGGATGCCTAAGCCACCCTTAACTATATGCATGCCTTTTTTATAATATATCAAAATATCAAATAGCATTATATATATTATATTACCAAATTACACTTTACATGTAAAAAGATGTATATAATCTTTTTTTTCTTATTTTATTAGAAGAAAAATGTTAGCATCATTTGTTTGCAGATGGGTCATTGCATGTCAACTCAACCAAATTTTGGAAATTTATCCAGCTCAAATTTTAGATTTTGTTCATATTTTTTTCTGAAGAAAGACAAATATAAATGAAGAAGAAAACCAAAATATTAAATGTTATGTATGTATATTGACTGGGTAATCCACTATTTTGTAGAGGGGGGTCAAAATGACATTGGAACCAACTTTACAGGGTGGTAAAAATGACTTATAACTTAAATCTTAATGACTTAAGATGGCAGCATCATTATTTTATTTTTACACAGAGATTGGTAGGTCTATTAGTACAACCTGTTGACTTAAACCATCTTTGTTGCATTTTATACCAACAATGACACTTCAAAAAAGCACTTGTGTTTTTGCCCCAAGTATTAAAGATCTCTTAATATCCTTTTAGATTCTGATTCTTAACAAACTTTTCTTTTGGTATCTTAATTTAAGACCCAATATGGTTCATTCCCAGAGATATGGGGATCTCAATGTGGCTCCATGAGTAAATTGGTAATTTGTAGACATTTTCAGTGGTCAAACACCAAATGTGGGTCACTTTGCATACATCTGACACTTTTTCCCCCCCTTTCTTTTAAAGGAGGAATATCCGAAGAACAAATAATTTTAAAACCAGAAATGTATCTCGCTTTTTTCTATCAACACAATTGTCATTTTTACCCCCCTCTACAAATTAGTGGATTACTCAGTAAATATACATCCATTACATTTAATATTTGGCTTTCTTTTTAATTTATGTATTTCTTTCACCAAAAAAAACAAAAAAATTAGCCATGGACCTTTGGTTGAGTTGACAAGGAATGACCCAGATTTCACGTCTTGGTTTGATGTTTTGTTATAAAATGTAATGTAAATGTATTAACATTTTTGTGGATCCACTTAGTGGGATTTTAACATGTTTAAACCTGCTTTGTTCATTAAGACTTTGAATTCAGCGGAGTTGCGCTATCAAACTTGACAGGTGTTTTCTGTGTTATGGTTTGTCCCCTGTAGGCAAACTGGATAAGCAGCGAACAGGCCCTGCAGAAGCATCTGGAGGAAGTGAGTGAGGAGCTCAGACAGACCCAGAACAGCAGAAACAGCTTTCAGACACAACTTGAGCAGAAAGACACCACTGCTCATGCAGGTAATGCAGAACCACTCACTTGGTTCACTTGTGCAAGGAAGCACATTGTAGAATCACAAGGTGGATCCAGATTGCTTCAAATCATTTCTGTATAATGGGAAAAGCAAGATAATGGTTATATGTGGGCTTTAAATCCTGCAAGAAAGTGCCCTTGAGCAAAACACTTAACCTCTGGTTGCTTGTGTTGCTTTGGACAAAAACATCAGTTATGAATTAATAATAAGAAATAAGTGTTCTCTTCCTAACTGCACTGTTTCAGAGGCTCAAGCTCGTGTGGCCAGTGTGGAAGCAGAATTGAAAGAGCGGAGCGAACAGTTGGAGAGTCTGCAAAGCCAGCTGAAATATATACTGGCAGAGAGAGAGCAGCAACTGGAGGCGAGCCAGAACAAAGAACAAAACCACAATTCAGAGGTGACACTCCACTTTCCATGTCCCAATACATTTATCTGTGTCACATAATAATAGTCATGAAGTATATGTTATGTGTATCAACCATTCAATTTCACCTTATAAAAAAGTCTCATAAAATAATTTGTAGATGTCAAATTGAATAAATGGGTAGAAGTTTATTAAATATTTAGTTATTTGCATGTTAACTTTTTACATTCCTAATTAGGGGTGTAACAATACATCGATTTGGATCGATGCCACATAAAATATTGATATACGGTACCTTTATTTTGACACTCTCCACATCCTCACTTTTCTCAGCTGAAATAGACGCCTGACAAGACTGACTGAACCCAAACACGTTTTGTCACAAAAGCCGGTATTGTCAACTGTCAAGGCATCGCGAGTTCATGTTTTACAGCAGAAACCGACAAGCACCCTTGTTGTTTGTGAACACAACCCGAAAAGTCAGTTTTAGCAAATCAGTGCACAGTATTCAGGTCAGGTGACAAGGCTGTTAGTCACTTCGAAAAGACGCGCTAGCTAAGAGCAGTGTCATCAAAGCTGACAAAGTGACTAAAAGTGATGAACCTGTGATATCTAAAAGCTGAAACTTTTTCACGCAACCTTGCTAAAGTTAGTGGTGAGGAAAAAGCTCCCTGTGTTGCGTGTAATCACAACAATAAAGTTTGTCAGGCGTCTATGTCAGCTGAGGAGATTAACGTTACAAAGATTAACCAAGTGTTTTATGTATCATAGCAATAACTTGGTTTTGTTTAACTCTGAAACATGAAATGTGGAGTTATCTGCTTTTGCCAAAAAACGATTGTTGAGTTAATCTGCTTTTGCTAAAAACACAAAAAAATACTTTTAATATATAAAAAACATACTTTCAATGTACTTTGATTTTGTAAGTTACCTGTATTTTTTGAGTTGTTACTTAATCAAAACAACCCAGCTGCATTTTGTATTGATATTACTTGGAATGCACAAAAAAACCCCAAAAATCATGATTTATGAAAATGAACAAGAACGGAGTAATCTGTTTTTGCAAATGCACTCTTGTGTTGTAAATGTCCCAATTGAAAGAGGGTGTGCAATTTTTAATTAAGAGTTTAATTAAACGTTCATGTTATTTATTTTGGTTGCGTTTGTGAGTTAATAAATGAAACTGGTTGTATAAACTTGGCACATATCTAAATATCGATAAATCATCGATATGGCCCTGAATCGAATCGAACCGTAAATGTATCGCAGAATTTTTTGAGGTATCGGCAAATATCGTATCGCTGGCTGAGAGAGTCGATATTGTACCGTATCGTGATGAACTGTCCGATTTACACCCCTATTCCTAAAAATAACTGTTCATCTGTATCAGTCTATACATTTTCATTTACATGTATTAGTTTAGCAGAGGCTTTTATCTAAAGCTGGGGTGTCCCTGCCTCTGGAAGGCCACTGTCCTGCAAAGTTTATCTCCAACCCTAATTAAACACATCTAGCTAATCAAGGTATTACTAGGCATACTAGAAACCTTAAAGGCAAGTTGGAGCTAAACTCTGCAGGACAGTTGCCCCCCAGGACCAAGTTTGGACACCCCTGATCTAAAGCAACTTACAGATGGGGTATACAACAAGTGAGATACAAATGTATGAACATATAATATATGGTGGAGCAGTAATTTCATAAGCATTTGCATTTATCGTCATTACAGGCTTTCATGGCTGAACTGGAGCAAGCAAAAAACAGGTACGATTTACCGTGTGTGTATGCTGCGTGTTTTTTTTTTAATGTTTTCCAATGAAAATATATATATATATATATATATATATATATATATATCCTTAAAACATGACTTTAACTTGAAACAGGACATTTACTTGAGATGCAGTATTCTTGTATTTAGCATAAACTTCACAATATTTTTGTACATTAATACATTTGAAACAGCCTTGCACTCTTAACGTTTGTTGACCATGAATTCGCATTAACTGTTTACGCATTATCTCTAGCCTGAAAGAGAAAGAAAGTAGAGTTTCAACTCTTGAAGAAGAGCTGACCCAACTCAAAAACACCATCGCCAATCAGGTGCCAGTTTCATTAGTAAATTTAACTTGAAGTGTGTAACACGTTTTTTATTATTTATTGTACTACCTTATTTGAACCAATCACATGTCCTCTTCAGGTGGATAACTCAACAGAGATGCAGCAACTGCAGCTCAGGTACAATGAGGATGTTTTCTGCTGCTTTACTAGTATAGTTCAGTAGTGCTTAGATCATTTGAATGATTTTAATTTGTTTATTTGATCTCTTCATTTGAATTAAAGCATAAAAGAAAAGGATGAGCAAATTGCAACTCTTCAGGGAGAACTCCAACAGGTTAAAGAAAAAAGTTCAGACCTCAACACAGTAAGTTTATCATATGCAAACTTGCAAACCTCAAACAATTAAATTCATTCTTAACCATTGATGCCGTTTTTATTTATTTATTATTTATAGCTTGAAAACACAGAAATGCTGGAAAAGCTACAAAACAGGTATGCGTCATTTGTGATCCAAGTAACAGCTTCAAATTCATGTTGTTTTTTTTCACATTCTGTTATTTAATGCCATGTGTTCTCTCTTTCCTGGTCTTGTAGTTTGAAAGAAAAAGAGTCTCAGGTGGTTTCGTTTGAAGAAGAGATAAGGCAGTGTAAAGAACAGTACAACACTAAAGTGAGACTTTGCTGTTATTATTCAGTTTTTTTAAAAGCTAAAGTGTATAATTTGTTTGTTTAAAGGGGGTCCTATTATGCTTTTTTATATTTTCAACTTTCTTTATTGTGTAATGTTTCTGTTTGAACAAGAAAAATCTCTGCAAAGTTACTAAGCACTAAGTCCAATTCAAAGAGAGTTATCCTCTATATCAGTAAGCACTGTTTCTGAACTCCCTGAAACATTTCCGAAATGCACTCGAAGCGGTGGTCCAATCACAGCACATTGGTCCAACCGACCAATCAGAGCACATTTTGCTTTTGGAAGGATGGGCTTCATAGAGACTGGAACTAAGCAAAGGCTACATCCTAAATCACATACTTCCCTACTATATAGAAGACGAAAAACAATACGTGACAAAGTACGTGCAAATTCACAGTACTCATAAAAGTGTAGTCAAAGTACCCAGATGACCTACTACTTCTGGCGAGATTCTGAAGTGTGCATATGATGGACACTACTATCCCATGAGGCCACAGGAGAGGATTTGTGAATGGCAGTGAAGCAACGTAACTGACCCTGGTAGGTCACATTACATAGTCAACATGGCGAATGTAGTGCGTCCAGATTACATTCATAATGCACGCATTCATACTATATAACATACTTTTTTAAGAACTTGCTCAAGAGAATGCGATTTCAGATGCAGCCAGAGCGTTACAGATAGACTGGCAAGCGAGGTGCTGTAACAATGTAAATTAATTTTTTAAACATTCAAGCATAAAAACCTATTCTAGTAGACCCCAAAAACTAAATCATGACTTAAGGGCATAATGGGTCCCCTTTAAAAAAAGTGTTTTGGACCATTTCTATAAATGCACTCTTCATTTACAGCTGGAAGACAGCACAGCCAAACTGGAGTCACTACATAAAAGGTACATATTCAGTACTACTGAAGGCCACTGCATCTTTATGTTCCTGTCAGCCACCCACATTAAGATCATTCTTTGTTGAGTGATTTTTCGTGATGTTTTTCAGTGTATCTGAAAAAGAGAGCCTTGTGACATCACTACAACAGGAAGTGCAGCAGCTCAAGGAACTAAATCAGTCACAAGGCAAGAGTTACGTAAGTAGCCGAGACAATTGTGGACGTGTCATTATCTTGCATGTACACAGTGATTCATAAAAATATGCGTAGGCAGCACACATCATCATGTTAGCTGGGTAAATGGTGTTGCTGTAAAATTCAGATTCCATTTCAGGAGTGTTGATATAAAGAAACCATATAGGCTAGGTCTTTCTGTGTGTGTAAAATGTGACCGGTACTACTGGTATTGAAAATGGAGACACCATATCAATGATCGAGGAAGTGTTATTTTACGCTGCAGTTCTCAAATCTTACTCAAATCTTTTTTTCACATTGTTTCACTATTTGAAAGTTTATTTTGAATTAGTCAGTGTTTAGTTGTGCTAAGAGTCTCAGCTATTACCTAAGACAGAAAATAGAATGTCAATTTTAAGAGGTTTTGTGCTGTTAATGTAAATAGTGTGTTCAATTGTCTCTGAGCATATAATGTCATTACAGGAGAGTTTGGAGGGCATGCTGAAATCTTTCCAGGCCGAGACCAAAGAAGTTCTTACCTCTCTTTTTCCACACATCAACATAGAGACAGCACAGGTGTCTAGGATTTCAGTTTTCTTGTATTTTCATTTCTCAGTTTTGTTTTTGGATTCACTAGTAATGCTGGCTTGTTTTTGAAATGCAAATACATGTAACATCAGTCCCTACATATGTACACTACAAAAAGTTTGGGGTTGTAAAGTTTTTATTTTATTTTTTTAAAGAAGTCTCTTATGCTCACCAAGGCTGCATTTATTTGATCAAAATACAGAAAAAACAGTCATGTGAAATATTATAACAATTTAAAATAACGGTTTTCTATTTTAATATCTTTTAAAATGTAATCTATTCCTTTGACAAATTAATTTTAACCACAATTACTCATGTCACATGATCTTTCAGAAATAATTCAAATATTCTGATTTGGTGCTCAAGAAGCATTTCTTATCAATGTTGAAAACAGTTGTGCTGGTTAATATATTTTGTGGAAACCATAAAACATTTTTTGTTTCAGTATTTATTTACATTAGAAATATGTAATGTCTTTACTGTCACTTTTGAGCAGTTAAATGCATCGTTGCTTAGAGTATTTATTTCTAACAAAACAATTGTAGTTACCCCAAATGGTAGTGTACTTGATACTGTCACGAACATTAAATGGAGTCACTTTATTAATAAATGGATGTACATATCTTCCTTCACTTCCTCTATTCACATCCTTAAATGCTGTCTAATCTTTCGGAGTCTCTCTTTGTTTTCCTTCAGACCAAATGGCTTCAGGACTTTGCTGTGAATGCACAAGAGGTGCTAAATCAGAAGCAACAGAGCCAAGAATCCCAGCAAAGCACAGAGATGGATGTGAGCATGCTGCAGTTTCTGGCCTTGTGATATTATTATCTTTGTGGCTCTTCATCGCTCCCTAGTGGGCATGGAAGGCATATTTGTAGTTATTACAATGTTGTTTTATTATATAGGAGTTAATGGGGAAACTACAGGCAGCCCAGGAGAGTCAGTGCACACTACAGTCTGAGTGTGAACAGTACAGGAGCGTACTGGCTGAGACGGTGAGATTATACACTAATAGTCGGTTACATTTGAATGGGAATGACTTTGAGCCATATATGTTTAATCTTATTCTGTAGGAGGGGATGCTGAAAACACTTCAGAAGAGTGTAGAGGAGGAGGAGACTGTGTGGAGGACCCAGATAATAGAATCAGAGGACAAACTGAAGATGGTGGGTCTATACACTGTTAACACACACACACACACTCTTGTACATCTATCTTTATGAGGGCATTCATTGACACAATACAATCTCTAGCCGCTTACCCTAACCTTACCCATCACAACTAAGTGCCTAACCCGAACCCTTACCCTAAGGGGCCGATCACACCTGACGCGTTTTTGGCAGTGAGAGGCGCCTATTTTCAATTGGTTTCCTATGGCAGCGAGCGTTCTGAGCGCTGTTTAAGCGCCTGCTGCGCCTCGCGTTTTTGAAGTTGAAAAAAAAGCAACTCCGAGCGGAAAAAGCGCCCGACGTCATCGCGTTTTTTTCCACTGTCCAATCGAATGAATGGAGAGGCGGGCCTTCCGTTGTAGTGATGAAAGCTACAGTTGCTTGAACGCCCGGAGAGTGCGATGATGGAGGATGAACTTGTGGTGCTCTCGCGGCAGGGATGGAAATTAGCACCCGCCACCAGCCAAATGCGGGTGATTTTGTGTTGTGGCGGGTAAACTCGCTTCACCTACCGGCCACCGTGGCGGGTAAATAAAAATAGCATACTGTTTCACATGGACGGCGGACACTTTTAGAGGAGGCACACCTTCAAAAAAATTTGGCATTACATCGAAGGTAAAAAAACGTTTTTTTAAAGAACGATGGAGAAAAGCAGACAATGGGGAGTCCCGAGATTGGTTAGTTTACGACGAGACAAGGTGGACCTTAAATTAAAAACGTTAAATTAAAACCGTTATTCAACCACTGTTTAACCTAATACAAATGACTGATAAAATAACAGATTAAAATATAAAATAAAATATAGATTTTAATAGCTTGATGCTCTTTAAATATTTTGTTGCATTGTAAAAAGTGTCGGTGCATAGGACGGACCTATCCGCGATCGCTCTCCATGGTTCTGACCAAAGAAGAGCGCTTTGGAATCTCCATTACGCATCATACCGTTGTCTCTTAGTGCGCTACGAAGACTCTTGAGGTATAACTTAACAAAAGGTACCTATACTACCACTAAAGGTATAGCCTACCATTGGCGTCTTCAGGGCTATCATCCACTCGCGAGGCAGAGGCGCTGGCGCCCTCCCAGCAACGGCGCTGTTCGCCGAGAAAGATATGATAGGCCTACATCATGAGATGCGCAAATATGTCTGGAGACATGACATGTAAGACATGATTTTGACCACTTCATTGAGTTTTGTTTTGTAGAAAGGCTCTTTTTAAAAGATTTTCGTTTTGTATAAATTGTATCTTAATTTTGATCAATGTTTTATCAACGAATTGACTGTATTTATAATAAATAATAAGAAAATATATAGCAGACAATGTATTAAGGCGCCGGCATGATCACTTGCATTGCATGTGAACTGGAGAGCGCCGAAACTCAGCTTGTGCCTCACAGATTTGAGAAATATAGGCTATATATTACAGAAAGCTTGAAATGTCTACTTTTAAACGAAAATATTCAAAACCAAAAGAAATAGGCTCTCTGATTGTGAAATCCATATGAAATGTGCATTTCTCTCTGGCGTTCATGGCGAATCCGCAAAACACCAGTTTATTAATTAATAATTAAATGTCTCCTTGCTATTTTAGACGCATTAATTTTCATTACTTTTACCGGTTCTTTGTGGCAAGCTTTATGCGTGCGGTCGTGCGCTTGAGTGCGGCTATATTACGTAAACGCGCATTATCCTGTAGACTATAGCCTATTTAAGCATAATTAAAATAATATACAGGGGCGATTTGTCCACGAATGGCTTAAATGAACAACAACTAGTCGACTAGAATTTTTTTTAACTCGGAGGCAGCCCTATTCCACATATTTTCGAACCAGGATCAGGCCATTCTGGGTTGAGCGAGCGACCTTGCGGAATGAGCGAGCTATTCAGAAATGCGTTCTCCACTCACGAGCTCTGATCGGAACAAACCCGTCTGCTGAATTTGCGCAGAAACATCAAGATAGACATAACCAGCTTTTTAAAAAATTTAAAACTAAACATTTAGACTATTTTAGCACAAATTATGATCTTATTGACGATTTTTTATAGTTCTTGACAAAATTAGAATATATAAACTTTTTATTTTTTTTTGAAGACAAGTTTTGGGTGGGCCTGTTGAAAAGTGAAGTGGGTGGGCCTACTAACGCACCCATAATACCTTGCCTGGTGTGTGTATAAGAACGAAAGAGAAAATGTCAGTATTTAATTGAGACTTGAGATTAAATAAACTGATTAAGTATTGTAGATCTTGTAGTATTAATTTTCACATGCAGTTACACATTGTAGGTTAAAAACAAGAAAGTGGCTGATAAAAACATTGAGTGGCTGGTAGATTTTTAAATCCACCAGCCACAGTGGCCTGTGGACAAAAAAGTTAATTTCCATCCCTGTCTCGCGGGTTATCAGGAGCTTAACAACTTCACGAACCGTCACTACCACAATGTTAACAGAAATTAAATAAAGTTAATAAATGGCAGATTTGACGTTTACTTGACTGACAGGACAGCTGTTTCAGTGGTTGCCTATAAAAAACGCAGCGCACTGCTCGTTCTGTGTGATGGTAGTGTTGTGTGCCTCGCATTTTCAAACCTGAAAAACGCGTTAGGTGTGATCGGGGCCTAAACCTACCCTTAACCTAATTATAACCTTATCCCTAAAACTAAGGCCCTGTCCCATTTCTCCCCCCTTAAAACTTCCACTTGGTTTTGAGTGCCCTCGAAAGTAAAGTCCCCTCAACGAGGGGAAGTGGAGTTGAAGATCTTTCCCTATGAAATGGGACACCACTATATGCAAATTATATACATGCACATAACTATCCCAGTTATGATCAGGATATAAGTATCCATAATAATATGCTAGAAATCTAATAAAGTAATCAAATGTAAAATAACACAGCATAGTTAATTATAGATAGATTAATGCTCATTAAAGCTAAAGTTATTAATTCAAGAGCTGGGAGTAATTTTCTCTTTGCCTTTAGTTGTTTTATTCACATTAAAGGTGTAATCATTAGCAGGTTTATTAGACGCTGCCACTTTAAGACCGAATGCAGATCTAATAATACACATTTTCTCCCAACTATTCCACAACTAATGGCGCGTTTCCACCGAGCGGTACAGTACGGTACGGTACGGGTCGGTACCCTTTTATTTGCGTTTCCACTGCCAAAAGTTGAGAATGGTACCAAAAAGCCGAACCGTACCGTACCACTTTTTGGGTACCCTTCCGTTGGGGTACCTAGCACAGTGGTACGGTACTAAAAGGTGGAGCTAGACTCACTGCAGGACGTTGATTGGTTGACAGAGAATCGTCACTTGCGCGTGCTACGAGGGGAATGACAACATAAGAAGCGCCATTTTTTAATATACAGTTTAATATAATACTACTGTTACTGTGTCACGAAATGTAATTTTAAGAGTTTTTCAGGCGAGAATGTAGTTGTTTAAAGCTCAAATCTGTGGTTTATTTATAAAGATGATTTGTTTTTCCCCGGTTGTGAGATCCATGCGATCAGCGGGCGCTCGGCGCTCATGTTTCCCGGCTGGATGAGCCTTTCCTCGGCTAAGTTCTTCTGACGTTCGCCGATGACTAAACATGTAGTGGTTAAACATGAGATATAATAATTCGTCTTGTGCAGACCTAACGGGCGATCTTTGGTCTCGTGAATATATAATTCGTTCCCTGTCAATCGTTTTGGCCGAGGGCTAAGTTTAGTTTCATATTATAGGCTATTTGTATTTAACTTTACTGTTGTAATGTTAGATTAGAGCGCAGCATTTGGACATTTGACTGAATTGTTTGCTTTATTTCTTATTGTATAGCTTCTTGTACCTTTTACTTAAACTTTTATATTGGCTATTATTGATAAAACTGAAATTTTACAAAAAGAAATATGGTTTCTTGTCATTTTCTTATTACAAGATTATCACTGATGTTTATTGCAACATTTGTACAAATGCATATATTGCCTGTAATATGTGTAATTTTTTTTATTATTTAAACGAAAAGAGGTAACGTTAGGGTTGTGTTTTAAATTTCGTTTTGTTATAACGTTAAATAGAATAACGTATAACGTGCAGTGAATAATCAATATGCGTTGTGCATGAACCACATTTGTGTCCCTATAATGTTTAATTTATTTAAATGAAAACGAAAAGAGGCAGAGTAGTGTTTTATAACATAATATTTCGTTTTATTGTTGCTTAAAATGTACATACAGAGTAACAGAGATAACCGGAGTAGCAGAGCGAGCTGAGTGACCTTTTAAGAACGCGCTGTACCATTTGCATGTAGGAGTCGCACATGGCAAGTACAAACTTTGCGTACTTAATATTGAGAAAAGCCTAATGTCGGCGCTTGTCTTCTTGTGACAAACATGTCGAGGAGCAAGAACAAGATCTGCTGTATATGTCATCCATTGTAGTTTACTATGTTCTTCTTCGCGCGAAAATGACGTCGATCGAAACACCACGCCTATCAAGTAAGGGTACTGTTGGCAGTGGAAACGCTAGCCAGATCATGGTTAACAGACCCGAACCGTACCGTACTGTACCGTACCGTACTGTACTGCTCAGTGGAAACGCGCCATAACTCCCATTTAAGACATAAACTGTGTTAAAGTGAATCTCCAAACCGGTCATTTAGCCATATTTTTGTCTGTATTTGATCGTTTAGACGCGCACATGAAACCCAAAGTATAGTTTGCTTGTCTAAGTTAGTTGCAGTCCGTTTCCGAACGCGCGCCGCCATGGGAACAGGGTCAACGTACGTCTCTTGCGCGGATCATTGTGCATTTGTGCTTATAATAGCTCTTTTTACAATCAAACACCTCCCGCAATTTAGAATCAGCAGACACTGCATTTTACAGCAATCACTGATTGTGCTCAGTGCTGTTTGGGTTTAACGTTAGGGAGAAGTGACAGCGCGCTGTGAAGAAAAAGATGAAGCACAAGACGAACGCGGCTAGTTTTTAATAGTTTTACCTCACATCTTCTTTTTATAATCCTTGGAAGCCAAAATCGAAAATAAAATTAGATTAACTACCCAGATCAGATGTAACGTTATATTTGATGGGCAGACTCTCTCGAAGCACTCGGCAGATATCATGAACATCGTCAGATAGATAGCTTCGTGAAATATTTTCTAACATTAGTGTTCAAAACTTTACAGTCCATTGGATGTGCATCAAACTAACATATTCCAACATATTTAGAAATTTTAACATGCTTATTTGCGAAAATATAATTACAATTAAATTGTTCCTTTCCAGCGGTGTCCGCCATCTTGTTTAAAAAAAATTACCGGCTTGCTGAGTCCGCAAGGTATCCTGGGTAATTTCATCTTCCACTTCGTTTTAAGCCTGCATCGGACCGCACTATGTTTTGAGGGTTGATTTTAAGGGGAGAATAGCACTCCCCCTTGCTCTTTAGAGTATTGGGACACCCTACCCTACACGAGAACGCGCAAAAACAAGGGTTAGGGCAGAAATCTAGGGTAAGGGGAGGTATTGGGACAGGCCCTAAGTCTTGACCCTCAAACAGGACTTTAAAGGGGTCTCAGAAAGTGAGGACCGGCCAAAATGTCCTCACTTTACTCTCTTTGTCCTCACTCCAATGGTCTAAAACTCAAACTGGTCCTCACAAAGATAGTTGTACAAGTGTACACACACAGACACACACACACACACACACACACACGGTTATGGTTTTGTTTTTCAAGTTTTTTTGCACAAGCTGTTTTTATGGATACATTTTCGGGGGAAATTTGGAAGATCACTACCACCAAGGAACAGTGAGTGTGAAAGTTTCAATCTGTCATGTTGTGTTTTCATAGGCACTCAAAAAGGTGCAGGAATTAGAAGAGACAACAGAGAGCTTGAGAGCGGCAAACCAGAGCACCCAACAGGTATAGATTTCATCAGTGGAAATTAGTTTTGCACTGTAGGACACTAAGAATACAAAAGATGAGTATCTTAATCATATTAAGAAATCTTGGCGTGATACAGCCTATTAAATGTAAAACGTGATTATTAATCTTCAGAATTTTATGATTTAATAAATGTGAGCACTGCACTTTACAAAATAACATTGCGTCGCTGTTGCCCGTTCTACAGGCTCGCGGCTTCAGAGCAGTTCACAACAGTGAATACCACACATTAATGCAAAGCGATTTCTTATGATCTACTGTTGATGACATTGTTTACATTATGGTGTTTACATTGTAATATGTTGAAGATGGTTGTAAGAGTGCATATTTTATCTCCCTCATCTGTTTGAATGAGTAGTAAATGAGTAGTGAAGCTTAGACATTTAAAATAGCCTCAGTGAATTTCAGGCTTGTTTATAATTAACAGTCCAGAATCATGCATAAAATCTTCTTTATCCTGGTTATTATTGGTATTTTGGTTACACACAAACTAAATCTGTTATTTAATTCAACATAAACTCTTGTAGCTTCCAGGCCACCCTATTCGACATAAAGACTAAGAACTTTTTAAAACAAATTTAGCATATAGATTTAACTAGTATTAGCACAATAATGTTTGGTGTCTTTTTTAAAAACGTATTATTATTGTATCAGCAAAATCTAATATCACTAATTTGTATGTATTGTTATATTGGTACATAATACAAAATTTATATTGAGTATTTTAAAACTGCAGTTAACCTTTTTTGATAAGCAGCATTACGTCCTTATAGGATTACATGATACTGAGATGCATGATTTATTTTGAAATGTATCGGTTTGTTCTGGATGGACAAATGGTATTTTATTTGTGCTGGTAAATTTGATTTGAAAAACACTTCAGATAAGATAACAAGCTAATCTTTTGTTTTATACTACTAAAGTAGTTTAAACCAAGTGTATGTAAAGAATTACATTTATGACAGCTCTCAATATTTCTCAGTGAATCTGTTCCCTTATCTTTCCATGTTTTTTCCCTGAGTGCAGCTGGATGAGAAAGTGTTGCTGCTTGAGGCCCAGGTGGAGAAACAGCTTCAGTCAGCTTCCACTGACAGTCAGAGCCAATCTGAAGAGATGACGCACGTGAGCGGACACTCCTGCCTAAAGGCCTATTCACTAAAACACAATATGAGATACAAAAGCAAAACAAAGTCATCTTAGTCATTCAATCCATTATTAAATGTCATATAAATAAGAGTTTGATGGGTTGATAATGCATGCAGTTTAATTTCATCTGACGTTGTGAATAGGTCTTGAGCTTCTGATACGTAACACATGACTGACTTGTAGCTCGTTCTGCTCTGCCATTTAACAGTTGGTTTGTTTGTTTTCAGTTGAAGCAGGTTTTAGCAGAATCTGAAAGACAGCTGAGTGTGGCCATGATGGAGGCACAGAAACAGAGGGAGGAACTTTCACAGGTTGGTTTCCTTTGAAATCCAAACATTTGCTAAGGGTTTACGCCCGTTATCCTTTGTTTACTCACAATCCTGTGCCAGACATGAGGCTTTGCCAAAGAAAAAAGCTGTTGGTTTTGTTTAGTGACAGCTTCCTTTTCCAGGTCAGGCAGCAACTGAGTGACGTGACAAAGCGAGCTCAGGGAGTGGCGGAGAATGGGCAGCCTGAAGCAGAGGAGTGTCAGGTTAGGGTGCGACGCAGAAAGGCACCCTGCATCTCACTTGGCAGCATTAGATAGATTATTTAGCACTATGGCTGTGTCTCAAAAGCGAAGCAATGCATACAGAAGTAGTCTTTCAAAAAATGGTTGCTGACAAAAAATGATTTGCCGACTACGTTTTGAGACGGTCTGTATTAATTGCCATATATACACATACATACAGTACCAGTCAAATTTTGGAAAATTACTATTTTTTATGTTTTTGAAAGGAGTCGCTTATGCTCATCAAGCCTGCATTTATTAGAACAAAAATACAATGAAAACAGTAATACTGTAAAATATTTTTAACATTTTAAAGAATGTTTTATTTTAATTTTAATATTATTTATTTTTGTGATGCAAAGCTGAATTTTCATCAGCCATTAGTCTTCAGTGTCACATGATCCTTCAGAAATCATTTTAATATGCATATTTGATACTCAGTTATAATCAGTGTATCAAACTGATATATACAAAGTTATAACAGTTGTGCTGCTTAATATTTTTGGAACCTGTGGTACTTTTTTTCAGGATTTATTGATACAAAAGTTAAAAAGAACAGCATTTATTCAAAATATAAATATTTTCTAACAATATAAGTATTTACTATAAATTTTTATCATTTTAACGCATCCTTGCTGACTAAAAGTATTAGTTTCTTTTGGAAAAAAAAAAGCTGACCCCAAGCTTTTGAACGGTAGTGTATATTGTTACAAAAGATTTCTATTTTTAATAAATGCTGTTCTTTTTTAACTTTTTATTCTTCAAAGAATCCTAAAAGTATTACAGGTTATAAAAAATATATTAAACAGCACAACTGTTTTGAACATTGATAATAAATCAGCATATAAGAATGATTTCTGAAGGATCATGTGACACTGAAGACTAGAGTAATGATGCTGAAAATTCAGGTTTGCATCACAGACATAAATTATATTTTAAAGTATATTAAAATAGAAAACCATTATTTTAAATTGTAAGAATATTTCACAATAATACTGTTTTTACTGTATTTTTGATTAAATAAATGCAGGCTTCATGAGCATAAGAGACTTCTTTAAAAAAAAAAAAAAAAGTAATAGTAATGTTTCCAAACTTTTGACTGGATATACTATTGTTATTTTTTACAAAAAAAAGTCAGTTACAATATGTCTTAAATGTGGTCATATACAGTATTTTGTTTAAATTACTTGACCATATATTCATTTTATTTTTGAGGATCATTTCCCCCTATATTAGAGGCTATAATTATGTACCATACACATCTTTTTTTTTCCCTATCCAGTGCTGCCAATGAGGAGACGTTTTTTCTCATAATTCTAACTGTTCATATTTCAGCATTTTTGTTTCAGCGGCTTCTGTTAACCTAGGTGCCTGTTTTCACCTCTGAATATCTCATCCACTCTTGGATTTTCTCTCATACTCACCTTTTTAACCACTAACATGTGTATTTTGTATTTGAAACTCGCACTTCTTTTTTATGCTTGTATTTTGAATGCAGTGTGCACTAATGCAGCTCTTGTGATGGATGGGATGAAAAGGTTTTGCAGTAGCTCTCATAGCTGATGTGGTACTGTACTGTTTTGTTTGCTTGGTCAGGTCCAGGCTCAGCTGGAACAGACATTGGAAAAACTGCAGGGTGAACAGACTCTAAACCAGCAGCTCTCTGCAGAAGTGGAGCAGGTACAACAGTGTTCATGACCTTGTTTCTTCTTGATTTTTAAAAGCCCATCATTTATTAAACTCTTTAATTCCATCCTTTTTAGGCTCAGGAGGCCCTCAAAAGACAGCTTCAGAGCCATCTAGAACAGATGAAGGCAACTGAAGACACTGCAGCCATGGGTGATGTTGTTCAGCTGAAGGTACATTTTTGCTAGATGATAAACAGTATGATCAGTTTTTGTGCCTTTTTTTCTAGAATTTGATGTTGCATGTGAGATCACTCTCAAAGGGTGGAACGATATAGTATTTTTTTTATTTTGAATATAGACTTTAATGCTGACATGACAATAATGCTCGTGACTTTGTGTTTTAGGAGTGTCTAGAGAAGGAGCGAAAGATGACCAAAGATTTGGGCCAGGCAGCCACCAAACTCCAGCAGCTGCTGAGAAACAGTCAGGACCAACTTGCCAAAGAGAAAGAGAAAGTCAGAACCCTGCAGGATAAATTGCAAGACAAGGTAAAAACATTATACATAAGTTGATATAGTTGCATGAATAGCTGTATGTCTATGTTAATGTTAATGTTGTTTATGTGCTTCGATTTCCAGGAGGGTGATGGAGAAATGAAGCAAGGCACTTCTGTTTGAGGAGGAAAACAAAACGTTTTGCCAAAAATTGCCTTAAGATGACCAAAATGAAGCATTCCTGAATTTTTTTTTTTCTTTTTTTTTTTCTTGGTCTATAGTCTTGTAGAAATTGTATGAAGACTTTCGAGAAATCTAACTAGTGCAAAAACTTTTATTTAGGAGGTGTGCTGGAACTATTTTCACTTTACATTCCAGCTTAAACCTTCTGACTATGTCAGAAATGATTCATCAACTGCCTTATATATTCTTAGTGTTCTCGCATCTCCTCCTGATGTCAGTGTTAAAAGGGAAACTGTATGTACGTTATTCGTACATCAACTAGTGCAATTAATTACTTGTAAGTGAATGAGTATGCATAATTGTATGGTACATGGGAACAGCATTTGGAATGCCCTCTCTGTAGCTGGCTTCAACACCACTGTATAAGTTTGATAATTAATAAATAAACAGCAATATGGCTTTCAATGTTTCAAAAAGGCTGTTAATTTGGCATAGATGCATCTGGATTTAGAATAAAAAAAATACTTTGGATTAACGTTTTATAATGTCCAACATGAAACTGTATTAAAGTTTTTGGTATCTTTTGTAAAAAATTACGAGTGGAGACACATTAAAAGTTTTTGAGAATCACTTGATTTTAAGGACACACTGCTGCTAGGGATGGGCGATATCTTATTGTTCCCTTTCGAGAGTGGTAACTCAACATGACACTGCAGGATCTCCTCCCAGGAATCTCCAGTCGGGCCGCTGCCAGGCTGCTTCGAGGAGAAGGACTCCGTTCTTCCACAACGTCCATGAGCACATGGTGAAGTCGTGGTCTGCACACCAATCGCCGCGCGTCCATGCTTCCACCAAGGCCATCTTCTTCCACATGGACAGGGCGGAAGCCCACGGCTATGTGCGCATGCCCTCCATTGAGGAGACCGTCGCCGTGCACCTGTGCCCGTACTTTTCGTCTCTGGGTGCGGATCTCAGCCTGCAGTCCAAGCCGTGCAAGTTCACGGCTCATCTGGCTGATGAGACCTATGCTTCTGCAGGCGAAGCTGCATCCGCTCTGCATTCCATGGCAGTACTGCAGGTGTTTCAGGCAAAGCTTCTGCGGTCCCTGGATGGCGGCGTCAAGGCTGTTGGCCGTAGGCAGTGGGTGGGACCGGAAAAGAAGTGTCACGGACTGAGGAGAAGTCCGCATCGCTATGGCGCGCCGTCCTTGGCTGCCAAGCCTTCGTCCTACGGACCATCCAAAAGGGGGTAGAGAGTTCGTTGAAGGCCCTGCCCCCAAGCGCCTTGTTCTGCGTCATGTCCCCTCTGTTCCTGCAGGCGATATTTCCAATGTTTGGGTGAGTTCCACAATAAAAACACATTTCACCCATTAACCTTCACAAGCTCGGTTGATGGGTCTTCAGGAGGAAAGACCCCACCACCACCTTCTGGTGTACTTGAGCTGTACAACTCGTTGGTCTGGCCCTGCCTATCAGTTGTGAGCACTCCTAGAGGAACGACGCTATTGGCTGTTGTTCTACTCTGTGATTGGTGTAGCCTTAGCCCGGTATCTTCGGCCTGATCCTCACCTCTCGCTCGCTTGCTACGCTAAGTCTCTCTCTACACCCTTCAAAGCACATGTCGTTTCTCTGCTCGCTTTATCTGTTGAGCTGTCATCTTCGTGTAACGCTGACGGGGCTTTGCGGATGTATGTGAATCGCTGCCTCCTTCCTTCAGTCGGTCCAGCTTTTAGTGTGCTTTGGTGGCTGTACTAAGGGGAAAAGATGTGAACTGTCTCAAAACACAGACTTTCTCACTGGATTGTGGACACTGTCGTGCTGGCTTACGTGTGCCAGGGGAAGGATTGTCCCCTTAACAAATGAGCTCATTCAAAGAGGGCTGTTGCCTCTTCGTGGGCCTGGTCTAGAGGTATGTCTATTCAGGATACATGCTTTGCTGCAGGTTGGTCTTTGAACACCTTTGCCAGATTTTACATGCTCAATGTACCATCTGTGGCGTGTCAAGTGCTTTGGTGAGTTAAATTCCTCACTCATATTGAGAACTGTTCTAGTGTTTGACAGTTGTTACCACTTTGCTGTTGGCTCTGTGTATACTTTGTTCCTCACTTACGTTGGGACCTGCTGCTAGTATTAACACAGTTGTTACTGCTAACGCAATGTTGAGTTACCGCTCTCGAAAGGGAACGTTACCGGTTACTATCGTAACCTTGGTTCCCTGAGAGGCGGGAACGAGACATTGCATTAGCCGCCGTGTTCGCTGTTCGATAAGCTGTGCAAGCGCTCAGTCGTGATTCTGATGAAATTGACCTGTCGGTAAGCCACTCCCCTCGAACACAGATGAGCCAATGGCAGTTAAGTAACAGTTGCAAGGGGACCGGAATTCAGACAACTTTAGGTTCTAGCGCCATAGAGAAACATTGGAAGATCCGATGCTTTTATCGTTTTGATTGTTTATGCTACAAAAATGGTAAAACAAGGTGTATGGGGTACTTGAGGTGTATCCTGAGAGGATGGGCATGGGTATTCATGTTTTAATAACCGTACCGTGCGCACGTTCACCAGCGCCTTTCAAAAGTGTGATAAGATTTGTGCAAATGGACCAATTATCTGCAACTGAAGCCATGTTAATTTACCACTGATGTGGGTGCAATAACCTGGTTCCCTGAGGATTCAACCCCAATCCAAATAAACACATTCAACGGCACATGAACAGTGTTGATCCTGGATGTTGTCGTCTGCGATTGTGACGACCGTAACATGAGGCTTCTCCCACTTGCATTGTGATCTGTAAACCGTCGCTTCCAAATTAATCTTTTTATCCATCATATTTGTTTTAAAATCTTTTATATATATATCCCTCCATGGCATATTTAAGTCCCACTTGAAATCTCCTCGACAAGAGGTGGTCCTTCTGTGTCCAAAATGTTTCAAACATATTGGGACAAGGTTTTCACACTGACAGCTGTCATTGTAAGAGAGTTAGCAGCTCCGTTTGTTTGTCCGAGTTCGCAACCGTAACTAAGGGGGGCGGGGCTTACCGATAGGTCAATTGTCACGCCCCTGCATTTTATACTGCCCGCGAGCCTATCAGTATTTGCATACTTCGCGACTATCCGATTGTTAAGTCTGACGTCACGCGTGACGTTTAGCCTTTTCCGGGTCCAAGCGCTCCTCTCGTCCAGAAATAACAATGGTGGAACCTGTACATTTATTTACGATCACGTCCTTCTTAGTGAGGCACCCTTGGCGGTCAAAAAGGGTTTAAATTCCTTTAACACCAACAGAGTGGTTAGTGAAGCTCATCACTCAGGTGGCATAATTAAGGGTAGAGTCCAGGCATCAATGAAAAAGAAGATTTACGAGGTTGAAGTGAGTTAGCTCGGGACACGGGACACAGCACTGCGGCATTGTAAAAACACTCAATAATAACCAAAACACTAGCGAAAGAGGTAGAGAGGACCTGGACTTTGGACCCGGAAAGTATTATCGGAGAGTGGTTACGTCACGACTTAACAACCGAATAGGGGTTATACGCAACATTCTTCCGGGTTCTACAAAACGGGCTTAACTACTTCCGGCCATCAGTAATGGCGACTTCTATCCGTGTAATTGGCTGCTGTGCGTGTTGCCGCGTTTTTTACCATTTTTATTTGATTTGACCGCAATACTTTTGACGGGATATTGATCTGTTGTGATATAGAGTGTGTGTAATTATTATTGTGTGACGTTTTCCAGTACAGTTGCACTATTTAAACATTATCTGCACTTTTACAGAAGAAATGTATATCAGCAACTTTTCCATTTCTGCAAGGGCTGGTGTTTGGATTTTTAACTGGTATATTATAAGAGCCTATTTGATGGATACATTTTACTTTATATCAATGTTTGTGTTTCTGAGGCTCTCAAAAATACATGCAGCTATCACTTGTAGCCAAAAACAGTAGTGAATGGTACTATATTTAAATCGACATTGATATCATTATTGCAATAAATACCAGAAATTATTGTGATGACATTTTTAAGTCCATATCACCCATCCCTAATTGCTGATTTAGGTAACAGTCCAATTGTAATTTCCGGCATGGGACTTTGGCTGTCACTGTTTACAATGACAAACCATCAAATATAGTATTGTGTTATTATTTGCTGAATAATGATCATTAATTTAAATAGATAAATATGGGGTTTTCTCACTTCAAATGACATACAAATACTGGTTCCAATGAAATACAAAGTTTATTATCTAATTATTACCTAAAAACACAGTTCTCAGAGGTAAAAATCTTTCGTTTTGACCTAAAGGCTGATAGTGGGGTGTAGGGTCAGTGGTCTTATTGGTGTAATTTTATACACTTTTCCCCTTCAAAGACTTTACACCCAGCACCATGCAAGTTTCTGGGAAAAAGCATCAACAATGAACATAACGTTATTTTTTCCTTTTCCTGTAAAACTGTGTTGGAACCATGTTTACGGTAAGAAACACTTTAAAAATAAATTGAAATATTCATTATAACATTAAAAGGACTGGCATTTTGGCCTTAAAGGGTTAGTTCATCCAAAAATGAAATTCTGTATGTTGTTCCAACCACCTAAGACTTTCGTTCATCTTCGGAACGCAAATTTAGATATTTTTGATTAAATCTGAGAGCTGGATCACTCCTCCATTGGCTTCTATGGGATCGACACTTGCTGGAAACTGCGCTGACCTTGGAGGTGCACCCTGACTTATCTATAGAGGTCTATCACCTCATCACTGATGACTACACGTGAGGCCTCGGTGAAATAAAGGAAAGAATAATGATAAAACATGCAGAAGTGATATACAATTGGACTGTTAAGTAAGATGGCATTTCCTTCCAGATGACTTTGAGGAAGACACAATTGAAACACAGCAGATCATTGTATGAACCTCAGAAAATTATATATAGATTAGGCAGACACAGGACTACACTGTAAAAAAAAACTGTAAATTTACAGGAAACTGTCTGTATTTTTTACAGAATTTTGCCGTTTTGTCATTATACAGTGAATACCTGTTATTTTACAGATATTTGTTGTAATTTAAAGATCCACTATTAAATTTACAGGTAATTGCTTTTATTGTGGTTTTACATTAATTTAACGTTTTTTAAAGGAAATTATCTGTAATTTTATAGGGTTATGTGTAATTTTACATAAAAAAATTAAGTAATATTTTACAGATTATTTCTGTGGAATTAGAAAACAAAGAAAATAAGGTATAACTGCAGAAATCAGCAGTCACTTAACATGTTTTCCTTAAAGATTATTAAGCATGTGGGGGTTAAAGTGAGTTTTAAGATTTGTCCACACATTAGGCAGGCCTATTTAATTATTTATAATCTTTTAATTTTGTCTTGCAAATAGATGTTCATTTTGATCATCATTTGTATTTGCCCGTAAATTTCATTTAGGCCTATATTTTATGTCTTTTATGAATCGTTTTTCCAAATCTGCGTTGCTGCACATTGCGTGGCTTTGTGTGGGTTTGAATGTGTGTGTGTGTGCCCGCGCGCGCGGCCGCGCGCAGATTCAAATGATCCGCCATTACGTTTCGTTGCTTAGTCCCGCCCAGCCCACAACGGTTAGCTACAAATCTGTCTCTGTCGTCGATCTGTGTCAAGGGCAAGCGGGAGATTTGAATTCAGAGCTATAATCGTATTCGACAGAAGCAGCCGTGAGCAGGAGCGCTGCTGAACACATATTAGTTGTAGTCTGGTGTCAGTCAGTCAGTCCGGAAATAACGCGCCCTTTTTCAGTGAGCCTGGTTCGTCACAGCAGACCTCATCCCGACCGATCAACGGCTGAGGTAAGAGTCTAATACTACATGTAAATGATATTTTATATTACATTTGTGTTAAGTGGTTAGACTGTTTCCATGCTAACGTTAGCATTCTTAAATTATGTTCAGTCATAACTGGCGTCGAGGGCAAAACACAAATGCAGCATGGGTCTTTTCAATTATCGATCTGTGTTAAGAAAGATCAGTTGAACCCACTCTAACTTACTTGTTAACTTATAGACCTAAAACAATCTTTAGTAGACTTGTTATTCATATTAAAGTCCATAATTGTGTATAAAATCTTCGTTATGATAGTCAGTAACATTAAACCAATCTCTTAAATGGCGGGACATTTTGAAACCATGTGTGGAAGCTGAAAACTTTATTTTTCAATTTTTTTTTTTTTTTTTGTAAACTTTTTTTTTTACTTTATTTTATTATAGTAAAATTGTAGTAAACACGTTTTTAGCTGATTTTTTTTACCATTGTAATAGCCACAGTTTTACTAAAAATAGGCCTAACGTTACTGTGTTTCTTTTGTTTATTTCGTAATAGTTAACATGACTAACTTTATTAAGACCGTTAAGAAATCGAAATACTGTCTGTAACTTAACGTACTTGTTGATGATACAGGAAAGCCTAGAACAGGAAGACTAGAATATGAATACAACATGATGAACCCCTAGGTGTATCTAGGTCTAGGTCACAGTAAATCATATTCATTTAATGTTACTTTCTATAAATGTAACTTAGCTAAATCACATGGCAGCTCAAAATATTACTGCTGGCCTTTCCAGCTCAGCTTCAAGATCATAGTCAGTTGAGTTTTTGCATTGTCCCAATGGAACATATTCTGACATGTGTAAATCTAATACTGAGTTTTAAAATAACTTGTGTGTGTGTGTGTGTGTGTGTGATTTCAGGTCACGTGGAAAGCAGATGATCATGGCAAACAAGGTATGGGAAGAATTCATTAAAACATAAAAATCATAATGGTTCTGATTCCATATGTTCATAACAGTCTTCTGATTCCATATGATTGCACTAAAAGTATGCACAAGGTTTGGATTTGCTACAGCAAGATTACGATTGTGTTAGATTCCACCCATCTTTCTTTCTTTTTTTTAACTAGGCTCTGTCATTTAGAAACATGACTTTTCCTATCACTAATATCTTAATGACACATATCTCTACCTTTTAATCCAGCCAGATGATCTGACGGTTGCTGCTCGCATCTCAGCCTACCTGATGGAAAATTCTTGCTGGATGAATGACCTTCACCTTCAAATCAGCCTTGCCAAGACAGAACTGCTTATGGTTCAACTTTCAGCCAAAACATACTTGCTGTGATCCTGCTGATTTGCCTTATCATTAGGAGGATCAGGCCCTTCCTATCGGAGCTACACAACTCTCTTGTTCTATCCAGACTGGGCTATTGTAATGCTCTCCTGGCAGCTCTTCCAGTATCAGTCAAACCTCTGCAACTGATCCAGATGCTGCAGCAAGAGTTGTCTTTAAAGGTAGCCCTATGCCTAAACTCACTGCTTCAGATCTATGTGTCCTCCAGAAGCATGTGTTCTGCAAGTGAACGGCGCCTTGTGGTGCCATCATCCCAAAGAGACACAAAACCACTTTCACTGACATTTACCTGGACTGTTTCCTGGTGGTGGAATGACCGGCGCAACTCAACACATTTTCAAGAAACTGCTAAAGATCCATCTTTTTCATAAACACTTCACCCAATAATACTATATCTTTGTAAAAAAAAAAAAAAAAAACCTTGCTATGTGTACTGTGCGACTAACTGGGACTTGTCACTGCACTTGTTGCTTTTTATTATCTTTAATTATTATCTTAATTGGTTAGTCACTTTAGATAAAATGTAATTGTAAATGTTAAAATAAGTTATACTGTAAAGGTATACGGTAAATGCTTTTTATTGTGGATATATTTACATGTTCTAAATTATATACTAAGCATCTATTTCCTATCAATCACTTATCTTGATGTCAATTACTAATACTGTAAATATGCAGGTATTCTGTACTCATACATTTAGTTAATTTAAAAGAAATTGACTGTACATTTGCTATTATTAAGAACTTAATTAGAGATGTTGTGAAATTGGATCGGTACAAATAAAAATAAAAACTGTAAATTTACAAACATTTGTATTTGAATTTATGTACTTGTGTGCATTTTTTATACATAATTTCATTGTTATTTTACACAGAAAAACTATATTAAAAGAAAATTACTGTAGATAGACAGCATTATTATATAAAATTATTTGTATAAAACCTTAAATTTACAGTATTTAATTGTTTTAAAGGTGTATATGACTTTTTTTAAACGTTAAAAATCCCAATAATTACATAAGATTTTATGTAATATTAAAGATATAATCTGTTATTTAATTATGGAAAATTACTGTATTTTAACGAGATTGTTTTTTGCCGTTATTTTACGGTAATTTTCTGGCGCCCCAGCTGCCGGAATAATACCGTTTTTTCACAGTTTTTTTTTTTACAGTGTACAACTAAACTATTTTTATTATTTTTAATCTACATTCCATTACCCATATTTATATATGCTTTAGTTTGAGGTATAAGATGGAAATCTGAACCAGTTTGCGGCCTTCACATTCCATTCCTTTACTAACAAGTTGAAACAATAAGCCGAGTTCTTGTTACCTCAAGACGCTGAGGGTCAAGTAAACTCAGGAATGTATCTGATACAAAAAAATAACACATTGAGTAGGTCTTACAAGTAGTTCATAAGCATTACTCAGACCTATGACATATGAAAACTTTGATGTAAGGTGTTGCCCAATCATTTCTGTCCTCTCCAAATAATTCTCTATAAAATCATTACAATCAATAAATAAATATAGGAAAATCAGCCAATAGAAATGAGTTTTCCACCCTGTTTGACCAACATGCTAATATTTTTTATTATTTTTATTATAGTTGTTGTAGTTAACTAAAAAATAAATGTATACACCATCACCTGTTTCCTTCACTAATTCGTTCAGATTAGGTTTTTCAGTAAATAAATAAATATTCCATGTAGTTCGTTAATCAATGAGAGACCATGGAAATCACAAGCAGAAATTAGCAGAATGCAGTTTCAAATACTTATAGATTGAGTTTAGCAGGCTATCACACTGTAGCACATGTAGCCTACGGTTTTGAACAGTTGTAATTCAAATAATTGCATTGCATTAACGAGAGCCAGTTTTTAGCAAATGGTATGCAAAACACACACTGAAGAAAACTGTCCCGGTGTGAAGACTTACCATTCCTGCCGCTTGTTCTGAGGGGGAAGAGAGAAGTGTGTAGTTGCCCTAAAAAGGAAGCGACTCAGGAGCACGCGGATGTTGATTGATTGATTGAAGTTTATTTTGAGCAACAAAAAGTATACATATATATGCATTTAATATACACATTTAATTACAAAATGGTTGTGTTGGGATATATATGATTATATGATTTATATATATGATTTATTTTGAAATGTATCGGTTTGTTCTGGATGGACATACGGTATTATTTTATTTGTGCTGGTAAATTTGATTTGAAAAACACTGCAGATAACCTGCATTTAAACAGAAAACAACCTAATGTTTTGTTTTATGCTACTTCAGTAGTTTGAACCAAGTGTATATAAAGAATTATGACTGCTCTCAATATTTCTCAGTGAATCTGTTCCCTTATCTTTCCATGTTTTTTCCCTGAGTGCAGCTGGATGAGAAAGTGTTGCTGCTTGAGGCCCAGGTGGAGAAACAGCTTCAGTCAGCTTCCACTGACAGTCAGAGCCAATCTGAAGAGATGACGCACGTGAGCGGACACTCCTGCCTAAAGGCCTATTCACTAAAACACAATATGAGATACAAAAGCAAAACAAAGTCATCTTAGTCATTCAATCCATTATTAAATGTCTTATAAATAAGAGTTTGATGGGTTGATATACATGCAGTTTAATTTAATCTGACGTTGTCAATAGGTCTTGAGCTTCTGATACGTAACACATGACTGACTTGTAGCTCGTTCTGCTCTGCCATTTAACAGTTGGTTTGTTTGTTTTCAGTTGAAGCAGGTTTTAGCAGAATCTGAAAGACAGCTGAGTGTGGCCATGATGGAGGCACAGAAACAGGGAGGAACTTTCACAGGTTGGTTTCCTTTGAAATCCAAACATTTGCTAAGGGTTTACACCCATTATCCTTTTTTGTCAAGTCAAGTCACCATCATTTATATAGCACTTTTAACAATGTAGATTGTTTCAAAGCAGCTTTACAGTGATAGTATGAAATTAAAGTAACAGAGATTGTTTTGGCTTTATAGCAGCTCTAGAATAAAGTTATTGTCTATCTTAAGGTAGTTTTGATTGATTCACTTCCGTCGCAACGATCATTAGTTATTAACTTAGGAGCTGCTAACACGACACCGTTCTAACAGAAAACCCTTAATGCAATCCGGCCGCTCATTTGCACAAAACAGTGCCTGATGGCTCGAGAACGCAAATCATGAAATAGGATCCAAGGTACAAGCCTTGAAAAATGTATAATACAGATTTTTTTTTCACTTCCGCAAAGCCACGTGAACCGGAAATATCCCGACAAACGTTTTATCTGGACAGAGGTAAAGAGAAGGGAAGGAGGCCTTCACAGGGGAGAGACTAGTTGACACTTCAGGACTGCATTGTCGTCATGTCCAGGCACAGGTCCTTCATCAGATCGGATACGGCCTGGATCTGACGGACTGCGGCAAACCTCGGGATAAACAGAGAGACTAATATTAGCGTAGACGCCATCCTTCTTATGATGTAACAAGTACATCAGGATTTATGGGAAGTGTTCCCGGTTTCGGATGAGCTAATCTATGCAGCCTAACATTTAATTATAGAAGTCTATGATGTGTTATGTGTATGCTAGGTCAAAGAGATGTGTTTTTAGTCGAGATTTGAACTGACAGAGTGTGTCTGCTTCCTGGACAATGTTAGGAAGACTGTTCCAAAGTGTTGGTGCTAAATAGGAAAAGGATCTACCGCCAGCAGTCAATTTTGATATTCTAGGTATTGTCAACTGGCCTGAATTTTGAGATCGCAATAGACGTGACGGACTATAATGTGTTAAGAGCTCGCTCAAGTACTGGAGAGCTAAACCATTTAGTGCTTTGTACGTAATCAGCAATATTAAAAATTTATACAATGTTTAATAGGGAGCCAATGCAGTGTTGACAGAACCGGACTAATAAGGTCATACTTCCTGGTTCTGGTAAGAACTCTAGCTTCTGCGTTTTGGACCAGCTGTAGTTTGTTTATTAAGCGTGCAGGGCAACTACCCATAATAGCATTACAATAATCTAGCCTTGATGTCATGAATGCATGAACTAACTGTTCCGCATTTGTCATTGAGAGCATATGATGTCATTTAGATATATTTTTAAGATGGGAAAATGCGGTTTTACAGATACTAGACACGTGACTTTAAAATGAAAGATTGGTATCAAAGAGCACACCCAGGTTCCTAACCGACAACGAAGACTTGACAGAGCAGCCATCAATTGTTAGACAGTATTCTATGTTAGTACGTGAGGAAGTTTTTTGTCCAATAATTAGAATCTCTGTTTTTTCAGAAATAAGTAGTAGGAAATTACTAGTCATCCAGTTTTTTTATATCAGCCATGCATTCCGTTAATTTTGTGAATTGGTAAGTTTCATCAGGGCGTGAAGAAATATAGAGCTGAGTATCATCAGCATAACATTGAAAACTAATGCCATGCTTCCTAATGATATCTCCTAAGGATAGCATGTACAGAGTGAACAGCAACGGTCCTAGTACTGAGCCTTGTGGTACGCCATACTGAACTTTTGATAAGACATCTCTTCATTTACTGCTACAAACTGATAATGGTCAGATAAGTATGATTTAAACCATGCTAATGCAATTCCACTAATGCCATCATAATTTTAGAGTCTATTTAAAAGAATGTTCTGGTTAATGGTATCAAATGCAGCACTAAGATCAAGTAACACTAATAGAGAGATGCAACCACGATCGGATAATAAGAGCAAGTCATTTGTGAGCTGTCTCAGTACTATGGTACGGTCTAAATCCTGACTGAAAATCCTTGCAGATACCTAAATGTAATTCTAAAAAGGAACATAGTTGTGAGGATACTGCCTTTTCTAGTATCTTTGACAGAAAAGGTTGATTCGAGATCTGCCTGTAATTGACTAATTCTGCAGGATCAAGTTGTGTTTTTTTAACAAGCTGTTTAATCATAGCGAGCTTAAAAGTTTTTGGTACGGATCCTAATGACAAAGATTAATTGATATTAAGAAGAGGATCTATGACCTCTGGAAGCATCTCTTTCTATAGCAGGGAACGGCAACTGGCGGCCCGCGGGCCAAAACTGGCCCGCCAGCAATATTTTCTGGCCCGCCGGATTATTTTGGTAGTCCTAAATGCTGCACAAAACTCTTCCACTACTTGAGAAAAGCCGTAGTCGCGCGGCGATTTCACCGCCGCATACTGTGTGAAACGCCCATAGGGAATCATGCGGCGCGGGATTACATTTTAAAGTATAACTGGCGTTCACACCGGACGCGAATAGCGCGTCAAATTCGCGCCTGCCGCGTCTAGTTATACGCTTGACCACTTTGTGTCCGTTCGCGGGTCAAAAGACGGTAGCGGTCAGAACTCTGGTGTACTTTGGACGGAGCGGGCGGTCTGACTGACAATAGCCCACTCGCACTCCCGACATCTTTTGACAGCGTATCCGCACTTAATTCTGACCACCTGTACACCTGCTCTGAGGAGCTGTTTGGTACTGAAACCATTGTCAGTCAACAACATTATTTTTTTATAATGGATGTTTGAAATAGTTCGGCAGAAAATAGCCTACTTCATTTCGTCAGTAGGGCAATATGATTTTCGTTTATGTTGCTTAGAAATTTGAGTGATAGGCTTTGTCCTATTTAATTTGTTATTTATATTTCTTTCTTTTTTTCTGTGGCATTTTTTTTCTCTGCTGACAGTACAATGTTAAAATAGCCTACTATTTATATTGACACGAACACAATTTTTGTATAGCATTTATAATTATTATAGGCTACTTAATCTCCTTCTTTCCGTTAGAGACATTTGAATGTGAGATTATGGAAACGAGATCTAAATTTTGTAGACCCGTCAGGTCGGGAAATAAAGCGGGGGTAACACCGAGTATATTTTAAGCGGTTGCTGAATAGAACCTTGTGGGAGCGGGACGGAAAAAAAACAGTCCCGCGCAGACCTCCTTAAACCTTAGGTGTGTATGTGTGTGTCCCGAATAAATAATAATAATAAAAAAAGGAATAAAGTTCAAAAGTCGGACTGTACGGAATGAGGCATGATTGCTATTCACACCTTTATTAAAATGGCTGTAATCTGTTACCACAATAGTACTTGATCTGTTTAAAATGATTTCCTTGATATATGCATAAATTAAAAATTAAAATTAAAATTTGTCTAATACATTTTTTCTATTTTTGATCTGAGCACAATCAGAAAATCAGAAAACCCGTCCTTATTCGTTTTTTTTTTCTTTTTCATTTCAGTTCAGGAAATAAATAATGGAAAAACAAGTCGTTTTTCATCTTTTTATTTTTGGTTTTAATAAAAAAATAAAAATAAAAAAAAAGATTGAATGAATGATCCACGGACGGTGACGGACACATCATATTCCACAATTATAGGCCTATATAAGAGTATTTAATTTGTATCCATAGGCCTACTCCGTGTAGCTGGCCCGCCATCTACTGGCTAAAAAAAATATTGGCCCGCGGCCAAAGTTACTTGCCGACCCCTGTTCTATAGCTTAGTCTATAAGGTCTAACATACATGTTGTTGATTTAGATGATTTAACAAGTTTAGAAAATTCTTCCTCTCCTATAGCAATGAATGAATAAAAATGTTCCTCAGGGAGACTACAATGCACTGCCTGATGCGATACTGTAGTAGGCGGTTGCATAGTTATAATTTCTCCCTGATATTATCAATCTTGTGAGTAAAGAAGTTCATAAAGTCATTACTGCTGTGCTGCTTGGAACGTCTGGGGTTGAAGTTTTATTTTTTGTTAATTTAGCCACTGTTTCAAATAAATACCTAGGGTTTTGTTTATTTTCTTCTAATAGGGTTGAAAAATAAACAGATCTAGCAGCTTTTAAGGCCTCTGTACACAATCGTGCTCTCTTTCCATGAAATGTGAAATTGTTTATCCATATTATATCTGCTTTTTATTTTTTGAACATCAATTACATTTTTACCCTTAAATGGGTTTAGGAGTTTTTTGTATGTCCTAATTCGGGGAACAGACACAGTCTCTACATGATGATATCTAGGAGAAAGAGTCTTTATGTGATGAGATTTATCTGACCTCAGTGATCTGAGACAGCTAGCAGATGGTCGGTTTAGCCAGTCTGTCTGCTTCCTGACCTGAGCCCCAATTCATGTTTGAGCTCTAAGACTATGAGCCATATTACTAAAGGGAAGAGCAGCACCATCCTGGGAGGTCAGACCAACAGGTCTGGTCTGCCCCAAAAACTTTTCCAATTGTCTATGAATTCTATATTATTTTGCGGACACCATTTAGACAACAAGCCATTGAGTGAGCAGTCTACTAAGTATCTCATCACTCCTGCGAACAGGAAGGGGTTTTACTTTGTTTACTCACAATCCTGTGCCAGACATGAGGCTTTGCCGAAGATAAAAGTTGTTGGTTTTGTTGAGTGACAGCTTACTTTTCCAGGTCAGGCAGCAACTGAGTGACGTGATAAAGTGAGCTCAGGGAGTGGCGGAGAATGGGCAGCCTGACGCAGAGGAGTATCAGTTTATTTGATCAAAAATACATGGAAACAGTACTGTAAAATATTATTACAATTTAAAATAATGTTTTTCTATTTAATATACTTTAAAATATTATTTATTTCTGTGATGATAAGCTGAATTTTCATCAGCCATTACTCTAGTCTTCAGTGTCACATGATCCTTCAGAAATAATTTTAAAAAGCCCATTATTCATTCAACTCTTCAATTCCATCCTTTTTAGGCTCAGGAGGCCCTCAAAAGACAGCTTCAGAGCCATCTAGAACAGATGAAGGCAACTGAAGACACTTCATGGGTGATGTTGTTCAGCTGAAGGTACATTTTGACTAGATGATAAACAGTATGATCAGTTTTTGTGCCTTTTTTATGTTCACAAGTTCTAGAATTTGATGTTGCATGTGAAATCACTCTCAAAGGATGGAACGATTTAATTTTGAATATAGCCTTTAATGCTGACATGACAATAATGCTTGTGACTTTGTGTTTTAGGAGTGTCTAGAAAAGGAGCGAAAGATGACCAAAGATTTGGGCCAGGCAGCCACCAAACTCCAGCAGCTGCTGAGAAACAGTCAGGACCAACTTGCCAAAGAGAAAGAGAAAGTCAGAACCCTGCAGGATAAATTGCAAGACCATTTAAAACATTATACATAAAAAGTTGATATAGTTGCATGAATAGCTGCATGTCTTTGTTAATGTTGTTCATGTGCTTTGATTTCCAGGAGGGTGATGGGAGAGCTGAAGCAAGGCACTTCTGTTTGAGGTGGAAAACAAAAAGTTTTGCCAAAAATTGTCTTAAGATGACCAAAATGAAGCATTCCTGAATTTGTTTTTGATTTTTTGCCTTGGTAGAAATTGTATGAAGACTTTCGAGAAATCTAACTTGTGCAAACATTTTTATTTAGGAGGTGTGCTGGAACTATTTTCACTTTACATTCCAGCTTAAACCTTCTGACTATGTCAGAAATGATTCATCAACTGCCTTATATATTCTTAGTGTTCTCGCATCTCCTCCTGATGTCAGTGTTAGAATGGAAACTGCATGTACGTTATATGTACATCAACTAGTGCAATTAATTACTTGTAAGTGAATGAGTATGCATAATTGTATGGTACATGGGAACAGCATTTGGAATGCCCTCTCTGTAGTTGGCATCAACACCACTGTATAAGTTTGATAATTAATAAATGAAAGCCATATTGTTGTTTAATGTTTCAAAAAGGCTGTTTATTTCTGCAAAGATGCATCTAGATTTAGAATTCAAAAAATACTTTGGATTAACATTTTATAATGCCCAACATGACAAACTGTGTTAAAGTTTTTGGTATCTTTTGTAAAACATTATGATTTGAGACACAAAGTTTTTGAAAATCACTTGATTTTATTTTTCCAAGTACACATTGCTGCTTTAGGTAACACGTAACAGTCCTATTGTAATTTCCGGCATGAGATTTTGGATGTCACTATACTATATTTGATGGTTTGTTATTGTAAACAGTGTTATTCTTTTTTTAATAATGATCATAAATGTAAATGGATAAATGTGACCCTGGACCACAAAACCAGTCACATGGGTCAATTTTATGAAATTGAGATTTATACATCATATGAAAGCTGAATAAATAAGCTCTCCATTGGTGTATGGTTTGTTAGGATAGGACAATATTTGACCGAGATACAACTATTTGAAAATCTGGAATCTGAGGGTGCATAAAAATCGAAACATTGAGAAAATGGCGTTTAAAGTTGTCCATTTATGTTTGTGATTGTGCTGTATTCACTCACAAAAATAAATATTTTATATATTTACTAAATATCTTCATGGACCATGATCTTTACTTATTATCCTAATGGTGTTTGGCATAAAAGAAAAAACGATAATTTTGACCCATACAATGTATTGTTGGCTATTGCCACAAATATACCCGTGCGACTTAAGACTGGTTTTGTGATCCAGGGTCACAAATATGTTTTTTTTCTCACTTGATCAAATGACATACAAATACTGGTTCCAATGAAATACAAAGTTTATTATTAATTATAACCCAAAAACACATTTCTTTCGTAAAAATCTTTCGTTTTGACCAAAAGGCTGTTAGTGGGGTGTTGGGTCAGTGGTCTCATTGGTGTAATTTTACACACTTTTCCCCTCCAAAGACTTTACTACATCCCGCCCACCAAGTTTCTCCACAAGACTTGATGCTTCTTTGTCTGCGTGGTCATTAATTTGCCACTCAAATTTCAAACCTGTGGAGAGAGAGAAAAAAAAGCGCCATATGTTATTTTAAACTTTTTAGTTTTCCTTTTTCTGTAAAACTGCTTTGGAACCATGTGTACGATAAGAAACGCTTTAAAAATAAATTGAAATATTCATTATAACATTAAAAGGACAAAAACCAACCTGGCATTTTGGCCTTGACAGCAGACTTTGAACTTGCATAGACCATTTTATTCCTCATGGGGGCGTCCTCAGGGGCACTGTTCAATAAAGAGACACAAAAGCAAGATGGTGAAAATTTGGAACAAGTTAGGAAAATGTGCTGTCCTTATGGCTGCTTCACACCAAATGCATGGTGTTCAACTGTTGCTTTTTTATTCTTTTTATATAAAAACATGTGCTAAATGGACGTCTTTGACAGTTACACACCATGTCCCGCACCAGCCCTACATTTTATATATTTAAATATATTTAAAAACTCAGCCTTATTTTCATATAATTAGCAGTTTAATACAATTGAGCAGGGGCTAATCTTTTTAAAAGCAAAAAACACATTCTGTGCAAAAGGCCCCTATGAGCTGATGTTATATTTCTGTGTTTTTCTGCTGGGTGCTCAAGTTCCCACCAAAACTCACTTTCAAATGTCAACAATAAGAGACATTCTTGACGACTGACAAAGTTACAGCCAAAATATGTGCACTTATTGTAAGAGTAGCTTATAGAAATGGCATGATTCACTATTCTTACTAATATCACTAATATTATATCACAAGCAAACAGCCACACAGAACACAGGCCTGCAAAAGTAGATTAATCAGAGAGTTACAAGCGCCTCTTACGAAAAGATGAAGACCAGGTCCTCCTTCACACTCTCCTTGTTCATATAGGTGCAGTCGTACAGGGCGTAGCGGCACTCTTTGGAAGGAAGCTTACTGATGACTGTCTTAAAGACGTCCCCTGTGTTCTCCACATCTTTGACTCTCAGGCAGTTTTCGTGGTCCACTATGATGCTCTTTTGGTCTTCACTCAAACGCATGATTACTAATTTAAACCTTTCTTTCTCGTTGGCACCTTGGAAGCGCACCTTGATTGCTTCATAGTGGGTTACCACTTCATCACTGATGGCTACACCTGAGGCCTGGGTGAAATAAGGGAAAGAATAATGATAAAACATGTAGAAATGATAACTATACAACTGAACTATTAAGTAAGATGGCATTTCCTTCCAGATGACTTTGAGGAAGACACAATTGAAACACAGCAGATCATTGTATGAACCTCATAAAATTATCTGTATTAGATTAGGCAGACACAGGACTACAACTAAACCATTTTTATTCTTTTTAATCTTCATTCCATAGGCATTACCCATATTTATATATGCTTTAGTTTAAGGTATGAGATCTGAACCAGTTTGCGGCCTTCACATTCCATTCCTTTACAAACAAGTTGAAACAAGAAGCCGAGTTACACCTCAAGACGCTGTGGGTTAACTAAACTCAGGAATGTATCTGAATATTATTTTGGTAACACTTTCCATTATAGTGTCCATGTCTATAATTTTATATACAACAATAGTACAAGTTTTCCACCTTACTAGACCCAGTCAGACTTTCAGCTCACCCAGGAACAAACCACTAGTATAAATATAATCAACTTTCTTTAACTACAATTACTACATTATATAATGGTCAAATGTTTATTAGTTAGAAAGTCAGGATATAGTTCTAAATGTCATGAAATCTTAATATCTGTATGTTATAGCTTCTCCACAGGCCCAGTGGAGTAACTTGGTGGACACCCAAGGGACCACAGACCCCTTGTTGAAAACACTAGTAATAGCAATAATATGTAATTCTAATCTGCTCAATCACAAAATAACACCACATTAAGTAGGTCTTACAAGTAATTTATAAGCATTACTCAGACCTTATGACACATGAACACCTTGATGTTAGGTGTGGCCCAATCATTTCTGTCCTCTCCAAATAATTCTCTATAGAATCATTACAATCAACAAATAAATATAAGAAAATCAGCCTATAGAAATGACTTTTCCACCGAGTTTCACCAACATGCCAATAAGTTATTAATGTTATTAACTAAAAAATAAATTTATAAAGCATCACTTTTCATTCAGATTAGGTTTTTCAGTAAATAAATAAATATTCCATCTAGTTCGTCAATCAATGAGAGACCATGAAAATCACAAGCAGGAATTAGCAGAATGCAGTTTCAAAGATTGAGTTTAGCAGGCTATCACACTGTAGCACATGTAGCCTACGGTTTTGAACAGTTGCAATTCAAATAATTGCATTGCATGAACGAGAGACAGTTTTTAGCAAATGGTTTAACGGCATGCAAAACGCATACTGAAAGAAAACTGTCCCGGTGTGAAGACTTACCATTCCTGCCGCTTGTTCTGAGACGGTAGAGAGAAGTGCGTAGTTGCCTAAACATCAAGGAAGCGACTCGGATATGAACACGCCCTCTTCAGAACGGCAACAGATCAGTCCTGAATGACTTCTGACTTTCCACCTGTTGTCCGCAACTGCAAACGCCGTTAATTACAAAATGATTGTGTTGTGATATATCCTGTTGTCGTCCTGTTATTTATATTTTGTAGCTGTGATAAGAAAGTCACATAAAAGTGATATGTTTATGACATGAAAGATTTCAGGTGAGTCAGAGCAGTTTGAAGGTGGAGACTGACCAAAACGCCCTTATAAGGAAGACAGAAACTGACAGAAAGCCTGACAAAACCCCTTATTTGGCGAAAGGGGCACAAATATTACATTTGCATTGATGGGAGGATCCAGGTGTAAAAATGCACACTTGACGTAGGATAATCACGATGATTATTATAGACCAGCTAATTGTTTTTAATGTTTCATGTTAATGATTAAGTTTATTTCTGCTTAGTTACCCATGGCGTGATTCGTCAGGGGCAGTGTTTTTTTTAACCATATATGGCCCATTCCAGAATTGCCAAGTTTTTATTTAACTATTTATACATCAAAACTCATAGAACACTTTAAATTTACAATATTTGCTGATCTTAAACCTGTAAGATATAAAAGATTTCTGGAAAAAAGTCAACTTTGTTATAGACAAATTAGGTCAAATTTATAGTCAACAAATGTAATTTCGTCTGTATATAGCTTTAAAAATAAATGAAATGCTTTGAAATGTCATGTAGTAAGAATGTTAGTTATGACACAACTATGTCTATGACACAACTATGACACAAGAGTTGACATTGAGTTATGAATAACAGAGTGTAACACCCATATTCAAAAGACCAAAAACAACATTTTCTGCCTGACACTGAAAGTTTTGAAACCATTTTTGAATGTATAAAATTGGTTCGTTTTTCCTTTTTCAGCAAAATATTTCAAGAGAGTCCTCATTTTATTTTTCTTCGCCCTGACCTCCTTTTCTTAAAAAAAAAAAAAAAAAAATGTAATTCTAATTTAAGGCAATTTTTTTCACAAACCCTTTTTGTTATTCTTGTTGAAAGATCCTGATAGCAATCAATCACAGAAGTGGTATATATATATATATATATATATATATATATATATATATATATATATATATATATATATATATATATATATATAATAAAAAAAACATATATCATCTGTGAAAGTCTCAGGACAAATTTATTTCATCCAATTATTGCTTTCGGTCATGTCCTGCCTGTCAGTGTATGTATTTCCATACCTCCACGCACCTGCTCGCACAGGTATCACACCTCATCAGCACGTTCCATAAGGCTATACAGAGTTGTAGACAGACAGTCACTGAGCACCACAAACAAACAGCAGCCTATTTTTCTTGCTTAGAACATTGCTAACTCCTTAATTAAAATTTAAATTACATATCAGTTTGCAAAAGTGCTAGCTTGAGTTTTGCATGTTCTTTAAAGACATATGTTTACATTTGCATTTGTAAACATTAGAGCAATACAAACAAATTTAATTAAAATACATAAACAAACCAGGAAAAAATTATGGTGTACCTTTAACACTCCTTAACAGTTAAAAAGTAGACAGATAAACAACAAACAAATTGTACATATAAATAAGATCTATCTATCTATCTATCTATCTATCTATCTATCTATCTATCTATCTATCTATCTATCTATCTATCTATCTATCTATCTATCTATCTATCTATCTAAAAGGGTGGCACAGTTGCCTGACCGCAAGAAGGTCCTTGGTTTGATGAGTTTGAATGTTCTCTCTGTGTTGTTCTGGGTTTCCTTATCTGTTTTCCCCACAATCCAAAAGACATGCAAGATGGTGAATTGGAGACACTGAACACTAAACTGCATGTTGTTGTGAATGTGTGCGTCTTTGTATGAGCCCTGCAATGAACTGGCCATCTCTCCAGGGTGTTTCTTGTGCCAGTGGCCCAAGATGCTGCTCCTGCATTCCTGTAAAGAATGAAGCGGTTTGGAGGATTCATTGATTAATGCATTATTTATGTTGGAGAGGAAGAGGCCAAAATAGTGATTTCAACACTCAAAATTGAGAAACATGTAATTAGAGACATAATTAAAATCTATTCTTTAAAAATAGAATGACTGTTTTAATTATATATTTTTTATAGAATAATTAGTCCCCCAGAATCATTCTAGGGGACAGAAACCCAAGTTTACCCAATTGAAGAATAATATGCCTATTGTTGGAAAATTGCACTCAGTGCTGTCATGCTTTTCTTTGGTTTTATGTTTTATTATAATCCATGATTATGATTAAAAGGCTTAGACTAGTCATTCATTTTAAACCTTTTAAGAAAACGTGTCTGTTTTGTTGCATTATTTATCTGTTGTTGCATTTTGGCAAAGTGTGGACATTCATTCATTTTTCACTCATTGGATATAGCCTGTATTTCATTAGTAGACACTTTTTGCTCTGTGAGTTTAGAGGGATTTAAAACGGCACACCTATTATTGTTTTAAAGTCGGAAGCTCCGTTGGTCCAGCTGAGCATGATGGGACAGGTTCTCTGCTCATGGAGGAATGTGTATGCATGTGCAGTCCTGATAAAGACATATCCTCTACACTCTTGCTGTAAAGGTGCACATTAACTAATATTACATTTATTATAACATGTAAGCTCTATTTATCTAATTTGATTGGAGAAACAGCATGGCTGATATAGAATTACTGCACTGAGACTTTCACTTCTTGTAGGCTATCGCTCCTCACTGCAGCCTCTTGTTTACTGGTGATTCACATCCATGCTGCTTTTTATTAGCCCTATACAGCACTCTTGCTCTTGAGATGTAGTCTGATTAAATTACACTCAGTAAGTTGTGATACTTCATGCTGTATGGAAATGCAGATGTCAGTAGCTGGTTGAAAATATGTGACAATATCTTTTTCTGATATTGTTAATGCATGTTACTACTGAGATTTGATATCAACATTTTCTTTGGGAAACTTTTCAGGGGATACAGACAGTGATGACGTTAACCATATTTGGCAATAGGTACATGGAAAGTCACTCAAATTAATAATAATAATCAATAGTAACGTTTTATTCACTAGATGGCGCTATTACACCGCCATAAAAACGGCATTGAACTGGTTTCTCTTCAATTACCTATCTATCACACAGACAATCTACTGTGTCCAAGTCACCGATGCTGCATGTCTTTTGAATGTGGGGGGAAATTGAAGGAAAATTATGACACATACATAGTTAGAATAGAACAGTGTAGCCTACCCAATAAGCCTTTAATTGCAGTGCATTAAAGTCCCCATGAAATAAAAATGGAAGCTTTTTGGCTGTTAGTTTGATTATGTTAGCCTTTATGTTATCTAGTGTATAATAGTGTGCTCCAAAACAATGACAAAATTCGCATTTGAAAGATATACGCATTTAAAATGAACAGTTTCTCTCTACCACCAATACGGATAAACGATTTTGATTACATCATTCCACTTCCACACCTCAGCTTCTCATCAGATTTTCTGTCCAATCAAATACTCTATTGAATCTAAAGCATCCAACCCCCTACATTTTTTTACTGTTTTCTATTTTGTGAATGGCAGTGCACTATATAGGCAACAGTGAATGATTGAAGCAGTGTAAATGCTTTCAGTTTGGGTGAACAAAACCAGGTTTTGCGGCAGTGCCACAGGAATCTCAGTAGAGACAGAAGCACAGAAAGTGGATCATATATGCGTGAGTTGGCACAGAGCACAACAAATAGTAGACTTATTCAAAATCTACACAGAATAATGTATTTTAAAGCGCTATGGAGGAGATCAAACAAGAGATAATGCACCGATATAAATTGCAAGCTTTTCAAATGACACATAATCACCTTTACTAAAATAATCTTGTTTCATATATAACAGTTTCATATTAAATCTAAAGGTTGAATGGTATCTATTAGACTGTATTTTTAATACAACTATGGCTTTCACAAACTGTGAAATGCAGCTTTGCCTGGCTGTGACGTGAACGAAACGCTGTGCTTTTCAAGGCACTTCACTGGGAATTTAATTCAGAATTACTGACCTATAATACCAGATTGTACCAAGGGATTGTCACCACTGTGTTCATGGACTTTTCAGTTACCGTAGTTGTCATTTGTCACATGTTCCTTTGTTCAGTTTCCCACCACTAGTCTGTCTCCCTGGTTACCATCATTAGTTCATCTGTATCACCTGTGTCCTATTAATTACCATCATCTGTGTTGATATTTAGTTCCTCCTGTTCATTCTGTCTTTGTCTGATCTCTGTTATTTGAAAGTGTGTGTTGCTCAGCCTGTTTACCTGTCTTCTTGATCATTATTAAAACATTGTATTGGAAATTATCTTATTTGTCTGCCTTCCTGCAACCCACCGTGACAGAACATCAGACTGCCCAATATGGACAATAGGGCAAGAATGATCATCCTGGCTCAGGAGAGCCCTAACCTTTTTTCTTTTGTTTAGGACTTTGTGTCTTGCCGCCACCAGCTCCCTGGACAACGAGACCCTAAGGACCCTGTTCTGGATCGGGGCAACATTCCACCACCATATCGACCTCCCAGACACCACAGGATTGGACTGGAAAGAGACCATCATCAGGTGCCTGGAGAGCGTTGGGCCATGATTCAGAACACAGCCAGACCCAGAGCCAATTTCACCCTCGACCGCGGAGTACTCGTGTGTGCCCCCTGCAGACGGAGAGCTACCACCCGCCACGACACGTCAGCCAGAGCCTGAGGAGAAGAGGACACAGCTGACCCTCGCCCCAGAAGTGGAGCCTCATGGCAAGTTGGACCAGGGGTGTGAGCCAACGACAACAGCGGACGAGAGAGTCATGAATAAGGCGAATGAGGACTACTGATCAACTTCAGTGAGGAATTAACAACTCCGACCCTATCCCACCCGGTATCTTCATCATCACTGTTCCTGAACAGTAATAACGATTCCACAGACTGTGTATTACTCACCGTCATTCCGTCAAGATCCTATCCACCTCCATCACCCCAGAACTCAGTCAGTTCTCCAGCCTAGCCGCTGCCGGATGTCAACAGCCCTGCATCGTCTATGTGGAAGCCTTGCTATGACGTCGAGCCGCAGGTCCTGTTACCACCAGCAGCGTCAGTGCGAGAGGATTCTACGGCTCCGACTCCCGCCTTCGACCTCTTCGCTCCATCTCGGCCTGTCAGCTCCGTCTTGGCTCCTCCTACCTTCAGCTCCACCGGAGACAGGGCTCCCTCGTCCTGCCGGCCCCCCTTGGTCAGTTGTCACACCACTTCCGTCACGGACTTGGGGTCCGTCCGCGGCACTCTGTCTCTCCACCCCTACAACTGCAGCAGGTTCCTCCTTCACCTCGGCGTCACCTCTGTCCTCCATCACACCGGCTCCACCTCAGCCCTCGGGTACTCTGGCTACGCCTTCTCTGTACTCACGACATCGCCGAGATCTCCTGTGCCAGTGATGCCGCTGGAGTTCATCGGCTCTCCGTCTGCGCCTTCGGATCCATCTACCACACCTCTGTCGGTCGTTCCCCAGCTGTCGCCAGCCTCGTCACCACCTGGACTCCTCCCTCCCTTGTCTCTGCCATGGGCTGTCGGCACTGGGGAGCTCTGGGTCTGTGTCATTGGCCAAGCACCATCGTCGCCACCAGGGGATCGCCGTCCCATCATCACCATCCCTGTGTCTCACCATCCGGTCTTTACCACACCAGTATCCAGTCCTCCTGCCATCACCATCCCTTTGCCTCATCCTGCCACCATCCCTCCTCTTCTGCCTCCCCGTATCATTCCGCCATCTCCTCGTCCCCGTGTCCTTCCAGAACAGCTATCAGTACAACTCTCTTTGTGAGGACCAGTTTGAGTTTTCGACCATTGGAGTGAGGACAAAGAGAGTAAAGTGAGGACATTTTGGCCTGTTTGAGGTTCAAAACTTGGTTTTAGGGATAAGGTTATAATTAGGTTAAGGGTAGGTTTAGGGTAAGGGTTCAGGTTAGGCGCTTAGTTGTGATGGGTAAGCGGCTAGAGATTGTATTGTGTCAATGAATGTCCTCATAAAGATAGGTGTGTGTGCGTGTGCGTGTGCGTGTGCGTGTGGGGACATATGGTCAGACAACCTGTACACACATACACACACGGGTTTTTGTTTTATGGGGACATTCCATATCGACATAATGATTTTTATACAGTACAAACTATATTCTGTCCCCTAACCCTAAATCTACTCATCACAGAAAACTTTCTGTATTTTTATATTTTCAAATAACATCACCAAAAAATGTCCCCAAAAGGGCAAGGATTTCGGATATTGCCATCTTTGTGAGGACATTGTGCATGCAAAACATACCTGGTGACTAATGTGGGATTTTTCAGCAGGGTAGATTTAAATTTAGACTTGGTGGTATATATCTGTATTAATCAGGTGTTTTGATATTTGGAATATCCACTGTAACAATATTTATTTATATCTCTGTATTTTCAAGCAATTATATGTTATACAAGCAGTTGTGTAGACTCAAGCTATTGAAGAAACTAATTTCTCATTTCAAACATTAGAAGAAGTGAATATAAGATCGGTGTAAGCACCAGTCGCCGGGATTTAGCTCCTGGATTAACATCTTTTGTGTTCAAATTCCTGTTCAAAAACATAGCCCTAACCCTATCCCTACCCCTAAACTAACCCTACCCATAACTTAAATCAGAGGGAAATGATAGGTGAATAAGAATGATGTAGAAGCACCTAACCCTTGTTGAAAGGCTAAACTTGACATTAACTGTAAACTTGTCCCTCAAATCTGGTTGGTTGATTGGAACAAGGATGTTGATCCAGGAAAATGTTCTACTCTGTGAAATCACGATCACCGTGAGCACCACATGTCCTTTTGCAAATAATTTGTTTTTGTGGGCTGTTGTCAGAGTCAGAAATTATTTGCTGTGTAAAATTACTAAAAATGAATAAATAAATGCAAAAGCAATCACTTCTGAAACAGGATAGCAAGAAAAGACAAGTCTGTTTCTGTGGATTATGCTTAGTACATGAAGTATTTTTCATGATAGAGGTTTAACCAGAATATGAACCTTAATCAGAAAATGATATGCATGTAAGCATGGACAGAGAAACTTATTTCAGAGAAACCCGTTGTAAACTGTTCTTGAGTTTACTATCAAGCAATCCTTCTTTGCTGTGCATCATGCCAAAGTTTCAGCACTGTAATTGTTCTCCAGTTGTGCACTTATGTAAGTGTGTGGTTATGCAGTTTTGCAATGCTAATTTAAAATGTCTTTATGTTACGGAACCGTTGCTCTGTAGATCTGTGCCGAAGTGACTGTTAAAATAGAATTACACACAGCGTGCTGATGAAGCAAGTGTGGCGATTGCTCAAAAGACTCTGTAGAAGCGTTTGGATCGTTGGTATAAAAGAGATAGTTGATGTCTGATTGGCTGCTGAGAAGGGGGCGGTTACTCATCTGGAGCAGAAAGAGATGTTCTCTTTGAACCCTGTTAGTTCAGGGGTCTCTTGTGAGCTTACACAACAGGCTTGATGTCCACTGGGTCCTACTGGACATGACCACCACATTTTCCAAATCAAAAGTTCCTATGTGTACTAGTGTGTGCATGTGTGAGTTAATCTGCCAGAAAAATTGACCTCAGCGCTGTGCATTCATATTTCTCTCTCTCTCTCTCTCTCTCTCTCTCTCTCTCTCTCTCTCTCTCTCTCTCTGTGTGTTTATGTTTATGCACAAATCTGCTACTATGAACCCCATAACCTGAGCTAGGGGAGAAGAGGTTAAAGGTTATTTCAACACAACTGTTTTTGCCCCTCCCAAATCATTTCCAACACATGCAACAACTAAAGATGATGACAAATATCCAGGCCCATTTGAGAACATTTCTGGCTTTGGAAACATCTCCCCCCTACAGTGTACACACTGTAACTGTATTATGTTATGGTATTATTCTGAAAATGGCATTGCTTACACATTCTTTGGTGGTTGTGGATATGAAGTCAGTCTTGTGGCTGAAAATCCCGAAATGAAATGGCAGTGTTGTTTAACAATGTCAGTTTTGAAGATGAAGATTACACAGAATGAGTCTGCATGCGTAACTTTCAGCCTCTAAATCCAAACATATATTATTAATGCTGCTCGCATTTGATTTTAGGTTGTTAAAAGGAAAAACAGCCTCACTTTTAAAGCTGTGAATGAGTGAATCTCAAGTTGCCATGAAGAATACACACACACACACACATACACACAAACACACAAACACTCACACACACACACACACACACACACACACACACACACACACACACACACACACACACACACACACACACACACACACACACACACACACACACACACAGTCACACACACACACACACACACACACACACACACACAGTCACACACACACACACACACACACACACACACACACACACACACACACACACACACACACACACACACACACACACACACACACACACACACACACACACACACACACACACACACACACACACACACACACACACACACAGCGTGTTTAAGTTGCAGTTTATTGACCAGCTGCTATGGTTACAAAGCAGAAAGGCGGTGAAATTATTTCTCTGCAGTCAGATAATGATTTATGACTTAATAAAAGGAGAACAGAGAGCTGATTAAAGAGTGTCATGGAAAACAAAATGAAGGGTGCAAAACGCTGGTGCCACCTATGAACCCCAAGTAATTCTCTCTCTCTCTCTCTCTCTCTCTCTCTCTCTCTCTCTCTCTCTCTCTCTCTCTCTCTCTCTCTCTCTCTCTCTCTCTCTGGTTCTTTTCTTCTTTCACTTCTAACTCTAAAAATAAAGCTTTTGAAAAGAAACTCTGTGAGTATAAAATCATTGGTCCTTTTAAATGTTGTTATAAAGGTCTGTAATAATGTTGGAGTTCACCAGTCAGCTCTTTTCAAAGTGAAAACATCCTAGTTGCCAATGAAAGCAGTTCACAAAGCTTTAAATCAAATCATTTTGATGCAGAGTGACATAAAAATTTACAAAGAGTCATCTTGAGATGAACAGCCTGGATTGGGAAAATAGTGTGGCTTAAAGCAACACATGGGTTTTTCATGGGATTTGGTTGTACCAATCGGATGAGAGATTGATTCAATGATTTACTCATGAGTACAGTCTTGTTTAGTTCCAGAATGGGTCAGTGTTTTTGAAAGAATCAGTTAAATTAATGAAATTAAGAAGATCATTTAGTTGCCATCTACTGGTCTAATTATGTTACCTAACAAAACTCGAGGAGGACTGGAACTATTAAAAGTTACCCTAATCGAATATCTAAATCAACCATTTCAATTCCCAAAGGACAGTTGCATCAGATTTAACTCACAAAATTGCCCTCAGACTTCTGAGTAAGCCAAACACATTCTCCTTTATTTCATGCAAATGTGCTCACACACACTCCTCTCCCCCACAAAACAGCAACTGATAAGAAACTGTTGAGAGCAGTTGAGGGCACAAAAATATCAGTTTACATCCCACCTGTCTGACTTCAAAATCAAACCTCATCTGTCCATCGGCTCTGTCTTACCCCTCCCTTAGTCTTCCACAAGTAGATTATTGAACAAATAGAATAATAAAACACATTGATAAGGCCACTTTAGCAAAAGGGAGTACAGAATTGTTGGTCGGACATGAGTGATAAAGGACTATTAGGCAAGATATGATGCACTGAGAAATAAAGAGATACAAAAGGGAAAGATGGATAGAAAGACTGAAAGAGGAAGAGAGAAAAAGAGGGTATGAGGTTTTTCTCACCACACCTGTCCATATGGAGGATATCCGCTCTGGGTCCATTGTTCCTGAACCTTGATGTGGTAACAAGCCCCCAGGATATAAACACACTCATATATATACACACAGAAAGGATAAGGGCAAAGCATGGGGATCTTTACATGCATCCTGTACAGCTTCAGAGATCTGAGTGCTGTGCTGAGTATCATAGATCTATCATGTAAAAAATAGGAAATGCATTTAAAAAACATAGTCAAAAATAAAAGAAAAAATGTGTATTTAGAATGTTATACAATTTAAAAAATATTTGGCGAGAATGATAGCTTATATAATTCCGTGCATCCAATAATGCATAAATCCATTTGAAAAATACCTGTAAACTGTTTATCAAACACCATCGCTCACTGGCAGTGCAATCAAAACACTAAAATAGTGCATCTTAAAATTAAACTCTTATCTTGATAGTAGGATCGTTTCAGAGTGTGGCGGCCTCCGTTGACTGATGCATTGTGGGGATTCTTGTAAGCGACACAGTTCCCCTTCTGAGGTTTTGTTCCTCAGGTACATGTCGGACTGAATTTTGCATCCCCACCCTGTTACTCTGCGACAAAACAGAGTTCTGTGTTCTACTGTCTCTTATGGGTTTGCTATAGAGACCACACCAAACCATTCAGCTTTTATTGAAGACAAAAGACTCCTTGTGAGTTCTGAGTGAACAATGATGTTGGGGAACATGAAACCTTCAGAAGAGTAGTTTAACATCAAACAATACCCCTTCACCATGATATAAAGGTGTCTAAATATGTTATCATGCCTTTTTACTGGCAATTTTTCCACGGAGTCACCTTAATATTTTATCTCAGCACAAACTACATACATGTTATAAACAACCTCAATAACATTCACTCAAGAACTGAATTTACTGGACGGCAGCAATTACAAAAGTGAATAAATACAGCAGATAAACATTATCCCCTGCAGGACCCCTAATGTGCATTAGAAGTTGATAATAAATTCTTGAGATTTTAGAGCCGTCTTTAGACAGCTGTGTGGAACGGAAATCATTTAGAAACAGAGAGCACTTCTGTATGGACACAGGCACACATGTGCGACACTCGTTCGTCTGGCCATGAGTAAAATAAATAAACCAAGCCAACTTCTCCCTGGGACCACACAACAGGTGTATAAGATGTCTGTGTCTTTTAACGTGCCAGTGTTGTGAGGCCCGGGGTCTAATGGGAAAAGTAATCTCATTAAGCAAAGGCCGTTCAAACCCCTCCTGTCCAGCAGGAGGCAGTGTTGCCAGAGAAATTGTGCAGGTGCAGACGCAGGGAATAACAAGAAGACGCCACACTGGGATTAAAAAGACAAAAAAGCATAGCCTGAAGGCACCCAAAGTCAGAGTTTATGACTGGGCGTGACACACACACACACACTCTCATGCAGATACACATTTGTACACACTGCCCATTCAATAAGTATAGCCTCTGGCTAAGTAATACGTGTTTATGACAGAGTGTCTGAGACTCAGATTAATGGCCAAGCTTCCATTACAATATACCTTAACAGAGTGCAGACGGGCAGACAATTACGAACACACACAGACTGAAGAATTCCCAGAGAGAGAGATCATGCATGGATTCACACTGGCTAAGAAACACTGATCCAATCCCATATATCACAGGGTGTACATTTAAAGATAAAGACACAAACAGAGGAAACAAAGCAACCTAATGCAATGAACAATGCAACAGAAAACACATTTCTAAAACTTCAGACAGGCTCTGTGTTCCCCACGCAGATGTGCTTGATGGGATTTTCCTGATGTTTTATATTCACATAAATTTCACAGAATGAGCCCATATAGACTCTGATTGGTCACCTGCAGGGTTCATGTGCAGGAAACAGGCAAAGGACAGGTACTTCTAATTTTATGGGTGCTTTTAGTGTAAGTGCATACATGTGTGTGCGCTTGTGTGATCTGAGAAGAAGTGCATGTCCAGACTTGCTGGCTGACCCAGGTCAGAAATCTCAAGGAATGCATGAAACACAAAGCGGATATGTCTTTTGATTCACTGGAAAGTTGTTTCAACCTTGCGGCAGTATTAGAGCAGAAACGTGATTCAACAGAACAATTCAGGACAAGCAAAGCTGATTTGGTGAAAGCAAATGGAGTGATATTCCAAAAAGTCTCCATTTTGTATCTGCACTATTTATTTATTTATTTTGCCCCAATGGTATTAACGTATAAACAAATATAATTACATAATAATAGTAATAATAATTAGACATAAAATAAAATATAAAGCAATCCATCATTAGTGACAGGATTGTTAAAAACAATTGGTCAAGACTCGTTTGAACCATAAGGCCCTAAAATTTCCAGTGTGGAGTGAAAAAAGCCACACTGGTAACCAAAAATGGTAAAATAATCACTGAATCAGTCAAATATATTAATTGTAACCAGGCAACGAAACAAATTGTATGGGCTAAATCAGGTAGAAATAGCTTGTTATGGTAAAAATTGTAGGTTGCCACTCTTTGCACATGACTATGGTGAGTGATAAATATATATATATATATATATATATATATATATATATATACATATGGATATGCTAATTTAAAACCAGCATAAACATGAGTATTGTGAGTCTTTAGGTCACAACGTGTTTCATTAGATTCATTTTTTACAGAGGAATTGCTAAACAGAAACTTCAGCTTATGTATGCTATACACACACAAGCAGTTAGTGTGTTTATAGTTCTGTGAAGTGACTGGTTGTGTGTCATATTCATGGTCACGGTCCTGAGAGAAAATCACTATAAAAAACAAAACAAAGACAAAGTGACAAGCAACTGCTGAAAACAGCTGTTGACACACACACACACACACACACACACACACACACACACACACACACACACACACACACACACACACACACACACACACACACACACACACACTCACGCACATGCGCGCGCACACACACACACACAAATACGTTTTATGAGGAGTTTCATGTTTTATGGGAAGTTTCCATAGACATAATGATTTTTTACTCTGTATAAACTGTATATTCTATCCCCATCTTTACACTAACCCTACCCCTATACCCATCACAGAAAACTTTCTGCATTACATTTTCAAAAAACAACACTTAGTATGATGTATAAGCTGTTTTCCTCATGGGGACCAAAAATGTCCCCAACAAGGACAATCTTAGTGGGGACATTTTGTCCCCATAATGTAGGGTTTACCAGGCCACACACAAACACACACACACACACACACACACACACACATACACACACACACACATCTCTCAGAGTTTTCAGTAGCTACTGAATCGTTACAGTAGTAATCTGTAAAGGTGTAATTATCTCTGTCTGTCTCTGCCGTCTATTATTTTAGGGTTCTGCTGCTTGTCTGAGAAGGGGTTAAAGTTGACCATGAGAAGAGGCCTACACAACCCTTCTATTTATTTATTTCTCTGTAATTGACACACACACACACACACACACACACACACACACACAGTTACGGGATACAATATACAGTTTGTACAGTATAAAAATGATTACGCCTATGGAGAGTCCCCACAAAGATAGCGAAACCGAGTATGTGTGTGTGTGTGTGTGTGTGTGTGTGTGTGTGTGTGTGCGTGTGTGAGTGAGTGTACAACATGGTCTAGTTGTATTGCAGTTATAAATAGATCCAACAATGTTCAGGACATTATATTAAAAAACGGCAAAACATTTTCAAACATTTAAAAAACATTTTCAAATAATTGCACACTTACTAATTCATGCAGAGATTCACATAGAATTTTCTGCATTACTGTAACTGACATGAGAAATGGTTTGATTTGAGTGAATAAAGCATCCATTTCTTTTACATCTGAAATTAGAATTTCTTTTACATCTGATACGCTGATTTCACGCAACCGCCATTTTGAAATCGAAAGTGAGGCTCAGGTTGGAAGAACCCCGGAAGTAAAGATTAACAACAATGCCTTGGATTACCAACCTGAAGCTGCTGCCGCGATTTACACTATTGGATGTTAATATCCAATATAGGATATGTATATAGTTCATTCCTGCTTCTTTTTTTACATTCTGAATTATATATAAAAAAATATTTTATTTATAAATGAATTTCACTGTATATAGTCTAAAGTATGAAAGAAATGTATGTACATTTTTAGAATTGACACATCATCATTAAACACAACAATACGCCATCGCATTCACGACTCTCCTGTGATTAAAGGCGACACTTCCGGTTTTCTTCCCACCGGAGCCTCGCTTTCGATTTCAAAATAGCGGCTGCGTGAAATCAGCGTATTAGAAAACAAATATTTCAAAACCTTGCGACAACTTCATTGTGTCAACTAGCCCCAATTATGCTAAGCACAATGCCAAGTTCTGGTCTGTTTGATCTTAGTATAATTTTCACTGTTCTCTCCACCAGTGTTATTATAGTATTAATTATTTACTATCATAATTATAGTTTTTACAAATATTTTGAATTACCTTTAATTTTAATATTTTCCCCTTTTTTTCATTGAAGTAATTTTACTATGTGCTTTGTCATTTTTTTTAAAAGTTTTTTTTTTTAAATCCGATTTACCTTTAGTATATTTTTATTTTAGTTTTAGTCAATTTAGTGCTTTAGTAAACTTAAAATGATTTTAAAGTTAATTTAATGTATATATATATTAAATGAACTTTTAGTTAACACTAAACTTTCCATGCATTAGTGGTGGGGATTTGTCAATGACTTCCACAGTTTACATTGCCGAGCTGTGCCTGGACTTTCTCAAGCGTCTGTTTTTGCAAGTGAATCATTGAATCTTTACTCAACCGATTCGTTCAACAACACTGATTTATTCTGAAAGGAAACACAACTGACACATGTTCAGCGGTTAATGTTGTCGCAGCTTCGTTTGGAGGTATTTTCATTGACAGAGGGAACATAAACTGGAAATGTTCTTTCTGTAATGTAAGTTAGTCAATATTAAAATGTCTAATTATGCAATTATTGTGTTACATGAACATTTTATAGACTATCAATCTGACAGCTCAGCCCATTATCTATTCACTTCCGTAGTAAAAACGAAACTTGTCTGCAAATTTTTACAGCTACAGTAGATGCATTTTGGTCGGATTGAGGCAATATATGAAGGTTAAGCCTGAGGTTAGTGCTTAAGTTTGTCTAGAAACCCAAGTACTATACGTAAAAAGAAAACTGTAAGATGTAAAAAGAGAGAAGAAAAAAAGAGATGTAGGCTACTGCCACATTCTGCCCTTATACTATTTTGCTGCTAATAACGATACCGAACCTTGAGCACTGAGAAACAATGCCTGAACAATATTACTGGCCAGGCTGTGGGTGGGGAGGACTATGAAAATATGGAATGTGTAAATCCAAACGGCAAAAGGTCAGTGTTCGTGTCAGTCAGTCTTTCAGTGATGTCCCACCAACTGTCACCTGCTTTTCTAGATTTATCCAATAGACTAGTGTTGAATGAAGCATCATCACAGCTGCATTGCAGATGTGCCCTAGATACAAATTGATATTTTGAGGGCTCTAAAGAAGCCCTCGGTCATATTGAATGGATTTGAGATGAGAATGCATAGATAGCTCTTTGAAAGACTCCAGGTGTTTTGTGCTTGGATCAATCTCAAAGAAAACGATCCAGCAGTTGCTAATGTAAAAAAGCTTTATGCTGCCGTTTATGCAGTGGTAAGACTCACAGTGGGTGGGAATTGACAGGAATGGTTATGCATATGGATTATGGCATGACACAATTCTTGATTAGACTAGATTCTTGATTAGATTCATCAAGTATTGTGAGAATACAGCCACGATATGAGTCACGTCAAACCCATTTTCTCATTCTTTATAATGCAAAGCAGTACAACACACATAATCTGAATGCTGGTGAGGCATGATAGATCCCTCTGCTTTTAAGACCCCTCAAGTAGACAAAAGCCACATTGACTTTGCAGCAGTTTCACCAAAAACTCACCCTGCACTGTGAAGGATGCACATGTGAGCCTTCCAACCAACTAAACATTTCTACTTAAATTGCAAATATATCTCCAAGCATGTTCTCAAGTTGCATAGTTCTCTGAAAAAAACTGGAAGGGAATGAAAGAATCAATGCATTCTTTGATAATATCAAGTGCTGATTTGAAAACCTAAGCAGTGAAATTTTGAGAGACATCAATGTCATGTTTTAGAGTCTTGATGATCGGCTCATTGCCAAAGACTGCATTAGTCTGAAGGGATAATCCTTGCCCTTCCTCATGGCAAAAGGAACAAATCAGAAAACATTGCTATTGTATTGCTAGGTCCAGATTTATGTTGCTCACTTCACTGTTGCTTGAAGGAGCTTGAGTTTAATGTTTATATATTGGGCTAATTGTAATTGCTCTCTGAATTAAGTATTTAAGTATTTTCTCACAGCTAGAGAAAACATACATTTGTGTAATTTAACTTTTGAATCAAATACAATTTTCTTTATTATTCTGTTTTATTTTTGTTTGGTGAACATATTTAATACAATTCCTTATCTTTTTTTTTTTTTTATAGATGCATTCATAACCCCTGTTTATTTGCCATCTCTCGCTTATTGTCATGAATACAGTTCCGATGGAACGTCACACCCTTAAGTACCAGTCATCTTAAGGTAAAGTTCCTCTCATGACGGATTATAAATAAAACATGCTTGTTCTCTGTCTCATTCACTCCCCACTTGCAAAGCAAAGTGTTTACAAAAGCACAAATGAACAGTCTTTTGTTATTTTTTGTATTAGTCTCAGAGTATGGACAATGAGTCACAAATTACTGTAATAGCTTTACGTTAAATTAAGAACACTTTTTTTTATGCATCTTCAGTCATTACCTTATTTACATTATCCTTTTGAAAAATGATGATGGTGTGTGCTATCACATCTGTCAGTTGTTGACCGCCAGCTTAACTCCCTGCTGAGTTAATGGCCTTACCAACTTTCTTCGCACCCTCTGGGAACAATGAATAGTCTTGGTGACTGTTGTTGAGTGAGGTTAGTTTATGTCCTTGGCAGTGACCAAAGATCTCCTCACCTCCGATATCTGCTGAAAATGTATTGTTCATGAACCCCAAACTTTTGCATGGGCATATATTACACAAAATGTTTACATGATGCTCGTTTTCTTATTTTAGTTAGGTAAATGTTTATTGGATGGCAAAATGTGGCATTGTAAAACGTAACAGACACAATGAGGAGTGGCAACATTTCAGATGGAACAGTCAGTGTGACACTATATTAATGTCACAGTGGCCAACCATTAGTGGTCACTTTAATGGGTCAGTTTCCTTTGAACTGATCTGTGTCCTCTAAGGATCCAGTCTCAGGTGACGCATTCTGCAGTTACTAGTAATAATGCACGCTGCAGTGTGTGTTTATCTGTGTGTGTGTTGGATGGTTTATTTTAGGACTGGCTCCATTACCAAGGCTGAGAAAAGTCTGCGTCTCATTGAGGGAGACAGTAGTCTGCCACACCCATTAACACACACACACACACACACACACACACACACACACACACACACACACACACACACACACACACACACACACACACACACACACACACACACACACACACACACACACACACACACACACAATCCCAGGCTACACCCCACAGCCTAGGGCCAGTTCCCAGACTCTGCCAGTGTGTTTCCATCTTACAGAAGCTGGTTAATGACAGACCCTAATAAAGACTTGACTAACTGAAGACTCACTATAAATCAATAAACCACTATAATACTCTGTGATGCACAATCACACGCCTTACACACACTTCCACGACTGCAGGGAAAAATATATTGTGTAAACTATGACATCACTGAAGTGGATTCAGAATCAGTGGAGTGCGTGTGTGCCTGCATGCGCACATTAGATTGTACAGTATTTGATATGATTCTATTACCTTCAATGTGGGTTCATTGAACTGTACAACTTTGCACAGTTTTAATGTTATTTTTAAGTTTTGGAAAATCTGTTATGTACATTTGTAGTTTTTATTATTATTATTATTATTATTTTTAAATATTTCCTTTTGCTTCCATTTAGTTTTAATTAAAATGTATTTCATAAGTAATTTTTCAAATAATATTTAAAATGAATATTTCCATTGGCTTTAAGTTTTAGTCATTTTAGTACTTCAACTTATTTGGTTTCAGTCAGGCAACATTTATAAAAAAAATTATGTAATTTTTAGTAATTCGTTCTAATCACAGTGCATGGCACATACAGACACATACAATCAAACATACCCATTTTTCCCCCAGAACAATCTATTCCATATAGTGGGCAATCAGCTTGACTGATGATGAGTTATTGCACATCTCTTTGAAGTCTTTCCCATGTAACATTTCTACAGTTTTTCCCAAAGGTGTTTAGGTAAAGGGAGTGGGAGGAACACTTTGCATCTCAAGAACCAAGCTGTCAGAGTGAAACTAGTCTCTGAAACGTGAAATTTATGGAAACTTTGCTGCCATTATTAATGGCTGTGTGTGTGAGTGTGTAGAATAAACATTATGTTTCTGTAATATCAGTTAATGTAACTTTACCTACATTTCAGTGGTTTATTGAGGTTAGTGAGTTTCCTTTGAAGAAACAGACACATGCACATGTTTAGTGATCTGAAGTGGGACAGCTGAGGAATGACTGGACTCATCTGAGAGTAACAGCTGCAACTTAACTATTGCCAGAGATATGAGAGAGCACTAACACTAACTTACAGACCCACACTTAAATATGACACTGTAAGGTTATAGATCTACAACATGCACACTTATTTTGAAAATATATTTTCTTAATTTCAAATATCTTATTAGAACAGCATAGTTATGGCTTCAAGGCCAAAGCAAAATGTTCAGCGTTGGTGGAGTTACTGTACGCATCTGATTTCAGTTTCGGGAAGACCTATCACAGATGCTTGTGCGTGCACAGTAGGTGCACAGAGGCAAAGCTGCTTGTGTGTAATGAGATGCACCATTGATTAAATCACTGGTCTGTCTCTTTTCTGATGAATTCAGCTTGCACAAAGGCAAGTGCAAAGTGTTCTGGAGCACCTTGTATCTGCGAGAAACCATCCACCCTGCTTCACACTTGACACTAAAAGGAAAGTAGCCTGGAGCATTCAGTGGTTCAGTACTTCTCACAAAGGCAATTGAGATGCAGGATAGCTTCTCAAACTAATTTTTGACACTGACCCTGCAGCCCATACAAAGTTACATTACAATGCATCCATCATTATCCCTAAATATGTTCAACTAACTCGCATACAGACACAGACCAAAGGAAGGAGAACAGGCAATCTTAACATTTGCTGTAACACAATACTTGTATTTGAAAAAGCACACACTCCCATGGTTTGTTTATGTAAAGGAGTAATGATACATTGATAGGTTGACGGTGGCAGCTGCCTGTATGACAACGGACAGCTGCGTTAGGAAAGACAGCTGAACGATCGCTCAGACACATGTATGTGCTCATGGACACACGCTGCTTTTTACTGCGTTGGGTTTACAAAAACAAACATGCACCTTATCATACAATAAGGCATTTGGATAGTTAATGTCAAAGTTAAGTGTTATTTTATTTTCTTAGGAGTAAAGGGGAAAGACATGCTAGAGTTGAATGTGCAGGTTTGTTGGAGATTTAGTAGAGTTTACTGTATGTTGGATTTATTTATTTGTTTAGTTACCATTGTGCTGAAGTGTGCAGCTTGTGTTTAGGTTCTGAGTGGCTACATGAATGACAACTGTGGTGATGTTGCTTGACCTAATGAACAATAGCTGGGCTAATGCAAATATTGAGACTATTCTTCTTCTTACTTGCTGATCTCATGCATTATATATATTAATAAATATAAAAATAACTTAAAACTTATCAGGTTAATTCAGCAAAACTTTGTTTAAATTAACTACTTCTAGCCAAGAAGTTGTACAAGGCTTGCGTGGAAACATTTTCCTCAATATTATTATATTGAACAGTGTATACTGGAGATAGGCTTTATCTGAAAGTTTGAATTGTGTTCTCGGGACAAGGGCATGTTCCATAAATATCACCAACCTTGAGCGTTACCCACTACACAACATCATCTGTGAGTAACTTCTACACCTGGCCTTGAATCACACAGATTCAGACACAGCCCACTGATAGAGTGAAGATACAGTTGTCTATGTTGAACAATCTGTTATGAGTAGATCTTCAATTAAGAGCTGATCTTGGATCAGTTTTTCCCATTATGTAGCTAATCTTCTCCATTACACAAATGGCAACTGTGCAGGCCTCATTTAATAAGTGACCTTTGATGGAAATGACCTGTGTTGGAGACTCTGTTGTAGTTGTGCTATCAGCACTCAGAGTAATTATGTGGAGACATGTGGAGATAAGCAGGGCCAGAGATGGTACACATATGATGGTTGTTCAATTTACTTTTATGATCATTTGTCACATTTCATTTCATTGTGTTCAGTCTACTTAATTATGGGACTACATTAATAACGTTTGTGGTTGAAACTAGGTTGGGGATTTCTAGTTCCCAGCATGCTTTGCATGGGACTTCTTGATAGGGAGTGCAAATGTTTACTATGTGTTATTTTATGTTTTCTAGCAAGACTAGTGTTTAATGTCCAATTATGTTAGGATTTCGTTTCTATTCTGTTATTTATGCTATTGAAAATAGCTGCATAATAATGGTCTCGAGTGGCTGAAGATGGTGTTTAGGTAAGTGGCCGACCAGGTTATGCATGCATTTAAATACATGGTTTTTGCTACATATAAAAGTTTGCTGATTTATATATACATATTTATATATAGCGAAACAACGTTTGTCCAATGGAGGCTCAAAGTATCGCAGGTTACGTCTACAAAGAATATAAAGCTGCATGTTTGGCAGTCTTGCAAGAAAGTGGATTAGACGGTATTTTAAAAAAATATATATTTTTTTATTATTTATAATTTAATATTTATTAAAAACAAAAGCCCTAGAATGTGACATCATATCCTGTTTCCAAAATTTGTTGCAGGTTCAGAAAAATTTCTCCTGGAAAAAGAGAGGGAGGAATAGTCAAGTCGGTAAAAGTGTGTGTGTGTGTGTATGTGTGTGTGTGTGTGTGTGTGTGTGTGTGTGTGTGTGTGTGTGTGTGTGTGTGTGTGCGTGCGTGTGTGTGTGTGTGTGTGTGTGTGTGTGTGTGTGTGTGTGTGTGTGTGTGTGTGTGTGTGTGTGTGTGTGTGTGTGTGTGTGTGTCTGCGTGCGTGTGTGTGTGTGTGTGTGTGTGTGTGTGTGTGTGTGTGTGTGTGTGTGTGTGTGTGTGTGTGGGCACGCACATGAGTGTCGAATAGCATACTGTTTACCTTGCTTTTCTTTTCTTCATTACCGTAAACATGGTTCCACCCTAAAATGGAGAAAAGGAAAGGAAGAGTTGCTTAGCTCATATTTATTATCTGGGATAACACTGGACATGAGATCTTAATCACGTCAGTAGAGCGGTGAACGTAACACCCTCTGTGTCAGGGCCTGGAATAACACAGGTCTTTTCTTGTCCTAACATCAAATGAAAATCACTCCAGCAGCCTTTTTCCCAAATAGAGATTTAATTTTGGGTGGGGCGTGTATGTGTGTGTGCGTGTGTAAAATGTGATCCATGCTGCTACATGACTTTTGTAAGCAGAGATCATCTGAACACACATTCTCAGATGCGTTTGCTAAGTTTAAGCTCATATCTCAACCTGATATAACCTTTGAGGTTTGAAAGGTTTAATTCACAGATGCTGTTATTTGGTTTTAAGATATCTCTATATTTCGAGATCTGAGTGTGTGCACCCGTTCTGTAAATCTAAAACTTTCATACAGTACGTCTTGCTTTGTGCCAGCGGCTTGGGCCGCTTGTAAATCTGTGAACTCTTTGACGTGATAAAGTGATGAGATAGGGTAGAAATGTTGGTAGTGTCTTCTATAATAGTCCTAAATAATGTTTAATGTAGACCCGCACAGCTCTTCATATATGGCACAAGTTAAGAGGGCAGATCAAAACATGCCCAAGAATGCAGAGCAGGAATTTAATGATTAATCAGCATAATAATACAATCATTGTCCATTCAGTTTCTCAGAAACTCACGCCTTAAAATGCCCAACTATTTGTGCTTGAAGCAAATAGTGTTTTGTTTTTGGGGGGGATGATATTCAAAATTTTGCAGTATTTCATCATGTGGTTTTAAACCACAGATAGGAATGAACGTTTTAGGACAAGAGGAGTTTCGATTGGCAGCTGCTGTAGTTTTTTTGCCAGCACTAAATGAATGAGGTTCATTTGAAACCAAGAGGAATTCTGGGATGTGCTCAATGCCAGCATGGAGTCTTAAACCCGCAGAGGGTCTTCAGCAGCTGTTCCCACAAACAATTAAGGTATTGAGACAAGTGAAATACAGGCTTATCCATGCTTGGATTTCCAATGGGAGACTAAAGATGTGTCAAAGCCTTTGACACATCTTTAGTCTCCCATTGGAAATCCAAGCATGGATCCATTAGTGTTTCATGAACTCGTCTGGATGTAAAATGTCCAACATTTTAACAGCCTCAACTGATAAAAGTACTCTGTAAAAAGTGATCGGTTCCTTCCACTTACAGAGATTTGCATTGACTTGATGTGAAATGTTTATGTACTATGTATTTGTGTTTTATTTTTATAAATGCAGCAGACTAGGTTAGGATTAGCCATAAAATAAAGGATGCATGCCTGTAAACTAAACAATTTCAACATACCATGTATAATATACAAATATGGCAACACCATTTTTAGAGGTGGTTCAAGTTTTTTGTACACAGTAGACAACACATTATCCAGTATGAGACCTTTTGAGTCACAAACAAGAAACATGAATTATTTGAAACTATAAAAAACCCTGTTAGACGTACAGAATTTTCCAAAATGTTGTCCCAACTAGTCAAACATAGTTAGTCTTAAAGAATTTCATTTAGAAGAAATGAACATATTGCTAGAATGTCTATGTTTCCCAGCATGCATTGCAGCATAAATAAATGATGTAGTTTACTGATTATAGTTTTGCTGTTTGCTGACTTAAAATGTTTGTTGTTGTTTTGACATTATTTGTAGTTATTTTTGTGTTGTGATGTGAACAAAAGAATCTGTAGTTGGCAGAAGGACAATTATTAAAGGGTTAGTTCACCCAAAAATTAAAATGATCCCATAATTTACTCGGTCTCAAGCCATAGGTCTATATTACTTTCTTCTTTCAGAAAAACACAATCGGACTTATATTAAAAATATCCTGGCTCTTCTAAACTTTGGAAGTTAAAATGGAATGAGTAGAGCCTGAGATTTTGAAGCCCAAAAAAGGCAATCGATCCATCATAAAAATAATCCATATGGCTACAGGGGGTTAATAAAGGCCCTTTTAAACGAAGCGATGCATTTTTTAAAGAAAAATATCCATATTTATAATTTATAAACTATAATCACTGGCTTAGTAACGACCATAATGCGAGTCTAGTTCCGGCTGAAGAGTAACCCCTGACCCGACGCATGATGTACGAACACAGAAGCGCAGAGGATAGAGCAAAACAAAACATCGGTCACAAATTAGAAGTCTAAAATGAGATTTTTTAAAAAGAAATGTCAAAGGAGCTTGAGTTTGTTGCCCTGCCCTTTGAACCATGAGAGACGTCTACTCTCACCTAAACTTACGATACTCCTACATCATACGCCGGAACTCGACTCTTTTTTTAACGTGCTGACAGACGTTACCGGTCCACTTCAGAAGGCCTTTATTAACCCCCTGGAACTGTATGGATTACTTTTATGATGAATGGATGCGCTTTTTTTGGGCTTCAAACTGGGTACCATTCACTCCAATTATAAAGCTTGGAAGAGCCAGGATATTTTTTAATATTCCTCCTTTTTTAATATTCCTCCTTCTTTGGCTGAAAGAAGAAACATCTAGGACATATACACCTTGGATGACTTGAGGGCGAGTAAATTATAGGATACTTTTTATTTTTGGGTGAACTAACACTTTAAGACAACAGTTAAGAGAACTTAAACATTTGGATGCATAATGTTGCCTTGAATTTTTACAGTGTACTGTATATAAATAAGTTAAATGTTCAGTGTTTCTCCTCCTTTGTAGCCTTAGATCCGTTGACTCAAAAGCTTACCATTCATGTTCTCTCAACAACTTCAGATATACTGACTGTTTAATATTGAAATTCATTGCAGTGCAGACAACTAAAGAGCAAGATCACTTTTTACTATTTTTTCTCTCTTTGTCATTCTCTCTGCTTATAAAACCAGAATGTGAGGTTTACCTCAGGTTTCAGGTACTGAAGTCCGAGCTGCCAGATGCCTGTTGGCAGCTTCCTCTGTTGGCAGAACAAATTTGTTCGCTAAATTCTTTTCTTTATGTCTGTGCATGCAGCTCGGATTGTGAATCTGATACCACTGCTGACTCAGCAATAATACGACAGCTTAGCATGGAGCAAGCGTCCAACAAATCAAAGCTCGCTGAAATAATGCACAAGTAACGCCGAAGTACGTATAGTACACATAAACCTATACTGTTGACATTAGAAGTCAAGTACACTTACTGTCCCACCATACAGTAAGCTTACCAGATCCTGCTCTCCCAATAAAGTATATATTACAGTACACAGAGAAAAACACTCCCAGAGTTCAGACCAAGGGTCTTTTGATTAGCTACTGAATAGTTGATTGTAGCCATTTGTGGTGTTTGATATCATAGATTTATAGAGCAGGGCTCTTCAACTCCAGTCCTGGAGGGCCAGCGTCCTGCAGACTTTAGTATCTCAATTTAACCCACCTGTCTGTAATTTGCAATCCATTCTGAACACCTTGATAAACTTTTTCGGCTGTGTTTGGTTAGGGTCCGAGCTAAACTCAGAAAGACACTGGCCCTCCAGGACTGGGGTTTAAGAGCCTTGATGTAGAAGATTATTTGTAAATTGGAAATAAAAATAAGAATGAGATTTTCAAGGGTTTGAGGGTCTACTTTGTAAGTGGGTATAATCTAAAAACACTCTGACTGCCCATTAAGAGTTAAAGGAAAATAAAATATTAATACAATTTAATAAATAAAAACAAACAAATGTCTGAGCTGATACATGCTGTTTCCCAATACAGGCTCCAAAATTAAAATAGCTTTCAAATATATTACTCTCAACCACCCCAGTCACTTTCATTATATAAACTAGCATAAACAGCTTCCTTTTCCCAATGGAAGAGATCATATAGAAACAACATGAGGGTGAGTAAATAGCAAAATATAAATTTTTGGGTGAACTACCATTCAAAAGTTGGTCATTCAAATTTGTATTTGCATTCTTTTGAAAGAAAGTCTCTTATGCTCACGAAGGCTGCACATTTATTTGAGAAATATACAGTAAAAACTATATGTAATTTTTATGTTAATATGTAATTTATTCCTGCAATGGCAAAGCTGTTTTTTTCAGCAGATCCAGTCTTCAATGTTGAAAACAGTTATGCTGCTTAATTTCTTTGGAAACTGATACATTTATTTTTTCAGGATTCTTTGATGAATAGAAAGTTGAAATGAACAATATTTAATAAAAATCGAATTGATGTTAAAGTCTTTACTGTCACTTTTGATTGATTTAATACATCCTTTCTGAGCCTTTAAATGGTGTATCTTTATGGATTATCTGAATCATAACTCCTAATGCTACATATTCCAAATCTTTGAAGTCCCCCTTTACATCCTCTTCCTCCAGAAGGATTTGATAATCCGAGGTGAAGGTTTCTGAAAAGAAATGTGGGTGTGTCCCACTTCTTCTTCTTTTTTTCTTGGAAATTAAAGCCACGAGTCCTAGGATGAGTTAGAGCAGGTTAATCTTTAAAAGAGGTGATACACATCGTTACTCTGACTGAGTCAAAACAAAACTCTTGTTATCAGCCTCTTCAACTTTGACGATTCTTATCCAGCTTTGGATTTCACTGTCATTTCGGTCTGGAAATGGAAAAATGCTACAATTGAAATAAAAGTGTAAACCTCTTAGGTACAAAATTCTTTAATAAATACTTGTTGGGAAAATCAAACAGATGTAACAAATAGAATTCAGATTCAGTATGAGCATCAGTGTATGTAGAATAATCACAGCCAGTAATGTAATGGATTTTTGGAGGCTTTTTTATACAATAATGAAACTAAAGAGTTGGTTCACCCAAAAATTCTGTCGTTATACTCACCCTCATGTCGTTCCAAACCCGTAAGAACTTCATTCATCTTTGGTACACAAATTAAGATATTTTTGATGAAATCCGAGAGCTTTCTGTCCCAACATAGACTCCAAAGTTATTTCCACTTTCAATGCCCAGAAAGGTAGTAAAGACAGTGTTAAAATAGTCCATGTGACTACAGTGATTCAACCTTAATGTTATGAAGCAACGAGAATACTTTTTGAGCACCAAATTACCCAAAAACACTTTATTCAACAAATTCTTCTCTTCCGTGTCAGTCTCCGACACTGTTCACGTGAGCACCACGATGCACGCGTGTGATGCTGATCCAGGAGCCGGCCAATAAGGAGCCAATACTGACTCTGAGCCGGCATTCTGACATGGAATCGCTGCACTGTGTTTACAACCTGAACAGCGTCAGAGACTTATAGTATTCTCGTCGCTTCATAACATTAAGGTTGAACCACTGTCACATGGACTATTTTAACAATGTCTTTACAACCTTTCTGGGGCTTGAAAGGGCCTGGGCCTTGATAGTATACGTTGCAGCCTACAAATTAATATCTTAATTAATATCTTAATTTGTGTTGCAAAGATGAATAAAGGTCTTACGGGTTTGGAACGACATAAGGGTGAGTAATTAATGACAGAATTGTAATTTTTGGGTGAACTAACCCTTTAAGGAGTGGCATGATTGAAAACGTGAATAAATCTGAATTACAGTCACATTTAGCATTATTAAATTATTTCTGTATTCTACTGTAATATTTTCTCTGCACTAAAGACACCAAATGAAATATGTGACAATGAAAAAACATAATTTTTTCCCTTCATTCGGCCACAGCAACATGCACTGATACAAATTTCCTGACCTTCCAGAAACCTTGAAGCTTGAATAATTGTATTTGATTTGAGCCCAATCAAATTTAACAGAACAGCTCATAAATAAAGGAGGAAAAAATATACCCCAGCTACCTCAAAACAAGGGAGGATTTCAGAAAACATAATTAAATCTTTACTCATAGTATTCTTTTGTAAAATGGTATTATAGTACCATTTTTTTAATATAAAATCTGATATTCAACACTATACTTAGACAGAAGATACACTTAAAACTCAAGTGTTTTAAGTTCTTGACTTGGGTCATTTCATGAAGAGACTCTGGTCCGTTTGTGGTTCAGTTTGAATTGTAGCATAATACCAAGCAATGATGTTCTGAAAACATTTAAGAAGAAGAAGTTAAATTAAAAACCAGACAGTCTGGGACACTAATAGAAACACATAATTATATCATGACTGACATTGGCTTGAAAATGCAGGTGTTGGACTTCTCCAAGGAGACGAGTGCCACTCGGACACGCAGCATATCTTTCTCCAATGAAGTACTTTAGACCTTCAGAAGTAGTGACCAGTGACAACATTTGTTGTTGATTTTTACTTTCAGCATGGTCAATGTGTCCAATCCCTAGTTGACATTCATTAGGAAAGTCACAAAAAATAACAGATAATCTATTCTTAGATGAAGACAGATCATGTAATGTTTAGAGTATTTCTTAAAAAGTCCCCACAGACTTACAGCCTGTGGCCATTTTACATATTTGTATATAAAACATTTTCTGACCAACATAAATAAAAGGAATGACATTGTTGAAAAAGAGAGCGACTGAAGGAGAGAATAAGAAAAAGTAATAATTCTAAGAATGACAATAATAAAAAGGTCACATAACTTACTCAACTCAAATATACACAGCTGTGTTTTTTCACTATTTACATATGTACATATGCATATTTTGTCTATATCTCTTTGTAATTAAAGAACTAAAATAATTTTCCCATACTGTGTGACCAAAAGGCCAAGTGTTTTGGGACAACACAATAGTGCGTTGAGTGAAGTGGCCCTCAATTTTTTTACACTTTGACTGTTCTGTTTATATGGCTGTCACGTTAAAGAACAAAAAATGAGCAATAATTTCACCTATCAAAAGCTGAATGAGAATGTATCAGTCAGAATACTCTTTTACAGTCTGGACTACGAGTACCAATTCCCAAAGACGGTTATTTTCAATAACAATAATAGAAAAAGTAAACCTTTTTTCTTAACAGTCTTAAAGGGATAGTTCATCCAAACATGAAAATTCTGTCATTATTTAGTCACCCTTATGTCATTCCAAATATCAATCTTTCTTTTTTCTGTTTATTGAAAGTGATTAAACACTGAGGCTGTCAAGTATCTTAAAAATAAATGCATCTTTGAAAAGTCTACAATAGATTTGTGTCAGGGACAAACTTCAGTTGTTATTCAATGAATATCTTGACATCCGCCCTAGATCTCCATGGTGAGAGAGGTAGAGACTGTCCGATTAATGTTTTGAGTTTGGTCTTTCCAGTAAATCGGTTGATCTTGTTCACAAACCGCTCTGAATGATTTGTTCATTAATTGGACTGATCTGATCTCAAACTCATTGAACAGTTAACAGCCCAACAGAATGTAAGATATTAGTGAATAATGATTTTTTTCCATTTAGTTTTTTCGCCATTTTTGTGTGACGAATAGACCAAAAATAGCTCCAAGAGACTTTGTATATACCATACAAATGTATTTTATGATACTTTGACGATAATTTTATGTTGTTTCTGCAGCCCTTTTGAAGCTTGAAAGTTCCTGAGCAACTTACAGTAATACACTCTTATGTAAATTTTTGTATTAAACAGAAGAAAGAAGGTCATATGGGTTTAGAGTGACACACAGGTGACCTTTTTTTGGGTGAACTAACCCTGGCTTTAAGTGTATATGTAGCATTTGTTAACAAAAACAATAAAAACCAACATCTGAGTATCATCATTAAAAATGTATATAAAAGGTGTAAGAACTGTCTTGAAGGTTCAATGAGGCACTTGAATATATATATATACCTCTGGAAGATTTAACGGCTCCTAGCACTTGACTTTGGGCAGGTCTGGACATAATCAAAAACACTTTTAAAGCTGCCTATCGCTAATTTCTCCTCAGCCCCAAGGGTCAAAAGTCTCGCCACAGTTCACAGACATAATCTCAAAGTTCAGCCTTGTGTAAAAATGTCCTTCTTTTTAAGGAAAGTGAGTGCAAGTGTAAACAAAAGAAAAGGATTTTGAAAATCATTCTTTGAAAGTCTGATTTGCTGCATTTATGTGACACAAATCCCTGTTTCATTTGACTACACGATGATAAAAAGGATGAAAAACACCAATCACACCAGCCCCAGATGCTTTCAGATCAGTCAGTGAAAAAAATACTTATGTTTTTCCAGTTTGTCTGGCTTTTTCATACATAGTGATCTTTCATGTGCTCGCTTAAGCTCTCGTTCACATTGTTCTTGCAGCGGTTGTCTTTGCTGCTGTAGTGTGTCCTGTGTGGCTGACTTTGGGCTGTAGTGTGAATAGTGTACACTGCGTCCCCTCTAGAGCACGCGAGAGATGAGCACTTATGCAGAACTACCCCTCTGTCGCTCTCTTCATCTCCCTCTTCCTCCTCTTCCTCTCGCTCAGCTCCGTCTCCAACCCGATCCAGAGGGTAAAGCAGGTTCTTGTTCTCCTGCAGCGGGTCCGTGTTGTCTCTGTGAGGTGTGCGAGCGCTCAGTAGTGTCCCGCGCTGGTTGTTGATGCTTTCCTCCATCTGCGTGTCCTCTCTTTGTCTCGCTTTCCTGCGTCTCCAGAACCACCACACGCACACGATGACACATGAGATCCATAATACCACAAACAACACACACAGCAACGGGATGAGGTAACCTGTAGAGAGAGAGACAAAAATCATTTATTTGATCAACAAATACAGTAAAAAATATTAAATATTATTCCCATTTAAAATGTCATTTATTCCTGTGATGCCAAAGCTGCATTTTCAGCATCATTACTCTAGTTTTTAGTGTCACATTATCCTGCAGAAATAATTATATTATGCTGATTTGCTGCTCAGGAAACATTTCTTATTATCAATGTTGAAAACAGTTGTAACATTGTCTTTTGTAACATCGTAAATGTCTTTGTCACATTTTATCAATTTAATGCATCGTTGCTGAATAAAAAAAGCATACTGACCCTAAACTTTTGAATGGCAACATAAGAAAAAGGATTGAAAGAGTGAGAAAGGATGAGCCGGTGAAAAGAGAAAGGATCTCACTCACCAGCTTGGGGACGCGGGTCCTGAGTGTCAACTCTGACCTCTCTCACAGCCAACAGTAACGTGCTGTTGTGAAGTTTGGACAGAACATCAATGATGGAGCGGACAACATCCTGTATATGAGCTCGTCCCTCAACAAAGCTGTTTTGCTCATATGACTGAGGAAAACAAAAGAGAGAGAATAAAAAAGAGCAAATGAAAATGTGCAGACTCAAGTCATTTCTCTCAGCTTTAGTCCTGATGTTTTACTTAGACACCCACTTTGTAACAGAACAGTACTGTCAAACTAATTAGAGCGAACCATATTACAACACTAATTAAACATAATTATATCACTTGTTGGGAAACTCAAAAACAACAACAGAGTCAATGTACTGCTATTTGGCCCTAAAAAGACAGTACACAAATGTATAGTTACACAGTCACATAAAAGAAAACAACAACTAAGAGCCACATAGTTAAGGTACAGATTTAGCAGACACAACCTTACTATTGAAACAGGCAATCACAGAATACAGATTGCGACATCCAGGAAAAGGTTCAACCACAAATTAAACCGATAAAACACACATAGGATTATGTAACACGCAACGAAAAATTCCTTATCCTATTAGGATAACTACAAAGGGAAAATCGAATTTGAACCAGGATATAAACAAAGTAATAAGATTTTTTTTTATCCTCTTTGGTTTTCATAAGAAAGCACTCTAAAATTTAAACTGAATAACTAGATAAAAGTAGAGTCAGAGAAAAGAGGAGGAATGATGGGGACATGTTGGAATGACTAAGGAAGAAAGACAGCATAAATTATGTAGCCTACTGTTTGCCTTCAAGTTATGTCAGAGTGACTACTAAGAGGAATTTAGAGTAAAAATAATTGAAATGAAATAATTTAATAATCAGAAATGAAAGAAGTAAGACCTGACTGAGCAAGTTATTCACCTTTCCCTTAAATTTCATGACCAGCCACATGTAATTTTTCTGTGGTAATAGTCAGAGTATAACCACACTGGATTCAACAGGGGACGTCCCAGTGCTGAGTTTAAAACATCAGCACAAAGCAAAGTCTTATGAGAGCTCAAACCATAAAAGGTTTCCGCTCCTTTTCCGGAAATCTTTCAATGTTACAACATAAATCTTGAGAGCATTACAACATCACAGAAAGAGTAGAACTAAGATTCTGGCCATTAAGGGCTTAAAGTAGAGGACCAGACCTTTCCCCAAGATTACTACAGCAATGGTCTCAGAGCGAGTGAAGGAGAAAGAGAGAGAGAGAAAGAGGAGAGGGTGTAGAGCAGGACAGGTGAGGTATGTTAAAGATGAAAAGCTGGATTTTTTTTTTCTTTTTTTTTTCTGTGAAACAAACATTTAGATAAAGTCTTGATTTAAAAAAAAAAAGAATAAAATTTTACAAGCACTCTTTTGAAGCCATTTGACTGATTTAAAGTGCCTTTTTTGAAGGAATGCAAACTGGAAGACAGGCAGGGAAATGTTTTAAAGCAGAAACGAGATGGAAAGAGAGAAATAAACACTCCAAAGTGAAGGAAAACAGATGTGATGGTTTCAGGAAGAGCGTGTTACAGGATGAAAATTTCAGTGTGTTCATACACACTGTTTTATGCTGCATTCAAGAAATGTTAGAGTGATTGCTTATACGAGACGAGTCCACATAAATGTAACCACAGTTGTGTTTAGCAGAAGGAAACTTAAGCAGGCCCAACTTTCCAAGTTGGAGGCGTGTCCATTAATAGCAGATGCTAATTGATCATAAAAAACTTTTACTATTTAGTTAAGAATAGAGATCAGACTTGCGACATACTACTCATTTAGACTTTTTTCTGTGCCACACAAGACAAAAAACAGATCAGAAAAGATCAGTTAAAGTGCAAAAGATACAGTAAAGTGCAGTATCTATTTATTGTCATGTGAAAACTAAAATGTTACAAAAATCTTCATTGTTAACATTTTTCCTTAGCTTGTTACCAGTGTTTTTATGTTGTATGTCAAGACGTGTTGCTTTTTTTCTTAGCAGCTCTGAGATTGAACATGGGTACCGGGCTTGTTTACAACCGATGAGGTCATTTCATAGGATTAAAGACTGATGGTTGAAGAGAGTGAGCTCACCATAGCAACCTCCACGGCATTACGGCTGGACGGTGATTGGTCACAAAGAATGGAAAGGGTGTGGTCTTTGGCCAGGGTTCGTGTGATTGGCAGATACGTTAGCTCTGCGCAAACACCTTCAGCAGTTGTGCCCTGTTAAACAATCCCACAAACATGCCACAAATGTTGGTGTTTTGGTTGGAAATCATGTTTATGTGAGTTAATAAGATGTGTGTGTCTTTCAATACTTTCAGCATTTACTAAATGAAAACCTCTTACCTGCGGGACACTGTCAGAGTCAAATACAAGTGTAACATGAGCACAGTTATCATCTCGGTAGCTGTTGTTGGGTAGGCACCGAGTGCTGATGGGCTGTAGTAGACGTTCAGAGGTGGAGCATATTCCCAGCTGACTGCAGGGTGGACGAAGGCAAGACAGGAAATGATGCGCTACACACTCCTGTCCTAGTGGACACAGGGGGCGCTGTGGCTCACCAGAGTCTGACTGCAACATGCAGGGCTGACGACCACAACGCACCTGCGGTCACAATAAAAAAAAAAAAACTCTAAATGAAGAATCTATATATAGATAAAAATAAATAATTAATAAAATAATTCATGTATGTTGGTGAGATTGATATTTTAAGTTTGTGAGATGCATTTTAACCTTTTTAACTCCTTCCAACAATACAATTTTACACTGAATGTGACTACAATTGGACAGTAAGATTAGGTTGGTACAGTAGCACAGTCTGAGGTAGATCATAGGACTCACTTTAGTGCATTTGATGTTTCCGTTCATGCACTGACAGCTGTTGCACCCATCCTCCCAACGATCACCGTGAAGAAGCTGCAACCCCGAGCGATCGCATGCCTTTCCAACACCAATGACTACAGATGACAAGAGATGGAGAGGAACACAGAGAAAGAAAGAGAGATCAGATCTTGAAAGTTGCAGTACTGTTCAAAAGTTTGGGGTCAGTAATTTTTTTTTCTAAAATTAATACTTTTATTCAGTAGGGATGCATTAACTTGACAGCAAAATACATTTCACATACATTTTGTAAAATACGAATCAAAAATTCCTTCCACAAAAATATGAAACAGCACAACTTTTTAAATATTGATAATAATTATATGTGTTTATTGAGCAGCAAATCAGCATATTAGAATAATTTCTAAGGAGCATGTGACACTGAAGACTGGAGAAATGATGCAAAAAATTCAGCTTTGCATCACAGGAATAAAAATATATTAAAATAGAAAACAGTTAACATTTTAAATAACTTTAAATTATATATTGTATATGAGTGATTTTAATTAATTACTAATTATAAAAATTTTCTTAATGTGGGAGGGACAATGAAACATTTCGCTGAATGTATCAGTGACGTATCAATGTGTTTTTGTTGAACACATATTTCATTTTTTCCCCACAAACACTGATGGAGTCCATGCAGTACTACCACAGACCCTTGTTGAACTTTGTTGAAACAGGCAATTTAGTCTGGTCCAGTTTTGTTTGGCTCAAGTTAAGGTGTGTTCACACAGCACGAGTAGACAGCAAAGATTTTCAACACTTCATTTCTCATAATGCAAACAAGTAGGGTGGTCTGTCAGTGGGAACTCACACTCCTGGCAGCGTGGTCCAGCTCGTCCCACTGGGCACAGACAGCGATATCCATTAATCTCATCCACACATGTGGCTCCATACGAACAGGGAGAGGACTGACACTCATCTATGTCTGAGATCGAGTGAGAGACAGAAGTAGAGAGAGTGTGTTAAAGTCGCAATGTAACGAAAGTAGTGATTTTTTTTGTTTTCATTTAGAAAATAGATTTGAATTTCCATTTAAAGTTTTAAAGGTTAAGTGTGTGATTTTTGCACCACTAGTTGCACTAAATGGAACAGACCGCATTAGTGTACGCTCACTTTTTAAGTGGTGTTGGTTATGGAAATATTTTCGATACATTTTTCCTATTGTGATTTAAAAAAAAGACTTTGTTAAAGCGCTATAAGCCATGAACCAAGCCAACCAGCTATGAGGTGAATCACAACATTACAAACTTTTATTTGAAGCAAAAAAGTATTTGAAAAAAGACAAAGGTACAAGACTGTGGTCCGTGTACATTCACCTGGTTCATTAGTTTTTCGATTTAATATTAAAAGTAGAAAAATTAGAAAACGGCTCATCATACAGCAGTCATAACTTTTATTTTAGACAGCACGCTGAGTTTTGAACAAGCTGAAATCAAATTAATTAATGCTATTGCAAAATAAAGCCACAGCATTAAACAGTTTGTAAATACATCTAAATACCACTTCGGGAATTCAATACTTTTTTGGTTGATTGATTCTGATTTAATTTGATAGGTAACAGCTTATTGTCTTATTATTCTAATTGAATTAAATTTAAGAATTTAGCATAAAAGATGACAAATGCATTTAAAAAGCTTAGAATAATTGCCCTTATAAAGGTAAAATATGCCCCTGAAAAAGAACAATTGAGGGGGCAAATTTGCCCCATAATAGGAAAGTTAATTTCTGATACTGCTAGATGATACATATAAAATACTCTTCTGTTCTCTGGCTTTATTGTTGAAGGTGTCATTTCAGGGTTTTGATATCTTCCTGCAGCTGAGAGAGCCCTTCCTGGACCTGTATTATATATTGTATTATAATTGCTATTTAATATTACCCCTAACTAGGAGTGCTAGGATCCGCTCCGTGCTGTCCAGTGGGTCACACAGCTTTGCCACACAGATTTTGATAGTTGGAAAACTAAATAAAACTAGCAGTGTGCCAAAGTAGGCTGATGGGTAATGTAAGTGCAGATGCGAGGTAGCCTGCATTAATATTTCTGAAATAATCAGCTAATATTTCTCTGGCACATATAGGTTGTCGAACCCATGCCTATAGAGAAGAAAAACCTTTCTAGGCCCAAACGGACAGACTGTATACTTAACAGAAAGAACTGCGATCCCATGAAGCATTGTGAATGACAATCAAATTAAAAACGATGGTAAAATATAAAACTATTATTTATAATATATTTTAAGTTTACTGCAAAATATTTTATATATGCAAATATTTAAGTATTTCAGAGCATAAGGAGACATACTTTATTTTAAACATTCCACTTGTAAACTAATATTTAATGTTTTTATATTTGTTTATTAATTGAAATAGTAAAATAATTTTATGGTAAGTACTTTATCTTACATTTTTAACAATAAAACACTTTAAGGATTTTTTTCCTGTCATGAATTCATAGTTCTTGCTGTATCATTGAATCATGTTTACAGATACAGTATGTGCAGATGTATTCACTCACTTATGCGACAGTCAGGCCCTGCAAATCCAGGTGCGCACTCACAACGAAACCAGTTGACCCCGTCCACACACTGTCCCCCATTATAACTGCACAGAGAGAGAGGGACAGAGAGATGGCATCTGAGTAAAACATACTCGATCTTAACTGACAAGCTTACCAAGATAAAGATGCTACAGACGCATTAACTAGTAGGCCCTCAGCAGGCATTTAGACATTTATATTCTATCTCCCTAAGAGCAGGGCTGCCAACTCTCACGCATTGAGCGTGAGACTCACGCAATTGACACTTTTCACACGCTCTCACGCCACACATCCATTTTCTCACGCACAGAAAAATTGCGGAGCAAAGAGGTACTTTTAATATTAAACTAATTATCAGCTCTTAGATTCCGTCAATTGTATTACTAAATTCAGACAAAAATACGTTTGGCGCTTGTAAATGTGACGTGACAGATCGCTGAGCGCCTCAGTTCAAGTGCACGTGAACCGATCATCTGTTACTTTTTTATTTAAAGATGCAGTACAACTTACCGAAAGTATACATAATATCGACCAATTAGTGTTTTTAAACCACGGAAAGAGGTCAATATATAATAGCAGGAGAACAATTATGTCACATAACGTTACATTTACCTCAGGAAAGCCATTTAATGACCATAGCATGTTAATTGAATAGAAAAAAAAGCTAGAGAGGAGATTTTGCTGAGCACTATATTACATATTTATTATATTTTTACTTATGTCATTAAATAATTGTTATTATAACAAAAACTGCATTATATTTAATTTCATTTGTTATTTTTAACCTCTAATAATACCAGCAGATTGGGCCCTCTATGTTTACAGCATTAGGTGAGATTATTTTTTTAAATAAAATTTAAAATAAACATGTATCCAAAGTAGTCAATATTGAATCAAAATCGGAATCAAATCACAAGAATGGAATTGAAATCTTGAAATTTTTGTCAAGCAATAATAAAAACTGTATCCTACCAGTCATTGTACAATGTAAACATTGTAACATGTTGTCACTAAACTTCAGAAAATTCTATTTAGTTACCAAATGTTTTGACAATCACAATTACACTTATTGTGATGCAATATTTGTTTTTACATACCCCCCCAACAAAAATCTCACTCCAAGCTAAACTCAAAAGTTGGCAGCCCTGTAAGAGACTCACTAAGTTCTGCCAAAGTTTTGTGAATGACAAGCTCAGTAGTTTGCGTGAGTGATTGTTATGTTTTTTTGCTCTCCTTTCTGTACTTTTCTTCACTTACTTTATCTATTGCATCACTTACCAGGGATGAGGGTTGCAGTCATCAACATCTGAAAACAGAATGAAAACATCTCATGAAGGCAGAACTACCAGAGGATATATCAAAACTAGACCTGTCAGGGCAAATCACAGCCTGCCAGCACACCTAAAGCCCAATCAAAGCTATACATGTGGGAGTAAATCACAATTAAACATGCTCAAGGTTTTAGTTAGCTGATATTTTTGGAAAAGAGAGTAAGCTAGGGGGACACAGATAAGTGGGCCTGGTCTTACCCTGAGCACAGATAGGCCCCGTCCATCCTTCCTTACAGACGCAAGTGAAGACGCTGCCCCCTCCAATGCAAGTCCCGCCATTTAGACACGGACCAGATTCACATGAGCTGTTCGTGGCTAAAAAGAAAGAGAGAGAGATAGTGAGAAAGATACAGACTAAATGAGTTCAGCATGGAGGTGTTTTGGTTTCTATCTCACCCGTGCTACAGGTACTGCCACCCCAACCGGAAGGACACACACATCGGAATGAGTCTCCATGATCGTGGCACGTTCCTCCATTAGCACATGTACTGGAATCACACTGATTGTCTCCTGTAACAACAAGTTCACTTTGAGTGCAGGCACGGACAGTTAGATGCTTTAAAAGAAAATACATTTATACATTCACTTACGTGAGTTACACGTCTTTCCTTTCCAATTGTCAGTGCAGCGACAGTAGAAATCATTCAACAGATCGATACAAAAACCTCCATTTAGACAAGGGTCACCGCTACACTCATTCACCTCTGAAGGAGAACATTATAAGATTTAAGATATATAAGATTACATATAGAACATTATAAATAATGCTAAATTCAAGAGGACTCGGATCAATATTGCCAAATCTCACTACAAAAACAAACAACCTGGATAGAAGACACTGTAATGTGTACTGTATATTTTGTTATGTTCCCTTATGGTTTCGTTTTAATTCTGTTTGCTCTGTTCCTGTTTGCCTTAGTTCTGTTTAGTCCCACACCTGTTCCGTTTGTTCTTTGTCTGGTATCGTTAATGTGGTTGTGTTAAGCTATTCTCTTGCGATCTCCTGAGTTTTCTGATTTGGATTAAAGACTGTTTTGTTTCTCCACTCCTACGTGCGCTTTATTACACCCAAACAGATTTTTGCGGCTTTTTTCTTTCTTTTTTTCCTCTCCCCTCACAACTAGACCTACCTGCCATGCAACTACTATGGAGCAGAACGACCGTTCTCTGGAGGATCACACAAGACACTTTTTGAATTTGGCATGCCTAACACTATCCAGACTGCTCGCTGAGGCTGATGCTGTAAAAAATGCAGAGCGAGTGCTCCAGTTAGTCCAAGGCACGCCTCCCAGGGAACGGTCCTCGAGAGGATTCCACCGCTTTTGTGGAGTGGGTACTAGTGAACATTGGAACACTGTGCATCGCCGTGGGACTGCTTGTGGAGTAAGAGGGCATGGAGGAAAGCACCGCCCACACGCAGCTGGCCTTTGCATATCATTTTGATGATTTGGAAGAGGATATTTCCCTAACTCTCCCATCCCAGTAGGTGCCGGTCAGCTCCAAGTCTCCTGTGTCTCTGCTGGTCCCACCCAGCTCGAAATCTCCTCTGTCTCCAGAGTTCCCATCAAGCCTCTCTCTCCCGTCTCCTCTTCCAAAATCACTAAGTTCCTTGGCCACGTCTCTGCTGGTTCCCTTCAGCCCCTTCGACTCCTCCTCTGACACCACTCTATTGTGTGAATTTGCCTCGGGTCTTCCGGTCTCCAGCTCCACCCAGTCAAGAGGATTCCCTAGCTTCGCCTCCAACCGTCATTCCCGTCACTCCACCTGTCGACCTGTCGGCTTCACCTTGGCTCCTCCCTCCCTCGGCTTCACCAGATGGCTCCTTCATCCCTCCGGCTGCGCCTTGGTTAGACGTGACCCTGCCTGTGCCACAGACTTACGGGCCTTCAGCTACGCTTTCGTACCTCCACCCCTTCGGAGCTGTCGGGCTCCACCTTCCCTCCGGCTTCGCCTTGGTCCTCAGTCCCAACGGCTCCGCCTCAGTCCTCTGGCACCCTGGCACCCTGGCTCCACCTCGGACGCACATCGCTACGGTTCCGCCTTTGTCGCCTAAGCCATCCGTGTCGTTTGGTTCCATCTGCTCTCCGTCTTCGCCTTGGGCTCCACCACCATCATTTCCATCAGTCGTCCCCCCGGTGTCGACAGCCCAATTACCACCATGGCTCCTCCCTCCCTCGACTCTGCCATGGGCCTTCATCCTGGCTGTGGTCTGGGTCCCCGCCTGGCTCCTGCACCATCATCGCCACCCTGGTTTCACCTGCCTCTTGGGGCGCGAACTGTTATGTGTATATTCCGTTATGTTCTGTTTTGGTTTTGTTTTCACTCTGTTTGATCTGTTCCTGTTTGCCTTAGTTCTTTAGTTAGTTTCCCTGGTTGTTTATCAGTTACCACACCTGTTCCGTTCCATCCTTGATTACATTCCCTATGTATTTAACCCGTGTTTTGTTCAGTTCTTTGACCAGTATCGTCAATGCTAATGTGGTTGTGTTAAGTTATTCTTCTGCGATCTCCTGAGTTTTCTTTTTTGGATTTATTAAAGACTGTTTTGTTTCTCCATTCAAAATGCACTTTATTACAATATTCTTTTAAATTTTGCCACAGTAAAATAAGCTGCAACAGATTTTTTGCTTCCTAGGAGTTTGACTTGCATAAAGTTGCATAAAACATAGTTATTACGAGAATAATTGCCATCTTAAAAGTGTTTTTTTAATAAATATATCATTTTACAAAACATTTTTTTATGTAATTTATTCCTGTGATGGCAAAGCTGAATTTACCTGTCACACAATTCCTCAGTCAGAAATCATTCTAATATGTTGAAACATTTCTTATTATTTTCAGTGTTGATAACAGTTGTGCAACTTAATATTTTTGTGGAAACCCTGATATATTTGTGAATCATTTTTGGAAAGAATAGAAAATTTAATAGAAATCAATAGAAATGTGTCCTTTCTGATTAAAAGTATTATTATTATTATTATTTTTAAATCTTATTGACCACAAACTTTTAAATGGCAGTGTTCAAATGACTATCTAAATCAATGAATAAATCTCTCTCTCTCATAGGACTGCTACACTACTCCACTAATGTAAGAGACAATAGTTATATAGAGCTGATATTTTTACCCAGCTCACAGACTTGACCATCAAAGCCATCAGGACAGACACAGCGAAAGGAGTCGATGTCATCAATGCATGTTCCTCCGCTGTGACAAGGTGATGATTCACAGTCATTTATATCTGAGAGAGAAAGCAGAAAAGAATGTTGCTTGTATGTTTATATTGAAGGTTTAATAATATTGTGTGTATGTGGATGTGTGTAATATTACTCACTCTCATGACAGTAAGTGCCAGTGAATCCTGGTTGGCAGGCACAGGTGAAGTTTCCTTCTGACTGGCTGATGCAGCGCCCATGCGGACCACACACATTCGATAAGATGTGCCGTACCGCTTTTGCTGTGCCATTGGTCGTCACGGCAATAGTACAGCTGTCAATCACTAATAGGAAAAACAAAACAAGATTAAACAAAGATTGTCATTAATGTTTGTGTGTAATAACAGGATCTTTGAAAGAGTAATAAAAAATTTTTTCTTAAATATAATCTTGTTGTTGCCAGCACCATGCTCTACTACTTGGTACAGGAACACATCATAACATAAATTTGATCAGACCTTCAGTGAGGTCATTTGTCTACCTTGGCAGGTGCTGGTCTTGCAGTGGTCTCGTAGCTGACTGCATGTTTTCCCCTCATATTCATCTGTGCAGGCGCAGTAAAAATCTCCCTGTAAAGAGCGACACTGGGCTTTATTCTGACACGGGTTTGGAGTGCATAGATCCACCTGCACCTACAGAGAGAGTGAGAGAATGAGAGAGGCAATTAGTAATTGAGGAAGAGAAAGTTTTTTGTGTGCACATGGAATTATTGACCTCACCTCACAGTTAGTTCCAGTGTATCCGTACAGACACTCACACTCATAGCCCATGGCTAGCGAACGGCACCGTGCATCATTTTGACATGGGGAGCTTGCACACCTGCTCTGCTGCACTTCACAGTGTCTTCCCATGAATCCCGGCTGGCACTGGCACACATAACCATGACGACCATCCTAACAAATACACACAAAGGTGGAGATGATTCACAGGTGTGCAGGGCAGAGGCCCAAGCAAGCTTGTAAAACTTAGATATTAAGATCTACTCTGATATAAATCTCATTCCATTGTTTTTTCTTAACGGGATAATTCACCCAAAACTGAAAAAAGAAAGTGACTTACTTTCTTCTGCGGAACACAAGAAAGATTTTTTGAAGAATGTTGGAAACTAAAAAGTTTTGGTGCACACTGACTTCCATTGTGTGGCCAAAAAACACACCAAGACATTTCTCAGAATATCTTATTTTATGTTCCACAAAAGAACTATAAACAGTATTGCGCTTAAATAAACCAGATTGTGCATGATTAATGAAAAAGATCCAGGTTTTTGTACCGATATACAGTGCACAAAAGCTAGAATGTCTAGAAAGTAATGCCAAATAAAACAAGAATATGCCCACCTGACAGGTTCCTCCATTCTGACACTGACCGTAACAGCTGTTGACATCTGTGAAATAATCATTAACACAATCAACATAACATTCTGGTCCAATATGTGTAAAAGAAAAGAAAAATAAGAAAACAAGAGATTAAAACGACTCAGAGCTGTTAGACATGCGAGAGCAGGCAGCATTACAGAACACATGCACAGTTAGGAGAAAACTTTTAAGAGACAAATACAGAATAACTGAAGACAGAAAATACATCACTTCCTTTACAATGTGCTCATGGCTTGTTTCTGTTGAATACATACATTTTAAAGTCTGTGCTGGTCACTTTTTTAACATGGCATTAAAAAAAAAACTTTTACAAAAGACAACAAAAAGCATCATAAAAGTGGTTTTTGATAGCTCTATGATAACTTGTGTGATGATCAGAGCAAATTGGAGCAGACTGAAGTGCTTTTCCTTGGAATGTTCATCAGAAAAATGTCTGATTTACAAAATGATTTATGAACAAATCAATTCTTTGAGTCAGATCGGTTAAATTAATTGTTTGAGCCAGTTTACAAAATTGGTCTAAAATATTTGTTCACAAACCTCATTGACTCAATGATTCAGTCACAACAATTTACACTGTAGGTGAAAATCAGCAAATATTGACTTAAATTGGCTTAAATATCAGCCCATTTGCCATTCAAAGCTATTGTATAGTGTAAGAGAAACATTCTCATGGATTTGGATCAACGTTAGGATAAGCAAATTATAACAGAATTGTATTTTTTTGGGTGCACTATTCATTTAAAGCAGTTTTTCTGCTTAATAAAAAGCAAAGCAGCTTTAATCAGCGTTAGAGAATAGGAAGAAGAGCAAAAGTTTGCTGCTTTGCAAAAAAGGGGGGAAAAGTTTGAGAGATATATACTTTATAGAGTTTGTATACTGACTGATATTACAGTTCGGTCCCGCCCAGCCCGGGTAGCAGTTGCAATGATATCCACCAATTAGATTTTTACAAGCATAAGCGTTTAGACAAGGTTTCCTCGTACACTCATTCACATCTGTGTGAGAAAGAAAAGGAGGATGAGGGGAGCTAGAGATAGCATGGAAGATCGAGCCCCACCACCAAGCACAAGATCTCGGTTGTGTCAATCCCCGTAAACAAACTCAGATTCTTATGATGCACTGTGGCATATGTACACATCCTCTGTGCTGACAACTTTTCATTTAAATTCCCCTGTGTGTGTTGTTACGACAGTATAGAAAGAGAAAAAGGAGGTGAAATTAATCTAAATGTTCATGGTCTGTCTTAAAAGCTTTCAGACACCCTAAAACAGTGGTTTTCAACCGGAAGACCTCATCATGACATTACCATTAAATAAGCTAAAACAAGTCAAATCTAGATATTTCTAATTTTAATTCACCCCCTCAACAATGTATTTATGAGTGATTTCTAGACCTGGAAAAGTCAAGTAAATAAATAAAATCTTATAACTTCATTGGCATTTTAATATTACATTTATATTTTCCTAATTATGACAAGCTCTAAAATATTTTATCGAGTAGAAATTGTGAATAAAGGCATTAGGTTTTAGGAATTAGGTATTAGGAAAAATAATAATACGTTAAGTTTAGTATAGTTCCTGTGAAAATTTGTCTTTGGCTTCACTATACACCACACACAAGGACACCAACACAACATAACAATATACATAAAAAAATATAAAACAATAATAAAAAAAACAATATATAATAATAAAATGTATTATTATTAGTAATAGTAGTAGTTCTATTTTTAACTCTAATTTAAACTATAAAAGATAGAGACAGAAATATATTTCTGTTGTAATTACAACTGTATTATAATTTTTTTTTATATATAATAATGAAATGCACTGCATGCTTTACTCTGAAACAGGGAAAATGGGTTTAATGTGTACAGGAGGGTACAGTATGTTTTAAGTGAACAGATTAAAGTTGTGTGGCTATATGGGACGGATGTTGTGCCCTGAATGAAATCAGACTCCCTCTTCAATCCTGCACAGGTAACCCTGCCTGCTCCACACCTGAGACTGGAACACTAGCGGGAAACCTGACTCGGCCCTTATAACCAGACACCACAGCTACAATTCCACACTGCACTTGTTTACAGGTTATAACGCATTTCCTATCGCACTATCAGTAAAATACTTCCACCACACCCCCTTTGAGCTTCTTTCTCCAGCCCATGATCACTCTAATATAGTCCCACAAAAAGATAAATTTAGTCCCCGTCTTGGCAGTTGCCAGGCCCGTTGATATATTTAGCTTTACTTAAATCACCTGGGTCTGGTTACAGATAATATTCAGCTATGTGCCATGACCACACAGCCTCGGACGAAATTCCATATCACACACATACAGTACATGCCCACAAACTCAGGTTAAATCAACTTACAAGCACGCAATGCCAACATATAAACATATTTACAGGCATATCACACGCTCATGCACTCACAAAAAACAATCAAAGGCACAAGCATACAGTACGCTCGCACTGTAACACAATCACCTGTGAGTAATTCGTGATGTAACATGTAAACGCGACATTCAGTTACACACCTCATTACATTAAACAAGCACTATGCACACTCAAGAGAACTGCTGATATTTGAGAGGTGCCATGAGGCATCCTATTTAGACGTGATACAATCCAGTTAAACGTGGTACTGTTTTGTAGCCCTAGTATAAAATCAGTAATATGAATAACAGTAAACACACACACATACTAGGTCTCACCTATCTGACAGGTCTTGCCAGTCCACTGTGGGGGGCATAAACAGTCAAAGCCATTCTCCAGATCAAAGCAGGTCCCCCCATGTGAGCACGGGTTTGACGTGCACTCATCTTGGTCTGAAACACACGTACACAGAATGAAAATAAATATGCATAATTGAGAGTATAGTCTTCTTCATCTAGACTAGATAAAAAGTTTGTGACTTCTGACCTTTAGCACAAGTTGGGCCATCCCACCCTGGGGGACACTGGCACTCAAACCCTAATGCCAGTTCATGACATGTCCCGCCATTTGCACATGGATTTGACATGCACGCATGCTCGGCTGTAAGGTACAAATATACACACACATGGTTTGGTATACCTAAAATCAAATATACTGCAACTGTATTTTTAACCATTAAGAATAGTTTGGATAATTATTAGACAACTTTTGTCAGAGTATCAGAAAGCTTTTCTGCAGAGTATCAGAAAGCTTTTTTCTTACCAATATGGCAGTTTTTGCCGGAGTAACCCTCAGGGCAAGAGCAGAAATATTCGTCTGGCTCAGTATTCAGACAAGTGCCTCCATTTACACAGGGCTTGTGTGTGCCACAGTAATTTAAATCTGTACAGAAACAAACAAATAAACTATATACAATCTTTCTTTTCCGACAGGAAAGAATATGGCAGAAAAAGTTGCAACATGCCATTCGGAGCAGAAAAAAATGTGTGTGGATGTCAGTGAATGTCTAATGTGAGAGGGAACAGGCCTCGACTGCATTCATTTACTATCTTAACAAAACATTTTTAGTAAATGAGAAGTTTCAGGTCATAGCACCAGGAATCTCATATAAGAGGGTTCTTTTGTGAGTGTGTATGTTTGCAAATATTTGGGTAATCTACCTGCTCAAAAGTTTGGCATCTCTACAATTTTTTTATATATATATTTTTTTTATATATATATTTTTTATATAATATATTTCATATTTAAAATATCTTATGCTCACCAAGGCTGCATTTATAAAATACAATATAAACAGTGATTATGTGAAAAATGTATACAATTTTAAAACTGCTGTTTTTTTTATATATATATATATATATATATATATATATATATATATATATATATATATATATATATATATATATATATATTTTATTTTTATTTTATTTTTTTTAGTGTAATTTAGTTATATGATGGCAAAGCAGAATTTTCAGCAGTCATTACTCCAGTCTTCAGTCACATGATCATAATATGCTGATTTGGTTCTCAAGAAACATTTTGTGCTGCTTAATATTTTGAAAAAATATTTTTTTAAGGATTGTTTGATGAACAGAAAAGAATAATTTATTTACATTTATTTACATTAACATTTACATTATTTAAAAAAAAAATACTTTTGAGCGGTAGTGTATGTTTCTTTTTTGTTAATACAGATTCACTAGGGCTTTGAATGGATTTTTACAATTTTTTTAAATTACATGATATGCTGCTTAATTCCAACTATATTTGCTGCAAAAATAAGTTAATTCAACTTACCTTTGTCACACAGAAGTCCTCCCCAGTTCTTCTCACAGGTGCACGTCCAGGGTTTCACACAGGTGCCATGCATACACCCCGGGTACGGCAAACACTCATCGCACAGTGGACCTTGCCAGCCGTACTTACACCTACAACACCAGTAGAGCATGAGCAGGAGTGTGTGTGTGTGTGTGTGTGTGTGTGTGTGTGTGTGTGTGTGTGTGTGTGTGTGTGTGTGTGTGTGTGTGTGTGTGTGTGTGTGTGTGTGTGTGTGTGTGTGTGTGTGTGTGTGTGTGTGTGTGTGTGTGTGTGTGTGTGTGTGTGTGTGTGTGTGTGTGTATGTGTATGTGTGTGTGTGTATGTGTATGTGTGTGTGTGTGTGTGTGTGTGTGTGTGTGTGTGTGTGTGTGTGTGTGGTCCTGGTAGACCATATGTTATGGGGTCAAAATGTGTGTGATATTTCTGCACGAGCCTCCCTGAATGAAATTTATACTAATGAACACCTATTAAATCATGTCAACTTACAATGTGTTTAACTTTTTTTTTTTACACAAGTTTTCTATTTACACAGAAAATGTTGTCACACATTGCACATGTACACCACACCAGTAACTCTGAGGGAGGGAAGTCTGAGTATCACAGGGAGAGGAGTGTAAACTTCTTTCCAGTAGTACAAACAGGTCGTAACCTCTGTCTCTTTCCTAATCTAAGACAGCAATGAATTCCAGTCAGACTGCTGGTCAAAGGTCATTTCCACCTCACATACTTTTAAAGATTTCTTCATTAAGAAACCACAATTAGATCATAATAATCTAGCAAATTATAGACCCATTTCAAATCTTCCATTTATGTCTAAAATATTAGAAAAAGTGGTGTCCGCTCAACTGGGCTCTTTCTTGCAACAAAATGATATCTATGAAAAGTTTCAGTCTGGATTCAGACCGCATCATAGCACTGAAACTGCGCTCGTTAAAATCACAAATGATTTACTTTTAGCTTCTGACCAAGGCTGTATCTCAATACTAGTTTTACTTGATCTTAGTGCTGCGTTCGATACTATAGATCACACAATACTCTTAGATCGACTACAAAATTATACTGGTGTTCAAGGACAAGCACTAAGCTGGTTCAAATCATACCTATCTGACCGCTACCATTTTGTCTATTTAAATGGAGAAAAATCGATCATAACTCCAGTAAACTATGGAGTGCCGCAGGGATCTGTATTAGGCCCTCTGTTATTTTCAATATATATGATGCCACTTGGAAATATTATAAGGAAACATGGAATTAGTTTCCATTGTTATGCTGATGACACTCAAATATATATTTCATCACGGCCGGATGAAAACGCTACATTTTCCAAATTGACAGAGTGTGTTAAAGATATAAAAGATTGGATGACGCGTAATTTTCTTTTATTAAATCCAGACAAGACAGAGGTAATACTTATCGGTTCAAAAAACCGCCCACAAAACCTCGCACAATACAACTTTAACATCATAGGATGTCCTGTTACTTTATCCTCTACAGTAAAAGACCTGGGTGTTATACTCGATTGCAACCTGTCTTTTGAAAATCATATTTCTTATGTTACAAAAACAGCCTTTTTCCACCTTAGAAACATTGCTAAGCTACGTAATATGCTATCAGTTTCTGATGCAGAAAAGTTAGTTCATGCATTCATGACCTCGAGACTGGATTACTGTAATGCTTTATTAGCTGGTTGTCCTGCATCCTCAATAAACAAGCTACAGTTAGTCCAAAATGCCGCCGCTAGAGTTCTTACGAGATCAAGAAAATATGATCATATAACACCGATTTTATCATCACTGCATTGGTTACCTATAAAGTTCCGTATTAATTACAAGGTATTGCTACTGACTTATAAAGCCCTAAACGGCTTAGCTCCAGTCTATTTAACGGATCTTCTATCGCCCTATAATCCATCGCGCTCTTTGAGATCACTAAATTCAAGGCTTTTGGTCATACCTAGGATATCCAGAACCACCAAAGGAGGGAGAGCATTTTCACATTTGGCTCCAAAACTCTGGAATAGTCTTCCTGATACTGTTCGTTGCTCAGACTCGCTCTCCCAGTTTAAAACTAGATTAAAGTCGCATCTCTTCAGCCAGGCATTCATATAATCCTACAGTTCAAACTACAATCCGGCCTCTATCCAATGCCAGAGGAGAACTGGCCCCCGACTGAGCCTGGGTTCTCCCAAGGTTTTTTTTTCTCCATTAAGGCACCTGATGGAGTTTTAGGACACCATTAGGTCACTTGATGGAGTTTTTCGGTTCCTTGCCACTGTTGCCTTTGGCTTGCTCAGTTGGGGATATTTTGGGGATATTTAATTTAATTTTATCAATCAATAAATTCCTCTTGAAACAAACTTTGTTGTATTATTTTAATTTAATACTGTGAAGCTGCTTTGATGCAATCTGTATTGTGAAAAGCGCTATACAAATAAACTTGACTTGACTTGACTTGACTTGAATTACCGCAGAGGAAAAGAAACATCACTCAGACACAACTGGGGATCAGTGGTTCTATTCAAAACAGCAAACTACATACTATTTCTGCAGTATAGCATACTTTATGAAACTTTCAGTATGCATGTACTGTACAGTCCTACTCAGATGACCTACTACATTTGCCACTTTACACTATATGTGCACTATATCAGAGTCCACTTTTTCCAGTGTGACAGGTGAACCAATTTGAACTACCATTTTGAACATCTCTTTATTTTTTGATTAGTTAATTTAATTAAAATTCTTTTCATTAAATCATTTTCCCAAGTAACATGATAACTGGCCAAATTAAACATGCAAATGTGAAGAGTTCATGTGACAAACATAGTGAGGTCATTTGACAATAATAGTAAAAAATAGCATAGACTCTTTGAAGTGTTTTATGCATTAATTTTCATGTATTTAAAAAAAATATACTGTATTCCATTCTGAAAATAGCCAACCACTCAGACATTCATAGGGGAGGCAGAGCTAATATTATCATTTTATCCTTCAGTTGTCTGCTCGGGACTATTTAAAGCTGCTGTGCATGCAAGCAAATGTGTGTGTGAAACAATTTTACTCTAACAGACAGACTCATTCATCTCTTCTGAGAATAGAGAAAGATCAACTAACACTTACACACATTCTCCCGGAGCGTCACAGCTTCCGTGAGACTCACTGCAGCCTTGCTTACAGATAGCTGAAAGAAAGAGAAGTATGAATGAACTTTATTATATTCCTTTGCTTTCCCTTCATTGAGACATGTGATTTACATTCAGAGACTGATGACAGAACTAATAAGGTGTTCACACATATAATGATTTTATTGCTGGAGGTTACCCAGAGGTTGTTGTCAGGATTACGTTATGTTCATTGTGTTTCGGTTTTAGTTCCTGTACCTGTTTCCTTTGTTCTCATTTTCCAGCCACTAGTTTGTTCCCATAGTTACGGATTTCATTCACCTGTTGTCTAATTTGTATCCTCATTACTCCCCATGTATTCAAGCACTGAGTTTTCCTTAGTTCTTTGTCTGTTATTGTAGATGTGCACGTAGTTGTGTTTGAGTAATTATTCCTGCTATGTCCTGAGATTTACGTCTTGTGAACTATATTAAAGACAATTTTTTTCCTTGTACTTCTTGGTTGTGCGCTTCACTCAGCACCACAGCGTTACAGTTGTATTGTTGTAGTTTTTACTCCTCAATACTGTAACTGGACTTAACTTAAATATTTGATTATAAATGTCAATTAACAATATAAAGTGTCATTTGAAAGAGATTTTGCTATATTGTTTACATTGTGGTATGTAAATATATCTTCACAACTTTCAAAGGGCAGAACTGCTTGAAGTTAATAATATGTTAATACATGGACGAATGATTAAATAAAGAGCACGATATGTTTGATATTACAAAGAATTCAAGACGCAAAAAAAGGATTAGTTTATATATCATTAAAGTTAGCATGAAATGAATGTTGCAATCGTCTGCTCTCTCCGATGACGTATAACCAAGTGAAACTGGCTCCTGAACGGAAAAAAAGTATAGTAAAACTTGCTTTTGAACTTGAATAAATATACCAAAAACTATTTGAAATGTATACTACAAATACATTTACACATTTATGTACTTAAATACCCTGCAATTGTATTTCTGGTATACTAAATTGGTATACTTAAAGTCTGCAGAATTGCAACAAGTTATTTTGTACTTAATGCACTTTAGTTATCCAGAAATAGTGCTGAGGTCCAACTAAAGATATACTAAAGTATATCTGATTGTGCTAAAGTGGAACTATTGCAAGTACACTTTATGTACACTTTAAATACCTTGTATTTAAAGACTGATATTATACAGTGGTCAAACTATCCTTACTAATAGTGATATTAAAACATTTTAGGCTTAATATTAAAGGGATACTTCACCGTTTTTTCATATTAAACTATGTTATTCCCTTAACTAAGACGAGTTGATACATACCTCTCTCGTCTCAGTGCGTGCACTCAATCGCTCTGGCGCGCAGCGACACTTTCATAGCACTTAGCTTAGCCCAGATCATTCATTAGGGACCAAACAGAGATGAAGTTAGAAGCGACCAAACACCTCCACGTTTTCCCTATTTAAATACAGTTACATGCGCAGTAAAAAGTCACGTTGGTTCTAATGACAGAAGTGAGAGGGAGAGGGGGAGAGGATTTTTCAGGAGTGACTTTTTATTGCGCCGAGTCGAAGTGCTTCCAAGTGCTGTTCCGCCATACATTATAGTTATCCTTTTTACCTGCTTAGAAAAGCGCCACGTTTTATTTTGTGTCACCATACTTGGTCGTGTAACTACTCGTGTAACTGTATTTAAATAGGGAAACCGTGGAGGTGTTTGGTCGCTTCTAACTTCATCTCTGTTTGGTCCCTAATGAATGAACTGGGCTAAGCTAAGCGCTATCAAAGTGTCGCCGCACGCCAGAGCGATTGAGTGCACGCACTGAGACGAGAAAGGGTATGTATCAACTTGTCTTAGTTAAGGGAATAACATAGTTTAATATGAAAAAACGGTGAAGTATCCCTTTAAGAAATGTGCATTGTGCAATTAAGAAGTACTCCAAATAAAGTTTAATTATAATATTTATATCAGTAAGTCTCAAGTGATATATCAGTAAATATGTTAATGGATTTGTAGTATACTTAGTATGAAATAAATGTATTTTAAATACATTTTGCTATAGGTTTTTTTCACTAGGGAGGAATTGATAATTGTTGGATTATAGTCGTTTGCTGATTGCTGTGATCTCATGTGAGTCACAGGTTGCTGGAGTGAAGGGATAATTGTTGTGCCCTCACACAGAGAAGAGATGTTGTTGTGAAGGGGAGGGTAAGATTATTAAGTTAAGATTATGAGGGTACGTGAAAAAAACAATTGGGATGTGCACAGATAAATCATTTATAATAAACGATGCAATGTACCAAAAAAAAAAGAAAAAAAGTAAATTGTGATTTCATGGTGACTTTAACGAAACCCTGGTGCTGAACAACGGTTTCTGTCACCACCTTTCTTTCTCTCCGTATGATTAATGTACCAAAATAAATTCACGAGTTCACATGTTAATGAAATCTGATGTAATATTATAATGCGTATTTGGCTTGCTGTCCGGGGGGAGGGCTCCGAGCTCGGAATTCGGCCCGACCCCGGAGTACTCCCCCCTATGAATGTATAGATCATAGGTATCTATGAGCAGACCCAGCCGAGTGTGAGGTGATGGGGTGGTGGCGGGATGCTGAGAAATTTGTCATGAGATAGGAGGTAAGGGAAGGCTTTATTTATACTGGCTTCTTCTTGTGCTGATTGGATGATTACCTGAACATGCTCCTCCCGAACTTTGTTACATAAAATTTCATTATACTGTATGTTTAGTCATAAACACATGTATACACTTGCACACCTTTCTTGCAGTCTGCCCCAGTCCAGCCGTCCATGCACTGCTGATTGCCCAAGTGATCGCATGTGTAGTGGCCAAAGTAATCATCTCGGGGGCGACACTGTTTGTTGCACTTGTTGCCGTAGTAATTGCGGTCGCAGCGAACACACACGCTATACTTGACGCTGGCTGTTTGGCCCTTGTACTGAATGATCCGTGGCTCCTCTCCGGGGTTCATTTCTCCACGATTTATACTCCTCTCGATTAACAGATCATCACCTGTGGAAGAGACAAAAACATTGGTTTATATGTGTGTGTGTGTGTGTGTGTGTGTGTGTGTGTGTGTGTGTGTGTGTGTGTGTGTGTGTGTGTGTGTGTGTGTGTGTGTGTGTGTGAGTTAATTATGAAGCACGGTCGGTCTTCCTGCTTCAGTGGAACACACACTTGTCTCAGACTGCTTGGGAGCCAGTGAGGAAATAATACAATCAGGAACAGACCAGGAAGACCCCCCCTCCAAGAAAACACAAACACACCCAAACTTGCTCTTGAGATGAGAAGAGAAACATGGTGACCTTGCGAACAACTACAGTCACAATGTAGGGGAGAGGAAAAGTGTGTGTGGGTGACTGGGTGTGTGGGAAAAACACAAACAGCGTCTTAAAGAGCGAGAGAACACAACTTCAACAATGATTCAAATCTAATCTATGCTGTTCATGAAGGTGGGTGTTGGCTTGAGATTCTCACATTGCAGCACTTTCCATTCCATACAAGAAATTCACACCTGATTAAATTAGCAATATCATCGTCTAGGGACACGACAGGGATAGGGATAGGGATAGGGATATGGCTGAATCAGAGACTCATTTGTATATTACCAATGGGTGGTATGATACTATCCATACTATTTTTTTTCTTTTTAAACTGTAAAAGTGAATTTAGGCATCACAACATTATAATGTACAGTTCGAAAAGACAGATTTTCATTTTGAGATATATATTCATATTTGAGATATAAATCCCAGAATGAAATCTTTTTAAACTGTACATTATAATGTTGTGTTTAATGTAAAATAAATCATGATGTGCACAGATAAATCATTAATAACAAACACACACACACACACACACACACACACACACACACACACACACACACACACACATATATATATATATAATTTGAATATAACTCCCACAGGAATGCAGAAAATATTTGAAAAAGCCAGAGTAAATTGAGGATGTATCAGAGATAGCAGTGTTATTTCTGACAGGTCGTTATGTTCGACCGCTAGCCAAGGTGCTCTATAAATCGTCCTTGTGCACATTCCCTCACGAATCCTTCCCCACAGCCGAAATCACCCCACTCGCCCCATCTCAGTCCACTTGCTCTCTTCCTTAAATGGACACACGATTCCAGAAGTGGAACAAAAGCTATGACATACTTTCCTACTTTCTGACTAAAAAAAGGAATTTGTCAAGCTCTTTCATATCAAATGTGCCATCCCCCCTTTTTGCTGTACTCTCTTCCCCCTCTCACTCTCCCCCCACTTATAAACCTAAAAAAAAAATAGTACTCATCTCCTAATTCATCTACAGCAATTAGTTATAAAAATACACACCAATCACTCCCTCTCTATAAGCTGAAGGAGACACTTAGAGACTGTTACTGGGTAGAGTCACAGTAGTGTGTGTGTGTGTGTGTGTGTGTGTGTGTGTGTGTGTGTGTGTGTGTGTGTGTGTGTGTGTGTGTGTGTGTGTGTGTGTGTGTGTGTGTGTGTGTGTGTGTGTGTGTGTGTGTGTGTGTGTGTGTGTGTGTGTGTGTGTGTGTGTGTGTGTGTGTGTGTGTGTGTGTGTGTGTGAGAGAGAGAGAGACCCTAAAGATAAGCCAGCTCAAGAACACAGTCACACACATGGATAAGAGCCCTAACTATCAAACAGGTAAGCAGGTGAACAGCTCTCGAAGTAATCAGTCGAGTTTATCCCATGAGCTCAATTAACACAAGAACTTCAGCCTTGATCTGAGAGGCTCTCTTGAACTCAAAACAACAGCTTTAGATAAAGAAAAACCTCAGGAAATGCAGATGAGGGCTGCTGTTAGGCTTAGAAACAAAGCGTCTTTTCTTAGTTTCTTTTCTTCCCTATTATTTTCTTTCTGTCCTATTTACATCTCTCCATCAGTCTGTCTCCAGTTTGCTCTGTTTCACTGCATCCAGCACAATGGGTGCGATTTGGCCCCTATTGCCACGGCGATAACAGATCACAAACAATAGACCAAAGAATCGGACAAGGCCAAATAATTTCCCTTATAACTACACAACTCTCTCTCTCACACATTTCTAAGTTTTCCTCCATTATAATGTACCCCACCTTTCTTAACTTCCACTTCCTTTTTGCATTTTTTCACTTATCCACTTTATTACCATCTAGCGATCTACCAGCAAGCACTACAGTACAAGTGAAACACAATAACGCCCCTTTCTCTGCCCCTTGACGATACATGAACAATGCAGTTGACCTGCTGGCCAGAAAGAGTTGTTTAGAGTCCAAACGCAGAGCTGGAGAGACGGACTTCCTGAAAGGTAAACAGCCCCACAGGACCCTCTCCTCCAAAGGGCCTCCGCTACCTGATGCTCTGCAAACAGCAAAACCGGCTTCTTGCATTTAAAGCCAGACTTCTGTATTACTTCAAGGCCCGATTTACACCTTTGAACTAACTAGACTTAGAAAAAACACCTGTAAAAGAAATTAAACTGTGAGGCAGGTATGACACAATGATGACGAACTGATCTCTTGCTGAGAGCAGATATATAGCCTACTGTATGTGTGGTGTCCAGGAAACAAAAACATTCACAGATATAAATAGAAACCAGATGCTTTATATACATATTTTTAAATGCTTTATCATTATTTTATCCAAAACAACAACAACATTAGCATGCAATTTTGTAAGGCCTGTTTTGTACTTAAAGTGCCCCTATTTTGTTCCTAGTTTCGTCTCCTACAATAGATTTACATGTCAAAAAACACATTATTTTCCTCATAATATACATTGTATATCACCTAATTTCTCAAGGAAAGGATTTTACGTTTAAATTTCCCTTTAAACGGTTCGTTTAAAGATTCAGTCTCTCTAAACCCCTCCTTTCTGAGAGCCTACTCAGCTCTGATTGGTCAGATGGCCCAGTCTGTTTTGATTGGTCTACTGCTTACAGTGTGTCCCCGAAATGAAACGCCTATTACCATATCTGCAACCAACTTTTTAAGCATTTTCCAAAAGTTTCATAGTTTCATGAGACGTCGGAAAGCGCTAAATTCACCTTACTGTGCATGTGTAAAACCTTATAAAAGCTCACTGAGATGATACAGATGGAACAGATATAATCAAGTTATATTCTTCTTATTTTATTTAGCAAAACATCTCACCAATCACTGATGCTTTCAGGTCGCACTCAATCACCATTATATGTTTGGTCTAAAACGCACCTGTCTCCATGTTTTGCCGCAGGACAGCAATTAAGAGTAAATTGTGTCAAAAAATGTTTTACAAAAAATAACACTAAATATAATTTATAATTAAATATAATGAAATAATTAATACAATTAATTATAAAAAAAAATTAAAAATCTAATTACAATAATAAGTAACAATCAATAATCAAATAATAATGTTAAAGATTAAGTAGTATTCATTTAATGTTAAAAATTATTAATTAAAATGTCTATGCATAGAAAAAATGGTAGTAAAACAAATGCCTTCAAGGAATTACAACCACATTTAAAGGGGCCCTAATATGCAAAATTCACTTTTACATGGTGTTTGAACATAAATGTGTGTCAGCAGTGTGTACATACACAACCACCCTATAATGGTAAAAATCCACCTACTCCTCTTTTTAAATCTCCATTAATCATAAACAGTGTCTCAGAACAAGCCGTTTGCAGTTTCTATGCAATTTGACATCACAAATTCTTAGGCCACGCCCACGGCTGATGGACTCTGCCCTAGTAGCATAGACCCTGCTCTGAGTGAGCTGTACACAGTCCGCCATGTTTATCTCCTCGTCAGAGCATTTAACAGCAGCATTCAAGTAAGAAATGTATTCTTATTAAAGTTACTAAAGTTATTCAATCAAGAGCAGTGAGTGAGATTCTGTTTTTCTATTGTTGTTTGATTCATATTAACAGCATATTTAGCAGCAATTACTGTATATTACGCTGCTTTCTCTTAAATACACAGACATAATATACACAGGCGATTTCTTTACTTGATGTTTACGTTCACAGACATAACTGTGTTTATGTGAACTTTGTATGTTTTTGACAACCTTGTATATTTGACAGTTTAAGTGCAATAACCCATGAAAGAGAACTTAGTTTAATACTCAGTAGCTCATTTGCATTTAAAGATACAGTACATGCACGAAAACAGTATGTTTTTCCTTCCACTCAAAAGTGGCCATTTACAACATGGTATAATAAATGATCTGAGGGGTATTTTGAGCTGAAACTTCACAGACACATTCTGGGGACAACTGAGACATATGTTACGTCTTGTAAAAAGGTGCATAATATGTCTCCTTTAACACTTAAGTTATTTTTCACTCATCTGAATTACTCATCAGTAATTCGCTCCACTCGTAATGCATCAGGAACATTCACAAACTCTCACTGCCTCTTTACCGGTTGATGTCTCAACATCAACATCTTGTCATCTGGATGATCATCCAAAAAAAAAAGCAGACTAGATCTTGCTCATGGTCAGGCTGTGTGAGATCTAGTCTGTTTGAAATAAATGCCAAGCAAAGCCCTGCGCTAAGTTTCAGTGAGTCAGAAGACATTTGTCTGACAAAATTGTGTATGTGAACATATCAGTGCCTTGTTAGTGTTGTGTGTATTTGTGAGAGTGAATAATCATGCCAGTCAGTAGCCCTTTGCTTTATGATTAATTATCGGTGGTGTATTTGTTTGTACGTGTGTGTCGTGCGTGTGAAGAATAGTAGCATTGCAGCTGCTCAGATATGTGTGGAAAATAACGAGCAGCAGTAACAGTAACAGAAATTAACGTCTTAACGAGGCGATGACCTCATACTCTTTGTTTAGGCCCGAACTCTTTCCAGGGCCTTTAAACATGACACGTAGAATATAAACAGTTTCCATTTGCATGCTAAAACGACCTCCCTTCCCCATTAAGGGCACTAGCACACTAGCAACAAACAGCCACACAAGATATTCATACACAAATAAACATAAACTAACATCTACAAATACTCAAATCTGCTGTTAAGTGTCTAGAAAGGTTTAAAACGATACTCTGTGCTTGAAGACTGAAGGAGACATGTGCTTATACGTTTATTCTCTTTTTCTTCTACTTTGCAGTTGAATAGACTTTGTTCTTACTAAAATAATTATAGGTTATCCAATAAGACATTATTAGATATAATGGATCAGGATTTGCTTATTATAGAGCAGTTCAGTTTTGTAATAACTTGTTTCTGACCAAACCACAGTCTCCAGTCATCACTACCGGGCGGTAACCTCCAGATTAACCTATCTATAATCCTCACTTTACAATGACATTTAGCACTAACTGATGTCCACCTTACTTGTTTTTCCCCAAAACACATCAAATAACAGTTTTTTTTTTTACTTTAAAACTTTAAAACTTTAACTTTTAAACTTTTCCCATCCAAAATACGCAAATCTCCATTCCATCTCAGTAATGCTTAGCTTTTGATGTTTCAACCAATTCAGTTAAACTTTTTAATTGCAAATCAGAGTTATACTACAGCTCGCTAACTTTAATGCTAGTTATCGTTTACTTCACTTCTCATTGTGAAGACCATATTAGGTGAACAGCTTATTGATTATGTTTTTATAAAATACACTACCAATCAAAAGTTTGGGTTCAGTAAGAGTTTTTATTTTAAATGTTTTTGAAAAAAGTCTCACCAAGGCTGCATTTATTTGATAAAAAATTCATTAAAAACCGTAATGTTGTGAACTATTATTACAATTTCCATATTAATATTTTAATATATTTATTCCTGTGATGACGAAGCTGAATGGTCTTTCAGAGATCATTGTAATACGCTGAAAAAACATTATTATTATTATTATCAATGTTGAAAACAGTTGTTCTGCTTAATATTTTTGTGGACCATGATGATACATATTAAAGAATAGAAAGTTCAAGGGAAACAACATTTATTTGAAGTCTTTTATAACATTATTGTCTTTAATATCACTTCTGATTAATTTGATGCATGAACAAAAGCATTGATTCCTTTAAAAAAAATCATACTGACCCCAAACATTTGAAAGGTAGTATATCTTAATTTCTTCAAGGTAATTAATTAACTGAATTTTTTTCTGAGAGTATTCAGCGTGTTAGGGTTTATATAATACATTGCTTGTAAATGATCATCCAACACAGAGAACATGAATTCCTTCGTTAATGGTACTTCCTGTCAGAGTCATCCTCTATTATGGAGCAAAGGAGAACCACAGGAGGAGAAGAGGAAAACAGGACACATCTGTGTATGACAACACACACACACACACACACACACACACACACACACAGATCAACATTCACACCATGGGCCCTATCTTGCACCCAGCGCAACACCGACGCATGTATCATTCCTATTTTGCACCCGCGCAAAGTGGACTTTTCCCTCCACAGAAGCACGTCGGTTAACTAAGAAATACACTTGCGCTCCCGGGGGCGGTTCAGCGCAAAGAGGAGGCGTGTTCCGGCGCAAACGTTCCCTCATGCTATTTTGCAGGTTTAGAAAACAATTGCGCCACTAACCAGGAAAAAATATTTTAAAGTCAGTGGCGCGTTGCGCATGTTATTCATATGCTATTTTAAGGGCGCATGCTTGGCCATAATCAATGTAGCGTGTGCACAACGCGCACTTTGATTCTCTCATCTACACAGAAGCAGCAGTTTTCATTTTTGCAAATCATACATTATTACGATAGATAGATAGATAGATAGATAGATAGATAGATAGATAGATAGATAGATAGATAGATAGATAGATAGATAGATAGATAGATAGATAGATAGATAGATAGATAGATAGATAGATAGATAGATAGATAGACAATTTATTATAAAAGCATACATCTAACTTACACATTTACCCAAATTATCATACGCCTGTTTAACCGAAGTTAATTTGGGTGGGTTTCTCCATCCCCAACGTCCCTGACGAGAACGTCGGTCTCCTCGGCTGTGAACCGCTGCCGGCGCGCGCCTGGCAAATCCGCCGTTATAATAGGAATCCGCTTTAGAACAAGCGCGCCTGCTCTTAAAGGGAATGTGAGATGACGCTCTGATTGGTTTATTTCACGTTATGCCCAAACCACACCTATGAATAATGAAGCTACTTCAGACCAACCCATTTTAGATTTGCGCCGGGTGCAAGAGGCATTTATCCCGCCGGGAAAATAGCAACAGCGCCGAGACCCGCCCACAAAGTTACTTGCGCTTTGTGCTTGACACTTGCGTTTCAGATCGTTAAAATAGGGCCCCATGTGTTAACATGTCCTGTGCACTGGGTTCCCATATCATGACAGTTGACTGCAGTGCTTTCTGATAAATAAAAAAATCCAGTAAATTAGTCTCTCCTACAATAATAAATGCAGAGTTAACAAGGCCCAGATGGGATCTGCTGATATTCAAAGTTTTCTTGGTTTCTGTTAATCTGTCATATCATTTGATTTACTCTCATGTGTCACACCTGTGTTTAATCAATTACCTCGTTTTACCTCGTTTTTTTCCTTGTGTAGGGCCTATATATGGCCTTCAGTTTTAGGGCATGTTTACACGACAACGATGTACTAAAACCAGAAAAGTTTTACCTTTGCATTTTTCGAGTTCAGGCGACAAAGTTGACAAAACGATCCATGTTCACACGGATCCGTTTATCACATGCCTTGGCTCGGAGAGAGGGTATATTTGGAATTTAGTGAATGATAGGCGTTCGGATTCTGCAGAAACCTGTGTAATTTTCTGCTGAGTTCTGTGCATGCACATTCTTCATGAGCCTGCGGGTACCCCTTAATGGTTCAAAGACACATCAGACCACAGGAATCCAGCTCTGACTTAATACTCTGATCGACCACCCTGTCCACCTGCTTTATTATCACAGTTTTTCTCAGTCGCTTTGGTGCTTTTCTCAGATTACATTTGAAATTCTCAAAACTACTTGTTCAACCTCTACATCATCTAGTCAATTGTGCACATCGTAAAAGCAATTTCTCATTCTTTTGAACAAATTGCAAACGGTACACTCGTGTAATTTATTATGTACAACTGTCTGCTGTTTCCTACATTAATTATCAATTGCTTATGTCATGTTGATCAAAATGGCACTGATATGCCATTTCATATGTGCCAACAGACTTGGCAAGCGATCCAGTGTTTGCGCTCTGGAGAGTGTCAAAGATTTCTATTTACAATGTGTTTTTGCAAAGTTAAGCAATGTAACCAATCACAAACATATCTGTTGATTTCTTGAATGCAATGGCCAATCAGAGGCGTTTAAGTTAGAATCCACTCAGTCCACCAGTTTTTGTTCAGAGCTGAGTTCTGCAAACTCACAAAATCTTCTTATTATAACAAAGTGTAGACATTTTGTAAATAAGAGACTCATTGTGCAGTCAGCTTCATTAGCTGCATTTCCATTACCCTTCAAATTTGCGAAATTGCGAATTGAAAATACGCCCAATGGAAACACGTCAATTTCGCAAAAACTCACATTTATCGCAAAAAAGTTGTTTACGCTCGCAAGAGGTGGTTTTTCAGGCAATTCGAAAAAGAAATATTTCGCAAAACTGCAATGGAAACAGTTTTGGCGCATTTACAGGTCACCTGACGTAGATGACGTGGTATGTTTGGACAGAATACGAGACAGAGTTCTTTATTAAATTCATATAAGACAAAAGAATTACAGGAATAATGGATTCTAAACCTCAAATAAATGCCACAATAGAGACCTCGAAGCAGATATGAAGGAGAAACACCCAGAAACACCTCATATGTGCCGCTCACAAGTATAATAAGGGTCGTTCCTTACCATTAATGCTTGGAAAACACACATACATGTCCTTCGATTAATAATAATGGCTAGTGCAGTGGCTGGGATATAGTACATAAACCAACCAACGTCCGTTGCCATGGTTTTGGAATGATTTTATTTATAATGAGGGGAATACTCTGTGTTCGGGCCAATTACCAAGATCAGAGCCCTCTCCCCGGACAGCACGCCAAATACGTTTACCAATTTAATCTATCCGACTTATTTGTAAGTGTGAACTTGTGAAGTAACTTGAAACCATTTCATGTTTTAAAGGGGAAGCACATCTCCTTACGGCGTTGATCCACTTGTCCGTGCGACACTTCTGTCGCGCCGCACTCCTCTATATTCCTATGGGTGACGTCAAGCGACTTTGACGCGCCCGCAAAGCATTCCGGGAAGGCGGCGCTTCATTTGGAAAAATGCTGCGCGTCAAAAAGCTGGCCGATGCCCATCTTTATGCAAATGAATTCCGTTGAACGCGACGTGACTATCCAATAGAAGTAGAGCATATGGAGACGGGGGGGGAAGTCTCTCGCAGGTCCTCTGTTCTGATACGTAACATTTCCCGCTCTGTCAAAACCACGCCCATAGAGGTGAACGCCCATCAACGTACAAATGTGGGGAGGCGTCGCGACACCACGCGACAGTCGTGTCGCAAAAGTGGATCAGTACCGTTAGTCTTAACCTGGAGTTGGTTCACCCTCTGCCTATGAATCTGTCTGAGAAAGACTTACAGATAATTTAATAGTCACATAAAGCACAACATACTGCAAAACCCAAGCTAATTCTGCACAAATCTGACTTTCTGTGTCATTTGTGGATGTAAACATGCTCAAGAGAGGGACTGCAGGTCCTGATGACTTAAAGATTGTGTACTCAGTAATGCAAGGTGGTGTGTGTCAAGGTGTTGGGAAATCATTACTCACTGCTGTCAGTGATCGTTTGGTTGTCCCAGTCCCAAGCCTCCACGATCAAAGTGTACGCTAGCTAGGAGATAGAGAGAAAGAGCTGGTTAGCTAATATACACAGACATATAGGTCTCCACAGTCAAAGTCTATGCAAAAGACAAACAGAAAATATCAATGAAATAATACGCAGTCCAAAAAACAAACAAATAAAAAACTATGGCACAAGAAGCACAGAAAAAAAGTAAAAGAAAGACTGATTACACAACCATCCAAGAGTTCAATGTTTATGTATTCACATTAACCTCACAAAACATAGAAGGGAATCCAAAGACATCCTCAAAGAAGAAAAAAAAGAAATAAAATATTCAAATATCTAGGGATTTTTTTTTTCTATTACTCTAGGGATATGGTTAGTTTGTAGCCATTATAAAACAATAGCAATTTATTTTATGTCCTCATAGAGATAGCATGTGAATATGTGTGTGTACCTTTTTAACAGGATGCAAGTCATAATAGCAATGTGAATAACCTGGTTCCCACAGTCTGGTGACTGATTAGCCCGGTTATAAACCAGATGAACGATGAGAAGATGTAAGGACTTTTGTATGAGTGTGCATCAGGTCACTGCCGCAGTCAACAAATTCATAAATGATTGTGTGATGTTTATGCATGCATGTTTTTTCTACACTGCACATGCTTCAACAATGTTCTTTAGTTCATTCATTGCGTGGGAAAATGTTTTGCTAAGTCAAGTCGATTAACAACATGACTTCAAAAGGTTCCTGAACCAGCAGTATTTTACTGTGAGGTGAGGGAGAGGTCATGTTCTTTCTCAAATAAGGGGTAGTAGCGTTTCTTTCCTTTAATCTGACAGAACCTGAGTGCTTTTGGGATTACAAACACTGTCCTGGATGGAGATTTCAGGAAATGTCTGAAACATTGGAAAGAAATCTCTGGCACAGACATAAGACAGAATAGCATACGTGTAATAAGTTTCTGTACTAGAACCCCTTAACTGTCACCATCCCGCTAAGCGTGACGGTTGGCGCTCTTTTTGTTTATTGCCTTTTTTTCGTATCACATATTTTAGTAATCATCATACATTAGGTATAATTCGAAAGTTTACGAACTCTAAATTCATCCTGTGAAAACCATTTTGAAATTGGACATTGATTTACCGTGGAAATGGTACTTTAAATTCTTTTAGCAGGCTCCTCCCCTAGTGGGTGGTGTCAGGTTTCATATTACAAAATTAATTTGAACTACTTTATAATCAAAACCTTTTCTAATCTTGCTTTCACTTCGCCAATAATCTGCTGAGTGACTTCTTTAAAACAAGATCAAACTTAGACCTATGTTCCAAAGCATTCTTGGTTTACAACCATTTAAGTTTCGATAGTGCATTTTCACGTCTATTCTCAAAAAGGGAGGTGACAGTTAAGGGGTTAAGTCTGTACAAATGTCTTGCAATTGGTTTAAAATCACAGATTTCCAATACTTTGAGACAGAAAATGCAAGGAAACAGTTTTTTATGTTTCAAAGAGATCAGGTTTACTGCAGCAGCACGGCATGAGAAACATGCCCATGGATTTTGTGTGCTGACACTCATGCATCTATTCTCTGGAAGCATGAATCAGCACGCTAACATCATTGAAGCCAAACCACTCAAACTTGTAGGTGCATGCAGTAAATGGTAAGAAGGAAAGACTCCTGATGCAGGCATGGCTTCAAACCTTTCAATAAACCTCTAAGCAAAATTCACAAATCTTAGCCTTTGTTCTTTTTGGCATTTCAATGACATTTATATATGTACATTTTTACTTGTATATACTGTAGACAGGCTACAACAGATACTAAAGTATGCAAAACTATAATGGTGGTAGAGATTGAAGGATGTTCATTAAGAAAAGATTTAACACTGTAAATGGGCAACTACTGGTCATCTACAAAACACCATCATCATCTTAATATAAAAATATGATCAAGTCCTGTATAAACTTAAGAGTGTGGCAGTAATATTGCTCCAGAAATGCCATCACTCTTGTCTTTTGTTGGGTTCTGAAAAATGTAAGTAGCCAGTAAGACAATAACTGTGACATAATTTCAATGTTTTCGAGAAATGAGTGAAAGGTACAGGGCTACGCTTTAAATAATGATAAATGTGGGAACTGGGAAGGACAGTGAAAACAAATTTTTTTTTTTTTTTTTTTGTAATTTTTTACTTATCTTTGGTTGAAGTTAACATAATAATGTATTTTTGTTTAATGCGTAGTAAAAAAAAATTCACAAACATTTTGTTTGACATGAAACAATAATTGGCGGACCCCCTGTAGTCCTGCCGCAGACCCCCTGGGAGTTGCGTACTGCTTTATAATATCCAGAATAAGATCCAAACCCCATTAAATGTGTAAGAATGTTGAGGAATCAGTGTCAGCACACTAAAGAAAGGGAAAGGTTTTGTGTAGCATTAGTTTGCAGTATGAGCATATTAATGTAAGCACCTGGTCAGTGGCGTAACACAGTTACTAATCTCCATAGACAGCCATCAGACACCAACCACCAGTCTAGGGAGGAGCAGGAGAGGGGAAGATTTTATCTTTCCTTAGTTAGAGGGAAATAAGACACCCACATGCATATACACATGCCAGCAGATACACAGGAACACACGCACACACAGGCAATGAATAAATTACACTTCCTAAGTGACACTGAGCAGGCAGTGCCACAGTTTTTACACATCAGAGGACAGTGAGGGGGACGTACTGTACTGTATATTGCAAGAGTCCAGCCTGAATGTGCCTTTCATCATTAACATTCATTGCGTGGGAAACACTCGCACCAGGTGTGAACACATCGTTCTAGGATTCAGGTCAAATGCAAATCAATGCACAATAACACACATACACACACACACACACACACATACAGGAACTGTTCCACCTAAAAGCTGAATGTGATATGTGCAGGTTGGTAACACACCTGTGTTCTAAATTCACTTCATACCCAATGTGCTTGGGTTTCCATGGCACAGAATTAACAATGCAATTCCATTGTGTGCAATTTTCAATGAAAGAGGTGGTGGTTATTTTTTAGCAATAAGCCAAGTTAAGCTGTGTATTTTGATTTTACTATGGTGTGATCTTACCTTCTAAAAGGTCATTTAAAAAAAGATTTATTACTGAAAAACTAAAATCTGCACTGTCAACCGCAGTTTGCAAAACTACACGATATCATCACTATCTTATTATAAAAAAATATTATCGAGCCCTGATATAAACTTACAGTTTTTCTTCTGAATTGCTCAAACACTAAACCCCATTCTCTGAACCAAATTCTCAATAGTCTAAACCAATTTGTCGAATAAATCACTCTTTCTGTAAAACATTAAACAAGTTCAGGTAGTTAAAACACTGTTTGCAAATCTCATGCACTCTTTTTTAAAACTCTAAACACACATTCTCACTCACGAAAACACATTTTGTACTGTGATGCACTTAGGTTTCAAAATGCTAAAATTTTGGGACTCTGAACTGACTATTATGTTACAGCCCAGGTAGGCGAAAGTGAAACACAACTGCAACACAGTTGACATCGTTTACACATAACGACTCAAAATTATTCACACTTATTTCTAATGATGTGACCAACCCAACTGTACGTAATACAAGTCAGTTCAGAGTCCCAAAATTTACTAAAAATGTTGCACTGAATGTTGATACCCACAATGGATGGAAACAATACAAGAGGGAGAGAAGGAAGAGGATGAGTAAGAGGAGGTGAACACGCAGGAAGAGGATGAGGACGAGGAAGAGCAAGGTGTGGGGAATGTTTTCAAGGCTGGATCTGCTAGGGTTTTTCCCTTTGCCTGCAGAGATCACATTGTCTGAGAAGTGGAGAAACTCCTCCGGCCGGACCAACATGAAGACATGATGCTGAAGCAGAATAAAATCTCTCTCACTGACCTTGATTCTGCAGTTGCACAACTCTTCTGAGTGTACTTTACTGGAACATGCTTTTCATTTAGAGCTTTTTACTGTAACCTTTTTGGCTTTTGCAGTTGGGTCACTGTATTTTCACATTATGCAAGTGGTGAATATACAGACATTCGACAGGCCTACTATTCAATATTCAGTACAATACTTGCAGTGGATACAGTATACAATTTATTCACCTTACTACTGTAAGTTGTCATTACTATACTTTTTTACATAATTGCAAAACCCAGAAAGGAACATGTTTGCATTAATAAGTCTGATAGTCAAATATCAACTGTTATCAGTCCTGTAACCAGCAGACGACATCAGAGTCAAGAAGAAGAACCCAATGCAGGTTTGCATCAAACACCTGCTCTAACACTCAGCCAACTACAGAGCACTCAGAAAATAGGAGAAAGAAACAGTCGTGAAACAAGAGACCCAACACTCATCCAAGATTTAAAGAAAGCAGGATGGGGTGAACGGAGGACAGGAAAGATCTGAAAATAAAAAGTAGAGGAGATCCAGTATTTAGTCATGCAGGCCCTCATAACGTTTTTTGCTGTCAAAAAATGATAGAATCAAGTTTGTTTTGTCACTAGCATCCCTCTCTCTTTCAGTAAAACTTTCAATGCAGCTTCTTGGCAGGTCCACATTAATGCGATATAAAACAGAGACATAAATGATAAAGACACAGTATTTTAAGTGGCTTGACCCCCATATCTCAAAACAACTAGATTCACTGACTGCTAATGTTATCTTTGGTAAAGATATATTGTTATTGTGCATTCCTGTTTGGTTTGTAAAAAGATCTCTTTTCTTGACTGTGTATTCAGGGTTTAGATTGAAGACTGAAAACATAGTCGTAAAACAGAACATGAACTTGGGGAGCTCTTACTTTGAAAAGCTTAAATAATGAAAAAAAAAAAAATGAAAAAAAAAGTGGTATGTGTGTGTGTGCTCAGTGGGACAAGATTTTTTTAATCCAAAAACAAAAGATTGTATGCTGGAAGAGAATCAAAGATCTCACAGCTGTAGGACGTCAAGCACAGCAGGACTTATAAGGCCCATAAACATCACCTTCCGTAAACTGCGTCCCTCCCCTTGGCACACCAGATTTGCTAAGAAACTATGGACAATGGCAGATGCAAGTGTCTTGGCAGATTTCAAATCAGATGTTGATCTAAATAACAATAATGATGCGCAGAGTGCGTTGATGCAACTGTATCAAACAGTATATTGTGTGCCATCATTCTTATTCGTTGTTGAATAATTTATGAGGACCTAAAGGCAGACAAGCTGCAGAGAAGAACATTATGGGAGGATTATTCCCATTAGCAAGTGTTTATTTTTGTGGTTTGCCAGTTCCAGAAATAACTATAAAACATCACAGCAGGAGGATTTCCTTCCTATTATGGGCTGTCTTCACCAGAGTTGTTAACACAAGACTGCAGACTTCACAGACTTCAACAGTTACAGTAGAGAAGAATCTTCAAATGTGCACCAGCTGAATGTGAAATCAGTTGCTCAAATGAATGTTGAAACAGCACTTATAGACCTATTCGTAAGCAGGTGACCAGAATAGATTGAAAAAAACCTAAATTGAATAGAAAAAATATGTAATATGGTGATTGGAAAAACACAGATGTTCTTCAGCATACCAAGCAAATAAACAAAATAAAATAAACAACTTGTGAGCATGCTATAGTAGCTAGAATGAGATACAACAATAGATAGATAGATAGATAGATAGATAGATAGATAGATAGATAGATAGATAGATAGATAGATAGATAGATAGATAGATAGATAGATTATTTCAAAGAAAAATAACCGCAGACATATACAAAATATTCACGCATAGTCACAATTCTATCACAATTTTATCATCAATTAGGCAATTATTGTATGTTTAAAAAGCCACTTTAAAAGGCATCTGTACATAACATACACTGACAGCTCTAACCAAAATGCAACTGTTATCACCATGGCTGAAATCTGGAAGCAAACAAGACTCAAATGCAGCGATTCAGTGGTTTTCACTGCTTACAAAACAGATTTAGCCTACCAGGTAAAAAAAATAAAATAAAATAAACTCACACTGATGTAAGCTCTGTGTGGTTTGAGTTAAATGTTTTACCCACAGTAATGTGCCTTGCGTTATCTTACAAACTATCTGTTCTGGTCTATTTAGCGACAATGCCGCTATCTGAAACATGATCGTGTAGACAACTCCCACTGCCTCTCTCTTTCTCTTCTCTATCTCCTGAGTTGTGATATCACTCCATGAGCATGCCAGCTCTAGTCAAGAACTCAGTCTTGTGTAAATCGTGCCTTTCTTTAAAAAAATATACACTCATCTCATTTTTGCCCAAAACAGCATTCTTGCCCTTCATCATATCTTATGATTCTTTCACTAAGAAAAGAAAAAGATGCTGCTAAGATGTGTTTTATTGAAAGGGTGGCAGGTTCATTAGTGATTCCTTTCTACAGTCAAATCAACTGTAGCAACTATTTTGTTGAAAATGTAAATTGTTGCAGACCCCCTGCTGGAAAAAAAAGAGAATAAACTTAAGGCAGCCTGAGATAGATAGATAGATAGATAGATAGATAGATAGATAGATAGATAGATAGATAGATAGATAGATAGATAGATAGATAGATAGATAGATAGATAGATAGATAGATAGATAGATGGTCTTCATGCATGGTCTGCAGCCCCGTGAAGTAAAACACACTACGTCCTATAAATACGACACCATCAGTTACGCGTGTAACTGAATGCTCAGCGCGCGATAGACACGCACCAGCCGCCGCTCGCGCATCCAAACGCGCGCCGTAACCGGAGAAGCCCTACTCATCATCTGTACGATTAACGCCAGTGACCACGGTGACACCAAGCTCTCCTCTTTCCCCCGAGTCAAACATTTGCTTTGCAATGAGTGTTTAATGCGCAGGCTACCAGTTGGTGTTGTTAAGACCAAGCATGTTTCACTTGAGCGTCTTGGCCATCTGCTGTAAATTCATGGAACATGGTAGCTGGTTTCTAACTGGTCTAAACTGGTCGTTAGCCAGTGCAAGGTAAGTAGATCATGTTGGACCATCAATAAACAAGCTTCCAGCTGGTTATATAATCTTAATGTGGTAAAGTTTATAGCTTAGCCTACCTAAATACCTAAAAACCATTTAAACCAGCGATATTTTCACATTTAGCCAACCATCTTAAGGTGGATAATATACAAAAGCAATATATTGCATAGGGAAAAACCATTAACATAAGCTGGAATATAGCCTGCTACGTATGATTTGATATTCACCAAATGTCATGTTACAAGCATCATGTGTTTTCAATTCACCTTTATATGCCTCCTTTAAAATAGTCAACCTTTTTCTGACACCCTTGTTTTTAATTAGGCTACTGAAGAAAGTTCACAAAATCGAGCATATTTTTTTAACAGTCTATATAAAGTATTACAATATAATTCATCATATTGCCTATGTAGAAAGTGTTCACCAAAAAATTGTTTGTTTAGTTGAGATCGTATCGGTAAACACCTACCGGCCAAGCGAATTGAAAGGGGATGATAACGGTCCCGAGGTCATTGGCCTGGTTGGGGTTTCCATTGAATCCTTTCAACTGAAATGTATTCCCTCCGACCACGCTGGAGCGTCCAGTGCCGTACGTACAAAAGCCAGATGTGGTCACCTCCACCTGGTATTCCTTTAGACACACTCTCAAGTACGTGTCACATTCGTCCCGGTCGCACAGACCGTCTCGTGCGCTCCGCGCGCCGTCACAGCAGTTTCCATTCGCGAGCTCACCCATGTCATTCTCCACGCTGATCAACTGGAGCTCTAAATAACCCGACGACTGGCACACCTAAAAATAACATAAACAGTAGTTAAAATATGAATTACAAACATTATTGCACAGAATAATGTGTCTTGTTCCTAATAACAAAACAGCACATGCAACACAAAATAATATAGCGGATACAGTAGTGCGTTGACTTACATTTGTGGTTAAGAAATGATTGTTTGGTTCTACAGGTATTGCAGAAATACCAATGCACTCGCAGCAAACGTCAATAAACAGGCTCGTGCAATAATGAAATATGCACTTAAATCCTTTACCGTATTATTAATTTATGCAATGCTTAAAGTTTCAAAGTCGGTGCATTACAGTGTACGCGGACTTGTTTAAAAACGCTTTAAACTTTGAGGATCACATGATTCCACTGACAGAAGGATAATTCTATTAGGACAAGAATCCCCAAATCTAATTTGACAAAAATGAATGAGTTTCAGTTCAATGTAAAGCGGCTGTTTAATCTATGGACTTTACAGATAGTGAAGGAAAAAGTGGACTTAAAAAAGGCTAAAGGAAATTTAACTCACCTCAGTCCAAAACGTCAAAATTAGTAACACTATTGAGAAACAAGCTCCAAAATAGTTATGCATGACTCCTATGAAGTTAATACGACATGGTTAAAAAAAAGAAAACCAATATATGCATCGGCCACAAAAATCCAGCCATACAAAGTGATTCGTTTCTCCGCAAGACCTCCAGAAGATGAGATGAAAGTCACACACATACATCCACTCAGTTCTCCAGCGCGCTGCTCTCACTATATCAGTTAACTACTAGACGTCTGAACGGACTTGACTGACAGTTCAATAAACCATTGGCAAGTCATCAGCTGTAGTAGAACGTCTGCGGCAGCCAATAGCATAGTCAGAGGGCGGGGCCTCCCGATAAATTATAGATCTGACAGGATTATTGACTTAGTTTGGAGAATAAAATAAATAAAAAAATGAGATTTTAAAGATTTTTCAAACAAGTACTGTTATCATTTAATACATTTAAATCTTTCACAAAAGGAATCGTTTTCCATTCTATAATATTTGACAATTGAATGGTTATATAATTACTGGTAAAAGTATGGTGACATTTTGCCAACGATTATGACGCAGTAAGGAATTTTGTATTTATTTATTTATTTTATTTAGCATTTTTGTAGCATTTTCTCTGCTTGCACTCTTTCACAATCCAAATTGACACTCATGTCAAGGCGCAGTTGAATGTTTTTGGGTAACAGATACAGAGCGCCCTCTAGTGATCGATTACTGGCGAATTATATTATATCGGTTTATAAAAAAGAAGGGAAAAAAGGTCACCCTTTGGCCTCGTGTAGTCCTGGCTTTTTTTTTTCTTTTCTTTTTTTTTTTGTAAGTTGTACGATATCGTTTTTTTTTAATTCCCTCACAAATAGGATAGGCCTACATGTTGAAAAACATCCTGTGAGGATATTTGAAGTAATAATCACAATTTGAAAGGCTCATTAAACAGCCAAATCATGTTGTGTGTGTGTGTGTGTGTGTGTGTGTGTGTGTGTGTGTGTGTGTGTGTGTGTGTGTGTGTGTGTGTGTGTGAAGTTCACTAATAGGCCTATATACCAACATTTGATGTTTGTTTGTTCAACATTCCGTACTTGCATTTCACTCTGATATCTCTTTATTATGTTTTTGTGCCTGATAAAAGGCACAAAAGATTTTTTTTTTTTTTGGTCAAAGGCTTCCCACCCCTCAGCTGTGATGCTAGACCTGAACTTTTGCTCTTAGTCTGTTAGTTATAGACTAAACTAGATGATATCACAAATTTACTGTATGGTTGTGTCACATCCTGCTATTTGTTAATCTTTCTCTGTCTTTCTCTGCTCTCTCTCTTTAGGAAATGGGTGACGTTGTAGTCCTAATCTTGCCGTCAGACTCCATCCTGCGTTCTTCTACTGCCGGTCCATAGCCAGAGTAAAGGAATAAAGAAAGGAAGTCAGCCCGAGAGCTACATGCAGAGGAATTAGATGTGAACAATGCTCGCTGCACTCTGAGGATGTGACACACTGCAGCTCTGATAGAAAGAAAAGCACCTGCATTCTGTTAAGTTCACAGAACATGTACAGATTTGGGAAGGGGGAGGGAAACTGGAATAGTTCGGTTTTCCAGTGGATGCACATGGAATGAAATTTACACAGGGTTCTGAGGGTATGACTAATTGAAAGAGTTGTTGTTGTATTTGTTGTCAGAAGTTTGGCCTGCGGTCAAAAGTACAATTGTAGTTTTGATACAGGGTTGTTAATTGATCTGTTTGGTTGCAGGATGAGATAAAAGATTAAAGCTTTGTCTGTTGATATAAGAGATTACCCCACATGCAAAAATCACAGTCATGCATGCAGTGGCCCTAATTATTTTTCTAAGCATATCTTAAGTGGCCAAATATACGGGACACCCTTGAAGATGCAGAGAGAAAGAGAAGTGCTGAAGAGTTTGCGAGCAGGTGTGTCATTGGGAGGTGTGAAATTCTGTCTCAGGTTTATAAATGTCAGTGATGGAGTGTGAGAGTGCTTAACCTCTGACCTCAAGGCAGACTTCTATTACAGCTAATGCAGATTCCCTCAGTGTTTGCACTCTACACCTCTTTTATGGTCACTGAAGGGGTGCGACATGCCAATGGGCTGACCTGAATATGTCATCTTCAGAAGAGGCATCTTACAGCTCACCTCAGTTTGCCCTGTTCTGATTGATCTCTGGAACCCAACTGCAGATCCTTTTGTTTACTCTTTAGTTTTACATTTTCTTTTAAATCATATGAAGATTTCATTTCGGCACCCAAAAAACCCCAAAAACTATTAAATGGCCTGCAATGTAGTGTACAGGCTGTAAGCACACCTGCATTTTATGCCAGGTTTGTCCTTTTTGGAGCTTGACAGCCCCTGGTCCCCATTTGCTTTTAATGAATAGAGGTTTGTTCAACATTTTATGTTCCACAGAAGACAGAAAGTCAAAACATCCTTTTAAAAATGAGTTGAAGCATCATTATGGAAGGATCATAGAAATATATCTGTATGGGATTTCAATCCACTTCTAAACTAACTTTGATGCATCTTGTTAGCATATTAACCAAATTTCATGATGATTATTTCTGCGACTAATGGCACCAAACCAAATTGTTAAGACAAACAGTTTCCACCCCAAACTTCAGTAGTTGAGCCAGTGTTATGTCTGCCTTATCAGGGCGCTCAGACCGCAATTCCGTTTAGTGCAAAAATGACGACACCTTCAATTAAAAAAAAATTAAATAATGTCTGAACATTGAACTGAAAGTTGTTTATTTTTTTTCACAAGATCCAGCCTGAGACTGTAAACCGCTGGTAATTAGACAGCTATGTGACCCCACCACATAGGCCAGTTTTTGAAGCCCAGCTGTGGTTTTGATCCAGGCTTCTGGGAATAGATGGCAGGCAACGTTTAGGTCTGCGGCCCACGAGGGTTAACCTCAGGCGGGTATGTGCGTGCCTAGCAGTGGGTGGGTATGTAAAGGATGGAGCTGTTATCAGCTCAGTCAGCTGTGCCAATCATTCATTGCATTAGAGTGCTGTAAGAGAGGGAGGAGTACACACACACATACACACGCACACACAATGAGACATTGTGTTGCTTATATACAGTGCTGAATAGAAGGAGATAGGCAGGGCTGGTTGAGCATGGATTATGTATTTCTCAGAGAAATCCCTAAGGATCCCTTGTGTATAACTCTGACCTTTACACATGAGAATATTCTCTATTGTGTGTTTTTGAGGGGTGGGGGTATATACAACAGTCCTCAAATTTGACTGGGACTTTTCACTGTTTTTATCACTCTGCCTGTCTCTGTTTGTGAGTTTAAGACAGACTGTGCATTAGTGATGGAACTTTTACAGCAAGCAGGGGTCCAGGGCCCACTAGGGGACCTCAGCAAGAGGGCCACAGGATGACATAAAATTAATAAATGATTATTAATATATCAAAATAATACAACTTTAATCTAAATTAAAATAAATGTATTTTAAATTAAAATAATTCAATTAAATCATTTTTAATTTAAAACATTTTTTTATTATTATTTAAATAAATAATATTTATTTTTCCCTTCAATTAAAGTTTTTTTTTTTTGTTATTATTAAAGAACATGCAGTTCTTAAAACTTCTGAAATCACAAAAGTAATCATGGTATATCAATACTCCCAGTTTATGTTAATGAAAAGTCTTCAAATGTTGTGTTGGACAGCAGGGTGCAAAAAAAAAGGTTAAGAGACACTATTTTACAATGACATTCTGCAGGTTAAATGGTTATGCCAGTAGGTTAGGTGACGACAAAGGACTTTTTTAAGGTCTTTATAAGTAAGTGATTGAATAATTTATTCAAACAAATCAAAACACGGATTTATTCAGGAACGCCACTATTCGACGATGTTTGACGAAGACGTGACGGCTAATTCTGCTTTGGCTTCGTTTGAAATTCGTTTCCCAAATTAGACAAAGATGACAATAATGTTTTTAAAATGTATGGGATTTCGTATGAATTAGTACAATGTGATTTATATGGAAACAACTGATTTTTAGAAGAAGAAAAAATGTAAGCATGAAAGTCCACCCCTAAACCTAACCATCAATGTTTTGTAAGCAGTTTTTACGAAAAAATATGAATGAGTGAATGAATGAATGAATTAACAAACTTATAAATTATCCACCAATTTGCCAAAATGTAAAATAGTTATGAATTGCCATGAGAGTGTGTTGCAATATCACACTCACAACCATGTTGTTGGTACAAATATCATGTATATTCGGGATATAGCTTGCATATTTTAAGGATAAAACTTTATGAACAGAATGAAGTTCCTCTTCAGCCTTGCTGTGTATTTAAAGGCCATGTACTTTCACTTATACCTGGTGCTTAAACATGTTTTCCCTTTCTTGTTAAGACTTGTTAAGATTTTTTAATGACTTCTTTTGCACTCCTTCAAGTTCTCGTGTTTTTTTTTTTCCGAGGGTAGGAACAAGGGAACTGTTCTTGGGGAGGGAAAGATCCTGTGCAATTGTGTTTTACACAGAGGTATTTTTCTGTATGAGGTAACATTTCCTACAATAGTGAGAGAATGAGAGAAAAAAGTGAGGAGAACCGGGTCGAGAGACTTCATTGTTGAGAAATCTGTCAAAGGTACTGCGTGATGCAGGGGATTCGAGGGGAATTCCACAGACATTCCTGTCTGTCCCAAGCACTTCACAGCTCAGTTTAGCAGCACAGGAAAAACACACATCATGACTCAAGGTCATATCACTCTCCCTCTTTCACGGTAAATCTGCCTGTACAATCCCATGCCAAATCACATTCCAAGTTTTTGCATGAATGATACAAATTCCTGAACTTTGACACGATGTTGGAGGGAAAACCTTTATATGTGGGGCAATAATCCTTTCATGTGCAGGATTCTGGTATTAATTTTCCAAGAAACAGAGACAGAAAGCATTAAAGAGGAGGAAAGTCTGGCCTCTACATGTCAAGGAGACTACAAAGTGCACACTCACATTTGTCCCTATGCCAGAAATAATGCCTGGGCAGATCTTATCAATCAAAGCAGAACTGAACTCTAGTCAAACAAGAGAAGATGAGAATGGCTCTTATCTTTGTTTACTGTAAGCACAGAACACTCCTGAGTTCTCCGAGGGCTCTTTGTGACATTACAGCTCTGGGTTCTGGATTCGGTTCTAAATGGAGTCAACTTTGTTGACAGTTAAGAGTTTAAAGAGCCTGATCTGTTTGTCTTTGACGCCTCAGCACTTTGGCACTGCTCAGATTCACGGTGGTTTGTATTTCAGAAGCTCCCTGGAGGATAAACACGTTGGTCTGTGATTGATCATTTTCTAATTGTTCTCATATGAACTGATAATGCGTCATCTTAGTGGTGTCATGCCAAAAGAGCGTTGTGATGTCATGATCGAAATAACCCGCTACCTTGAAAGAATCTGTATTCTGTGCTTCCAACTTTGTTGCAGAAGTTAGGGGAGGTTTCATCTCTTTTTCTCCCTGTGCAACTATCGTGGCCAATAAAGATTTTTTTTACTGAATCTGCCGTGGAATAACTTTTTAAAGCTCAGACCCGGTGAACAGTGTGAACCAGGCCTTATCGCCCAACATCACAGCCTAAGCTCCTTAGATGCTCTTGTGTCTAAATGGTAGCAAAACCCACAGCTGTGTTCCGACTTGCAGTGAAAAGCCTTCCCAGAAATGAGGAAGCTGTTATAGCAGAAAAATTATGGTTTTAAAAGAAAATATTCAGCAAGCATGTATGGGTGTGGTGTCAGGAGTCTACATACTTTCATTTACACTGGAAAACACATCAATGTTTTGATATAAATATCGTAAACGCATCATTCAGTCAGAACACAATGTAACTATTGCTGTTTAAAATTAGGTAATTTGTTGCTACACCTCTTGTTCTATTTTTCTATTGTATTCTACTCTATTTATGAAAAAACAGCGGTTAACTAGTTTTGTTTCATGACCCAAATTTTCCTTTAGACATCTATTCAAAATGTAAACATAAATGAAACATAAAACATAAATGTAAATGAAATTTATATTACCATGAACTACACTGATGTGGGATTTACTTTAAATCAATTTTCACTCAGAAATCACTTGTAAATTTCTCAAATAATTACAAAGAAACAGCAAGTAATATTAAAGTAAATGTAACATTTTGTAGAAAGTAGAAAAAAAAAGATATAGTATTTTCTTGTTAAACATACTCCGATAAATCATGTTTTACATTGGGCAAAAAATATGCAAAACATAGGCTGAATGGAAATATTGTCAATTCTATAAATACATAAAAGCATTTTATGCACCAGGTTGAACCGTTCCTGGGCCAAATAGTGTTTTATCAAGTGATGGATTATTTTGATCGAAATACTTTATTGTTTGACTGAACGCAGATCTGTTTGCGCAGATTGAAGTAAACATCAATATAGAAAGTGTTTTCTATGATAAGCTTTATTTTGCCATCTTAACCATATGATTACATGCTTCGTGTCATTTTATAATTTTTTGCATGTATCATCGTTTTTTCCCCTCTGCTGACAGTAACCACCAGTTGAGAACCACTGATATAAACCAATATGTTTTTTATGATTGTCCAAGGCTTTCTCAGATCTGCACTCTGTATCATTTGATTTTCTTTTACGTGGATAGATAACAAGCCCACACACCGGACAGGTTGATGACGGTGATTCAACCTTTGAGCATTACTGCTCCTAAACACTGCTAGACATTATGTCTCCACACTGCATCAAAGACACACACACACACACACACACACACACACACTCAACACCTATACATCTATTGAACTACACTATCATTCATTAAAGCCTCACGATAATAGACGCAGCGTCTCTCTGTGCTTAGAGAGATCTGTGAAGGTGGGTATTGCAATAATAGGGCAGCTGTTTTGACTTCAGAATGTGTGTGTGTGTCTGCACGTCTGGATATGGATTAACTTAATAGTGTGTGTGAACCGAGAAGTGTCTTTTAAGTAGGATTTTAAATTGTCTGGCTCCAAAACGCAGTATTACGGTCAGTCTTTTACGCAGAAGCCAATTATTACCTGACCACATAATAATGTAGTGTTATGATGTAAATCACTGTCTGTACAATAAATGATTTCATGATCACAAATGTGTCACATTGCATGGTCTCTGAGAAAACAGAAAATGTTTCATATGATGTATATCCAACACAAATAAAACTGCAAAACCATATTTTATTTATCTTTAATGATACATACATGTAAATCCACCCCTTCACTATTTTTAACATCATTTACTAAAGGAACACAAACAAAAGCTTTCAAGACCACAGTCTGTGAATGTAAAACAACAATGAATTGCAATAAAGTCACATGTACCAATATTTAAAAAAATTGCCCTTATTTTACAATCAGTCTGAAAGTTTTGATGTTGCCTGGAGGAGCCCTATCTCAGAAGTATATGGCAATATCCTTCATCACAACTTGAGGGAGCATAGAATTCATTTTTGAATAATAATAATAATAATAATAATAATGAATAATGTCTCAAAGCCCATAACATTACAATAATTAATAATAATTAGGCATTGATAGTGTTGCCATCGAAACGCATTCTGAGGATCTGAGGAACAGCTCAGAGTAACGTCACGGGTTGCCATCTCTTAATTACAGTAGTTATGGCGTGAACTTAGCATAAGCTAGTTGTTTTGGTTCAGGAAGAACTGTAAAAGGCGGCTGCAGTTTGTTTGTGGTGCTCGGTGACTGTCTGCCTAAGGAACGCACATGTGATTTCCGCGCGATTTTTTGATCCTGAGACTTTCACAGAAGAGAGGCTTAGGGCTTTAATATTTAGACCACTTCTATTATTAATTGTTGTCAGGATGTGAAGAGAATTTCAACCATTATAACAAAAAATTTATGAAAAACATTGCCTACCCTACCTTTAATATTTTGTATTTTAAAGGTGCAATGTGTAATATTTCTGAGGATCTATTAACAGAAATGCAATATAAGATCCATAACTATGTTTTCAGTGGTGTATAAAGACCTTACTTAATGAACCGTTATGTTTTTATTACCTTAGAATGAGTCATTTATATCTGCATAACCGCGGGCACCCCCGTTCTATGAAGGTCAACATATTGTGACGTCATGTTTCTACCGTAGCCGACAGCGAACAAACAGCGCTACAGAGCGCGTTTCGTCACTAACTTGAATGAGAAGCCGCAGAAAAACACGCAGCACAATACTCAGGTTGTCCCTGACTCTGCAAACGTGGAGAAAAACATGCTGTCTGAACGACGCCTCTGACATCGTAACGTTAGCTATTTCCCCTTACCTAGCTGCTTTGATGCTCTTATCCATAGCTCTTATCTTATACTAACTAGCATGGAAACAAGCTATGGTAAAGTCAGTGAATAAAAGACTAACACAATGATGAACAAGTAAAAATAACAATCGCAATAACATGTGGTTTTACTGAATAATTAAGTAAATATAATTTAATATAATTTAAAGAAACCTCATTGCTTGACTTGCTACTCTCTGCTGACTCAGACGACGACATCTTTCCGATCCTACGTCGGCCACCATAGCTTCTCCGAGTTTGCAAAGGGAGGGATAGGCCGTGAGTGACTGGCTGTTTGCAATTCGCAAACCTCACCACTAGACGTCGCTAAAAATTACACACTGCACCTTTAAATACACCAACCAACCAATCTTTTAAACACAGTTTAAATAAATATTCATGCTGTGCTTTGCATATAGGATGCCTTTAACTGATTGCAAGTTCACATGATATTAAGTAGGGCTACCACTAACAAATATTTTTGTATCGATTAATCTAAACAATTAATTTTCCACCAAATATCAACAATTTTACTTTAGAACATTTCATTTAACTTGCAACTTTGGCATTCAGTAGTGTACCATAAAAAAGTATAAATGTAAACAAGCCCTAGACAAAATGTAAAGCTAAAAGAGTAAAAATGTACAAAAGTAAAAATTTGTAAACAAACATTATAAAAAATTATAATAATAATAACAAAAGTCTGAGAAAGTCAGCATGTTCTGAATATCAATATATCCACATGTTCTGGGCTTCTGTTCATTACAGATGAAAAACATAAACAAACAGGACTTCAGTAGTGAAACTCCAAATGAAATCCAAATTTCTATGAAATCCTTTTTTTAAAGCAAAAGTAAAGTAGGGCTGCAGTCCTGCAGATAAATCGAATAATCGGGAAAAAATGGGGTAACAAAGATTGATCCAAGTGATCCAACAGCCTTTAAAATACAAATATATAATATCAAGCAATAATTGGTTCAAATAAAGTGTCAAAGTAAGTAATCATATGGGTTTTATTGAACAACACTGTTAAAATACACCATGTAAAAAAATTATATAAACTAATATAAACATACCTTATAATACAATGTATAACAGATGCCTGCAGAGGGCGCCAACGGCCTGGTGATTGTTGTTGTTACACTATGGCATGACCAAATCCTTGTTTAATATTGACCAAACATTTAATTCTATGTCCACTTAATATTTGGTCACTTTTGTACGATAGACATGCAACAGCCGCTGTAATTTCTTTAAAAAAAGAACATGTGCACATCAAAACATGCAAACTCAGAACGAGGGTTTTAACTTTTATTTTGAAATAGCGATGAAAAACAATCCGCATATTTAAAAACATATTTATGTATTCTCCTGTGTTGGCGTTGATTTACAAATGAATTGCTGCGGTTACAAACCTTGTGAAATGGCACACACTGCGTGCGTTCCCAGATGAACGTTAAAGGGATAGTTCACTTTGAAATAAATTTTTGGTATGTTTTAGCTTACCTCAAGGGCATCCAAGATGTAGGTGTCTTTTTTTCCGCAGTAGTTTCAATTTTGATATTTTTAGGTCAAACCGTTCTTGTCTGTCAGTCATATAATGCAGGTCGATGGTCACTGTCTCAAAACACAAGCACAGAGTCCAAATTAAAACAATTCCCCGTCGTCCAAATGAAACAATTCCCCATCGTAAGTACACATTGATGGCCTAAGACACGAAACGAGCGGTTTGTGTGAGAAAACGAACAGTATTTATATCGTTTTTACCTCTTATACGCAGCCATGTCGAAGTGATCTGATCTGACGTGTACGCAGACTGGTGCATAGATATATACACTAGATGTCGCCTTAAAGACATTCGTTCCAATGAACTGTCGTAGACAAGGCGACATCTAGTGTGTATATATCTATGCACACATCAGATCAGATCACTCGGACATGGCTGTGTATAAGTGGTGAAAACGATATAAATACTGTTCGTTTTCTCACACAAACCGCTCGTTTCGTGTCTTAGGCCATCAATGTGTACTTACGATGGGGAATTGTTTCATTTGGACGACGGGGAATTGTTTTAATTTGGACTCTGTGCATGCTGTTTGAGATAATGACCATAGACCTGCATTATATGACTGACAGACAAGAACGGTTTGACCTAAAAATATCAAAATTGAAACTACTGCGGAAAAAAAGACACCTACATCTTGGATGCCCTTGAGGTAAGCTAAAACATACAAAAAATGTATTTCAAAGTGAACTATCCCTTTAAGCAACTCAAACTCACAGCACAAGAAACCCGAGACGCGCTGTGTGTGCATATGATAACAGTGCAACTATGAAACACAAACTGCGTCCGACTTTTGCTTTCCCAAATGCACGTTATTGGAAACCTAAACAGACAGCACATGCATAGACTGAGTTTGCGTTGAGCAGCGTTTACTGTGAACGTAGCTGAGGTAATTTAAACGTGTAATCTCCACGCATGTAAATAATTAAAGCGTCGTGCTTCTCTGTGGAAAATAAACAGCGCATAGGCCTATATTTATTTAACTAAATCACAGCAATATTATAATTTTAAATGGTTTTAAATTAATATCGCGTAGCCATGCAGTAGGCCTACATGGATTCTCGTCTGTGGAACGCGCCACTTCCGGTATTAACAGGGGTTGTGCCACACAATAAATTCCTCAAACATGATCCACATAATGAATAAGTGTTCCTTTGCAGCTCTGTTGACAATATCAGCCAAAGCTGTAAAAAAAAAAAAAAAAAAAAAAAAAAACTTTAAAATGATTTGATCATGCCTGGAGCTTTTAGTTGTTCTGTATTTTGTCAAATAATTATCACACTCGATATCTTATCCTATAATCATCTTATTAAAATCTTAATTTAGCACATATATCAGTCTGTACAGTATCCCAGGACAGCTGTTAGAAAGTGCAAGTCTCTGGTGATTAATTCTAATGATCTTTGAGCAGAATTCTTTCATTATGCTTCTATTTTCCAGTTTCTCTTTGATGGTGACCCATTTTCTGAGAACTGAGTGAGAGATATGAGGATCTACGAGTGTTTTCTATGTACACAGTCTGTGATTTTATAACAGTAACCATCATTTGGGAGGTCTCACACACATGTGCCCTTTTGGAATTAATTAAGAAAATTCTTCCTAATTAGTCTTTAATTGCCCTGCTTTACACACTGCTCTTCTGCAGTTTAATTGGCCTGGCCTTAACAAGCTTTCTGTCATCATTAACCCCTCATGGGTTTAACGATCAGTGGGCTTATTTGAATATGAAAAGATGATAATTTATGCAGATTTCTTCACCCAGGCCCATTTGGGACAAAGCGAGAAGTGAAAGATGAGTGATCATGTTTAGAATTATAGGAGAGAGAGAGAGAGAGAGAGAGAGAGAGAGAGAGAGAGAGAGAGAGAGAGAGAGAGAGAGAGAGAGAGAGAGAGAGAGAGAGAGAGAACAATAAGGGACTCTATTCCTCCATTTGACCAGCAGGTGTAGCTGTACACAAACAAAGTTTTATTATTCCTCTCAATTTGCCACCCAACAAAGTTTTATTATTCCTCTCAATTTGCCACCCAACATCCTCCCCCCCATCACATCAGGGGTTTTCAAACTTGATGATGTCCAGGAGGCAGGAGCCATAATTACAAAGATTTTGTTTATGCACCTTCTTACTGTTGAATTTATATATATACATATATCTTGCTGTTTGAGTTACAGTTATCATCTTACTAAATTCGTGTGTAATGTCTCTGTGTGTGTTTTTATCTGTTGCATGAGCGGCCAGAGCACTGACATGATAATATGTATTTTTTACATTTTTGTATAATAATGAGTGTCCATAAGAGGAGGCTGGTATGGATTTCCTCATGCAAAATAGAACTCTTTTCTTCCAGCAGGATTCTCTAACACAAACTCAGATCAAGGCAGGAGTATGATTGATTTATGGGCTATCATGCATCAATATAAACAGCAAAGATGTTTTTAATGCCTCTCCTATTCCCTTTATGTCACCATGTTTCATTTATGTGGGTGAGAGAGACAGAATGAGTGTTACCATCTGTGTGTTTAGGAGTATCAAGTCAATCAAATAGAGCTTTTAATACGCATTGTTTAAGAGCAAATAAAAATTCATAATGTTAATGTTTATAATACACTAATGCCTCAGTTCACATTTATCAGTTTAGAGCTAAAATATTGATTAAACATTGTGTGAGTGCACAAAGAGGTTTGGTACGACCCCTGGTCCTCCACGCTTATTACACACCCTGACTAAAGCAGACCACAGCCAGTGTGTGCGGGTGGATGTGCTGTATAGAAGAAAGGAGGTTTAAATGTCTCTATTAAAGGGATAGTTCACCCAAAAATGGAAATTCTGTCATCATTTACTCACCCTCAAGTTGTTTCAAACCTGTATGAATTTCTTTTTTCTGCTGAACACAAAAGAAGATATTTTGAAAAATTTCGGTAACCAAACAGTTGATGGACCCCATTGACTTCCATAGTAGGAAAAAAAAAATACTATGGAAGTCAATGGGGTCCATCAACTGTTTGGTTACCGACATTTTTCAAAATATCTTCTTTTGTGTTCAGCAGAAAAAAGAAATTCATACAGGTTTGAAACAACTTGAGGGTGAGTGAATGATGACAGAATTTTCATTTTTGGGTGAACTATCCCTTTAAGCTATTTTATTTTACTACTGCAGGACACCTCAGTATAGCCCAGGCATTCTTAATCTCTGACCTCTTGCACACACACACATACCTGTCTTTTGAAATAGAAAACAATACAAATATGATGTAAGAAGGGGTCAAAGGTCAGACGGCACCTTCCACAGGAAGCAGAAAGCTTTCTTATACCACTTAACTTTGTAAATGTTACCATTTTCTTACAATGAATTGCTTGTTAGTATTCCTGATTTGTGTCACTTCAGATAAAAGTATCTACAAAAATAATACATGAAAAAGTATTCTGCAAAAATAATATATGAAAAAGTATTCTGCAAAAGATAGTGTGTTCTGAGAATGGTTACATTTATTTAATGGTTCTTTTGTAACAGATTTACAAACAATTTCTCAGTTTGTAAAAAAGAAAGTAATTTATTGTCAGGAATACGTTCAATGCACAATGAAAGTTCCACCTGAATCTATTTTAAAGTAAATTTGTCTAACAAGTGTTAAACTGGGGAATCTAGAACAGCAGAGATAGTAAGTGAAAATTGTACCAACTTTCTGGATCTCACGGAAACAAGAACAGACACAGACCACCCCATAGTATGACAGTTTTCAAACAAGTTTCCTATCAACTTATTAAAAAAATAATAATAATAATCACTTATTTAAGCAGACCACATCTCCAAGTCAATTAATTTACCAATTTAGCTTTTTTTTCTTTCTTAAAAAAAAAAAAAAGGATTTATACAATTAACATCATTCTTTAACAATGATGTATGAGAACAAATTATTTATCTTGCCTTACCTTGAATTTGGTGCCCATTCATGAACTATCACTGTCAGAACAGATTATATTTACTTATTTTGTTTTGGAAGATCACAAATTGTCACTGATGAGTTATTTCCCCAATCCTTAAATGAAAACCCAGGGTAGAGTGGTTGAGAAAATGTGGTCTGGATTCTGTGTAGGAGGGTCATTTTATCAGAGACATTGTAAAAGGACACGGTTCCTGCAACTTGATCGAGAAACACTCCAATTTTAGAGACCAAGCGAATGTTAGTCTGTTGGTTATTGTGCCATTCACAAATATTAGCTGCTGGAAAGTTACATTTCCAGGATCTGTTGTTAGAGCCAAAGATAAAACCTTGTCCCCCCTGACTAATCTGGTCATATGAGAATGTAATAGAACAACCTGTTCCTCCAATCTGAACTTCAAAATAACAACGCCCAGATAGAATCTCATTACACAACACCTGGTATGTACAATTATGAGTAAGCAAATTTGTGAACTGGCTAGTTCCTAAATTCACAGACGGCTGGTTAATTCCGAAATTCACGGTCGGCTGTAAAAATGAGTTGACGAATTTCTGATCATCACTCCTTGACACAGACTTGTTGTTTACAGAGAGCTCACTACAGGCTGATGAGCGATTCAGACTCAGTTCAGAGGAATCTATAAACAAAAAGAAAATCGAATTAAACATATGTACTTCAGAATGGGTTTTCCTCACTCCTGACATTTACACAAAGCTACAGAGCAACTCACACAGTAGGAACTCTTCTCTGGTCTTGGGTTGAGATGGCAAATCTGAACAAATAAAAAAAACATTAAGAATATTTGAGTGTATGGAATGTTTTTGTTTTAAAATAAAAAGGTGAAAAAAATATGTTGACTTACACTCGGTGATCTTCTCAGTGTTCACCATTATATGGACACTGGGAACTATTAAGATACACACGCAAAAAAAAAATAAAAAATCCCATGATTATGACAATCTGCCTGCTTATGCTCAAAATTTGTTTTGGGGGGGGGGGGGGGGGTAGATATAACCAATCAATGATTTACAATTCTGGCTCAAATCTGCCTAATTTTGACAACATACAATAAAATAAAAGAAATAAAAGAAATAGCATGGAGTTACATTTCTTTTCCTTGTAACAATCAGGTTAAAGATAATAGTTTGATGAATAAAAAAAAAATATATATATATCTTTAAAAGCTATCTCACCTTTCTCTGATATTCGAACAATATCTTGTTCACATAGATCATCCAGTTGGATTTTCAGCTCACATATGACTCTTTCTATTTCATCAAATGTCAAATGTTGTTGGATGGAGATGTTGCACAAATCTGAACATTGGTAGCAGGACAGAGAGGAGAAATTCTGTAGATGGAAAAAGCAGCAATAGATCACAAAACATTTCAAGCCAGGGCTTTTGCTGCAGACCCGAGTCTGTTTGATGCCAGAGTTAAGTTCAGTTAAGTAGCAGACAGTTGTTACCTGAATGAAACAGATGTCATCCTCCACCTGTGAAAGCTGCCCCAGTTCATCATGCCTCCTCCTCAGATCACTGATCTCCTGCTCCAGTGTTAGTATGAGTTCCTCAACACTGCTTACTTCTGCTTTCTCCTGAGCTCTGATCATCTCAGTTATCTTAGCTCGTCTTTTCTCCATGGAGCTGATCTGCTCAGTAAATACCTTCTCACTGTGCTCCACTGCTGCCTGTGCAGAGAGCTGTTAGATGACAGAGGAAAAACTTTAGGCTGTAAGAAACACCCCATTGATTCAGCTCTGACTGTAACACCTAGGCAACGTTGATGCAAAGTTGCAGCAAACTGACATCACATAACATTTCAGAAAGTACACCAAATTAGTACACTATTATAATATAACATAAATATGCTATAATATTATTATCATCATTATTATCATCATATAGCAGTCAATCATCCAAATAAGCTGCAAATGCACCAAGCTGAAATGCTGACATAATACATAGTGGTAAAAATTAGTAATGCTCTACTACAATGCACTTACCTTATGAGAGTTCATGGCCTGTCTTAATTCCTGTACCTTCATTTCTCGCTGATGCATTTCCTTGTGTAGGGTATCCAAATTTTCCTTCAACCGTCCCTGTGATTGAATTTATTATAGTTTGGTATTAGGCTCCTGAAATTATATTTTTTGTTTGTTATGTAATCATGTATATATATATGATGTAATATTTGTAAATTGTTTCAAAACATTGAAAAGTAAACATAACTTGTTGGTGCACTTATAGTCTTTTTAATTTATATAAAATGTTATGCAGAAACCTCTTACCTGTATGTTTTGTCTTTCTGCTGCAGATGAAGACATCTTATGGTTCTGGTGGTTGATCAGAGCACACTGTATACATATCAGCTGCTGATCTTGGCAACAGTACAGCTCCAGCGGTTTATGATGTTGGGAGCAGATTTGGTCCAGTAGATGTGGTGAGGCATTGACCAGTTTGTGCCAATTTAATGCAGGAGATGTATAATGAGTTTTGATGTGAGATTCACAGTAAGAAGCCAAACACACCAGACAAGACTTGATGGCTTTTAGTTTGGTCTCTGTGCAGATATCACACTCCACATCCCCAGAGACAGAAAAACTTAGAACAGGAGAAGCTGTTCCTGCTTCTGGTGCTTCTCTCTTCATCCTCTCTACAACTTCAGCCAGCACTGTGCTTCTGCTGAGAGCTGGTCTTGGGGTGAACGTCTGCCTGCACTGGGGACAGCTGTAAACTCCCTTCTGATCGTCTCGATCCCAGCACTCTTTAAGACAGGTCATACAGAAACTGTGCCCACAAGATGTAGTTACTGGGTTGTTCAGAAGATGAAGACAGATTGGACAGTTAAAGGGATTTTGATCATCAGATGATTCAGCCATTTTGCTGCTATGAAAAAAGTAGAAAACCTGTAAGTGATGTTACTGGAAAAGAGTCAAATGTCACTCAACAGCTTACAGTGATACATACAAATATTTCAATATAAAAATTACATTTGTGGTTTACTCAATATTGCTACTGATAGATAAATATCTTGGCTATCACTCCCTAAAGGTGCACTCAGTAACTTTTCAATGAATTCAGGCACTGGTAGGAGTATTTATCAGATGCAAGTGTACATTTTTCAAAAGTACTGTTCATTTCTTATAGGCTATGGCTTAATTAATGAGTGCAAATTTAACGACAAATTAAATTTGCGTTTTTTTTAAATACATTTGGGTAAACAAAATTATATAATAAATTTAGTTAAACATGATGAAATGATTAGTTTATCGTCAGTCTACCATTTCAAATCAAAACCAAATCATCTCTATTTCTCTCTAACATGGCAGCCAGGGCACCACACCTCATGTTTACACGCCCGATCATAAACCTTTACCTAATCACTTGAACTTCCAGTCAACTTCGGCTCTTTAAGTTCCATTAAAAGTGTCTCTCTCGTACATCGGAACCTCATGGGAAGAGAAGCGACGGTAACAGAGAGAAAGAAGAGCCAAAAGCATTCCCCTTTTGAACCTTTGAATCAAGTAACGTGTTACGTCATCATCCATACGACACTGGCTTACTCCCAGCGAGGGTTTTCAAACCTTTTGATGTCAGGAGCCACAAATATAATTATTCCCCCACACACACATGCACTCACAAACATGATATTTTATGCGAAAGTATTTTTTTCTTTCATAAATTATTTATTTTATATTGTCATTGTACTGAAGCAAATCATTATTTGTAATATTATTAGAACATATTTATTATGTATTTATGTCAATTTTTTTACCCACTATTAGAAGATATGCAAGATAAAAAAAAAAGATAAAAAAAAGATTCTGTTTATGCACTTTCTTATTGTTGATTATATATATTGCCGTTTGAGTTACAATTACTATCTTACTAAACTCGTGTGTAATGTCTCCGTGTGTGTTTTTATCTGTTGGATGACTGGCCAGACACTGACGGGATAATATTTTTTTAAATATTTTTGTATAATAATGAGTGTCCATAAGAGGAGGCTGGTATGGATTTCCTCAGGCAAAATATAACTCTTTTCTTCCAGCAGGATTCTCTAACACAAACTCAGATCAAGGCAGGAGTATGATTGATTTATGGGCTATCATGCACCAATATAAACAGCAAAGACGTTTTTAATGCCTCTCCTATTCCCTTTATGTCACTGTGTTTCGTGTATGTGCGTGAGAGAGACAGAATGAGTGTTACCATCGGAGTGTTTCAGAGTGTCTAATTTTAATGCATTGAGCTTTTAATACGCATAAAGAACAGCTTCAAATTCATAATGTTAATGTTTGTAATACCTTAATGCCTTATACTCCACATTGTGTGAGTGCTGCTATATGTTTTGCTGGAATCTAAGAATGCTGACTGCACAAAGAGGTTTGGTTCGACCCCTGGTCCTCCACACTTATTACACACCCAGACTAAAGCAGACCACAGCCAGTGTGTGCGGGTGGATGTGCTGTTTAGAAGAAAGAAGGTTTAAATGTCTCTATTAAGCTATTCCTATTGCAATACCACTGCAGGACACCTCAGTATAGCGCAGGCATTCTTAATCTCTGACCTCTTGCACACTCACACACACACCTGTCTTTTCAGATAGAAAACAATACAAATATGATGTAAGAAGGGGTCAAAGGTCAGGTGGCACCTGCCACAGGAAGCAGAGAGCTATCTTATACCCTTTACTTTATAAGCAACTTAAAGCTTCAAATGTTACTATTTCCTTATGAATAATTGCTTGTTAGTATTCCTGACCTGTACACCCCTTCAGATAAAAGTATCTGGAAAAATAACACATCCAAAAGTATTCTGCAAAATCAAAGGCAGACAGTTCTGAGAATGGTTACATTTATTTCATGGTTCTTTTGTGATAGATTTACAAACAATTTCTCAGTTTGTACAAAAAAGTAATTTATTGTTCAGAATACATTCAATGCACATTGGAAGTTCAACATGAATCTACTATTTTAAAGTGAATTGGTCAAACAAATGTTAAACTGTGAAACCTATAGCAGCAGAGATAGTGAGTGATTTGTTTTTTTAAATCTTTTTTCAACTTACTGGATCTCATGGAAGCAGGAAGAACAGAAACAGTAGTATGACAGAAACAGAAATCCCATAGTATGACCGTTTTTAAACAAGTTCCATAGCAATTTGATAGCATACCATAGCAGCAACAACAACAACAACAACAACAACAAATTAATGCATTCAAAAATATGCTTTAACAATGATGAATGAGAACACAGTGATTTCTCTTGCCTTGCCTCAAATTAAACATCCATTCACAAATCTATCACTGTTAGTACAGATTATATTTACTTATTTTGTTTTGGAAGATCACAAATAGTCACTGATGACTTATTTTCCCAATCCTGAAATGAAAACCCAGTGTAGAGTGGATGAGAAAATGTGGTCTGGATTCTGTGTAGGAGGGTCATTTTATCAGAGACATTGTAAAAGGACACGGTTCCTGCAACTTGATCGAGAAACACTCCAATTTTAGAGACCAAGCTCACGTTAGTTTGTTGGCTATTGTGCTTTTCACAAACATTAGCTGCTGGAAAGTTGCATTTCCAGGATCTGTTGTTGCAGCCAAATATAACAGTTCCTCCACCTTGACTAATCTGGTCATATGAAAACACAATAGAACCACCTGTTCCTCCAAACTGAACTTCAAAATAACAACGCCCAGATAGAATCTCATTACACAACACCTGGTATGTAGGTGTAGGTTGATTGTATGGATGTCTATTGTATGGGTCAGCGTATTTCGGTTGATCAAGCCTTGACACAGACTTGTTCTGTACAGAGAGCTGCTTACAGGCTGATGAGCGATTCAGAAACAGTTCTGTGGAATCTATTGATTAAAATAAAATAAAAATTAAACATGTACTTCAGCAAGATTTTTTCCTCATGTCTGACATTTAAACAAAGCTACAGAGCAACTCACATATAAGGAACTCTTCTCTGGTCTTGGGTTGAGATGGCAAATCTAAACAAATACAAAAAATTAAGAATAATGAGTTGTATCGAGTGTTTTTATTTTTTTTAAATTGTGGAAAAAAATGTTGACTTACACTTGGTGATCTTATTCGCCATTATATAGACAGTGGGAACTATTAAGATACGGAAAAAACACGAAAAAAAAAAAACACTCCATGATTATGACAATCTGCCAGCATATTCTCTGAAATTTGTTTTGGTAGACATTATAACCAATACTTCAAATCTGCCTAATTTCAAAAACAGAAAAAAAATACAAAAAATTCCTTTGGAATTAAATTCCAGTTAAAGATAACAGATTTTATTTAAACATCTTTAAAAACTATCTCACCTTTCTCTGATATCCAAACAATATCTTGTTCACAGAGATCATCCAGTTGACTTTTCAGCTGACAGATGACTGTTTCTATCTCTTCGAATGTCAAATGTTGTCTGACGGAGATGTTGCACAAATTCGAACATTTGTAGTGGGAAAGAGAGGAAAAATTCTGCAGACGGGAAAAGTAGCAATAAATAATAAAACATTTCAAGCAATGACTTTTGATGCAGACCCGAATCTGTTTAATGTCAAAGATATTACCTGAATGAAATAGATGTCATCCTCCACCTGTGAAAGCTGCCCCAGTTCATCGTGTCTCCTCCTCAGATTACTGATCTCCTGCTCCAGTGTTAGTATGAGTTCCTCAACACTGCTTACTTCTGCTTTCTCCTGAGCTCTGATCATCTCAGTTATCTTAGCTCGTCTTTTCTCCATGGAGCTGATCTGCTCAGTAAATACCTTCTCACTGTGCTCCACTGCTGCCTGTGCAGAGAGCTGTTAGATGACAGAGGAAAAACTTTAGGCTGTAAGAAACACCCCACTGATTCAGCTCTGTAACCCCTAGGCAATGTTGGCTTTGAAATTACACCTAATTTCCCGTGATATGAGGCGGTAAAATCTTTTTCAAGATGGCGGCAGGAGCAGTAGGCGTTGTCACAGCTCTCTTTAGTTAACAACTTGCTTTTTAAATTAATTCTAGTTTTTTCGTTGATCATAGTATGAGGCGCCGGACTGGACAAAAGAGAAGCGAACTGCGCGAGCGAGCGACAATGCTCGAGAGAGTATGGGAAGCCAAACAAACCAAAAGTGGGACGAGACAGCGGGGGTTTACAGAGCTCGCGCCGCGCTGACATGTCATCTGCGCGGTTCAATGGTCCGAGCCGCGCGGCCGATTCGTCAGCGCAGCGCGGACGTGTTTCCTAGCGACACCCAATGGGCAGCGCGGCGCGAACAATCCTCACCAGCGCTGCGCTGACCAATTTAAACAGCGCAGCGCAAACCATACATGCAAATAAATGTACAATAAAGAAACCTCTCCTTCCATACAAAAAAATTGGTTCTCTGCTTAAATTTAGGAGTTTTTCCCTACAGAAGACAAAGAAGAAGGACAAGATGAAATGCATACATTTCTTATGTTTATTATCTTTAATAGTGTTAGTAAAGAGTAATGTTGTGCGTCGATACTTTGAAGAACTGCACATATGTATAGAGGAATTATCACCCTACGTCACACGGCGTCACAGGTTCTACTGCGCATGTCGGGACCAAAAGTGGTCAAAAAATACGCGGAGAACATTCCGAAAATTAAATATAAACTCAAATATATATAAAAAAATTTTAAATCGAGCTATTAGTATTATTCTTAACCGTATCCGTGTAATGATCAGCTGTTAAACGGGTCTTTCTGCAACCACGATGCGCACGCATCCCAGATGTTTGGTAACTTCAATGACTTTCAATATCGTAGTCCTATTGAGGAGCACGCAAACCTTCTGGTAATTATATCGGACAGTTTACATGTTCAGGTAATGTATTTTATTATTGTAGTAAGTTTTGCATTCAGCCATCATTTGTAGACTTTAAGCTTTTTATTTAGATTAATTGGAAAAAGTGTCCCTCCCAATCAACCTGAATACACACACACACACACACAATATATATATATAAAATCGATCTTTAGTTTTAACATTGTATTCAAAATTAACAAATGATCGTTTTAATTATGGAATTCAGACATAAAAAGCTTAAAGTCTACAAAATAATGATGGCTGAATGCAAAACTTACTACAATAATAAAATACATTACCTGAACATGTAAACTGTCCGATATATAATTACCAGAAGGTTGGCGTGCTCCTCAAGACGACTACGATATTGAAAGTCATTGAAGTTTCTGCTTTATACAGCTCTTTCCGTAGCCTCTATACATATGTGCAGTTCTTCAAAGTATTGACACACAACACTAGCCTACTCTTTATTAACACTATTAAAGATAATAAACATAAGAAATGTATGCATTTCATCTTGTCATTCTTCTTTGTCTTCTGTAGGGAAAAACTCCAAAATTTCAGCAGAGAACCGATTTTTTGTAAGGAAGGAGGGGTTTCTTTATTGTACATTTATTTGCATGTATGGTTTGCGCTGCGCTGTTTAAATTGGTCAGCGCAGCGCTGGTGAGGATCGTTCGCGCCGCGCTGCCCATTGGGTGTCGCTGGGAAACACGTCCGCGCTGCGCTGACGAATCGGCCGCGCGGCTCGGACCATTGAACCGCGCAGATGACATGTCAGCGCGGCGCGAGCTCTGTAAACCCCCGCTGTCTCGTCCCACTTTTGGTTTGTTTGGCTTCCCATAGAGTATGGGAAGCCAAACAAACCAAAAGTGGGACGAGACAGCGGGGGTTTACAGAGCTCGCGCCGCGCTGACATGTCATCTGCGCGGTTCAATGGTCCGAGCCGCGCGGCCGATTCGTCAGCGCAGCGCGGACGTGTTTCCTAGCGACACCCAATGGGCAGCGCGGCGCGAACAATCCTCACCAGCGCTGCGCTGACCAATTTAAACAGCGCAGCGCAAACCATACGTGCAAATAAATGTACAATAAAGAAACCCCTCCTTCCTTACAAAAAATTGGTTCTCTGCTGAAGTTTATGAGTTTTTCCCTACAGAAGACAAAGAAGAAGAATGACAAGATGAAATGCATACATTTCTTATGTTTATTATCTTTAATAGTGTTAGTAAAGAGTAGTGTTGTGCGTTGATACTTTGAAGAACTGCACATATGTATAGGGGAATTATCACCCTACGTCACACGGGTCACGCAGGTTCTACTGCGCATGTCGGGACCAAAAGTGGTCAAAAAAATACGCGGAGAACATTCCGAAAATTAAATATAAACTCAAATATATATATAAAATGTTTTAAATCGAGCTATTAGTATTATTCTTAACCGTATCCGTGTAATGATCAGCTGTTAAACGGGTCTTTCTGCAACCACGATGCGCACGCATCCCAGATGTTTACAAACCTATAATTGGTAACTTCAATGACTTTCAATATCGTAGTCATCTTTAGGAGCACGCCAACCTTCTGGTAATTATATCGGACAGTTTACATGTTCAGGTAATGTATTTTATTATATATTTTATGTATTATATTTAGTTTTGCATTCAGCCATCATTTGTAGACTTTAAGCTTTTTATTTAGATTAATTGGAAAAAGTGTCCCTCCCAATCAACCTGAATACACACACACACACACACACACACACACACACACACACACACACACACACACACACACACACTATATATATTTTGTGTGTGTGTGTGTGTGTGTGTGTGTGTGTGTGTGTGTGTGTGTGTGTGTGTGTGTGTGTGTGTGTGTGTGTGTGTGTGTGTGTGTGTGTGTGTGTGTGTGTGTGTGTGTATTCAGGTTGATTGGGAGGGACACTTTTTACAATTATTCTCAATGGCAAAAAGTGTCCAAATCACACTGAATTCACCCTATAAATCAATATCACAAAATATCAATAACATAAAATCGATCTTTAGTTTTAACATTTTATTCAAAATTAACAAATGATCGTTTTAATTATGGAATTCAGACATAAAAGCTTAAAGTCTACAAAATAATGATGGCTGAATGCAAAACTTACTACAGTAATAAAATACATTACCTGAACATGTAAACTGTCCGATATATAATTACCAGAAGGTTGGCGTGCTCCTCAAGACGACTACGATATTGAAAGTCATTGAAGTTTCTGCTTTATACAGCTCTTTCCGTAGCCTCTATACATATGTGCAGTTCTTCAAAGTATCGACACACAACACTACTCTTTACTAACACTATTAAAGATAATAAACATAAGAAATGTATGCATTTCATCTTGTCATTCTTCTTCTTTGTCTTCTGTAGGGAAAAACTCCAAAATTTCAGCAGAGAACCAATTTTTTGTAAGGAAGGAGGGGTTTCTTTATTGTACATTTATTTGCATGTATGGTTTGCGCTGCGCTGCGCTGTTTAAATTGGTCAGCGCAGCGCTGGTGAGGATTGTTCGCGCCGCGCTGCCCATTGGGTGTCGTTAGGAAACACGTCCGCGCTGCGCTGACGAATCGGCCGCGCGGCTCGGACCATTGAACCGCGCAGATGACATGTCAGTGCGGCGCGAGCTCTGTAAACCCCCGCTGTCTCGTCCCACTTTTGGTTTGTTTGGCTTCCCATAATAGAGACCGAAAGTGCGCGAGAGAGACCGAGTGTGTCTGCGCGCGCGAGCGAAAGTGCGCGAGAGAGACCGAGTGTGTCTGCGCGCGCGAGCGAAAGTGCGCGAGAGAGACCGAGTAGTGTCTGCGCGCGAGAGAGACCGAGTGTGTCCGAGCATTAGTTTAGTAGGCTAATTGGTACAAAGTAATATATAATTATTATATAAGATGCATGGACGTTAGATTAATGGACAGCAATAATCAGTAGGCTGCCTACTACACACGTCTTGCTTTGAACTATTTAATAAATATAAATTATTCGAGCAAAAACTTTCATATACGATTGAATTCAGGCAGTAATAGTAAGATTTCATAACCTATATAGTTAATGAACACTGTACCACAACCAGGTTTTACGTTTCTTAAGCGTCAAATAACAATGACTGGATGTTATTCACCGAGATCGAGATCAGTACCACGAGAGCTGTGGAGAGGATAATGGCATCTAGATGGTATATCTGCAAAGACTCCCTTTGATAAGAATGCAGCAAAACATCTAATTGGTCTGATATGTAGCTACAGGAAATAAAGTGTTTTTTTCTTTCTTTTTCTGAGATGTTATCATCTTTAACAAAATGTTTGACATTATTTGACAAGCATACACACATGCACACAAAATACACCAGTGTACATAAACACTATGATTATGATCAGTTAAGTTTGAATTGTATTTTTTAATAAAATATTCGTTAAACTTTCTATTTAGCGTAATGAAATACATTTGCTTTATCAGACTTAAGATAGCAGTGTCAATTTACTGTTAAAAATAAAATGATTTCAGCCGAAATTACCTGTGTTGTTCTATTTTTTTATATTGGCCCATTTTACCTGAAACTTAGTGCCTTTGCTCACGTACTGTATCACCTGTTGATATTCTAACTCATAATTTACTTTTTCGTGCTTAAATACATATGTTTAAGAGACCAATGCTAATTTATAATAATATCATTATGTCATGCAGGGCTTATTTGATATTATTTAAATAATAATAGGTCATATTAATTGCAATAATAATAATTATAACAGAAGATACTATCTCTAGTCTTTCCTAATATTAATTATAAATACAATGCATATAAAAAATAATTACAATATAAAATAATATTTTTTTTTCGAGCAAAATAGTAATGTTTCTCTGAGTCACTTAGAGTAGGCTAAAGAATGACAAATTCAGTGCTGCAAATTGTAGAAAAAATATTCCCTTGTAGTAGGCTACTTGGGACAGACAAAAAAGTTTTTCCATCTTCTATCTGATTCAAATCACAGTCTGCATAGTCTCTGTTCTCTTTCTTGGTATCCATGAGTTTATGTCGTCCGTTCTCCATTTCCAAGTCTTTATCCAAGTCATGGTCACTGAATCGATATTTTGAAAGAAGTTGTCTCTTTTAATTGTGTAATTTATCAGTAATTTGCCAGTTTTGTGGTTCTATTTAGGGACGGGTTACACTGGGGTTTGGTTTATTGAATAATAATATGAATTGAAGACAACAGTCTGTTAAGAGAGAAAGAAAGTATAAGCTACATCCTGCTAATTCAGTGGTAATAATTTAATTCTTGTTTTTATTTTATATTATATTACACTCGGTCTCTCTCGCGCGCAGACACACTCGGTCTCTCTCGCGCGCAGACACTACTCGGTCTCTCTCGCGCACTTTCGCTCGCGCGCGCAGACACACTCGGTCTCTCTCGCGCACTTTCGCTCGCGCGCGCAGACACACTCGGTCTCTCTCGCGCGCAGACACTACTCGGTCTCTCTCGCGCACTTTCGCTCGCGCGCGCAGACACACTCGGTCTCTCTCGCGCACTTTCGCTCGCGCGCGCAGACACACTCGGTCTCTCTCGCGCACTTTCGCTCGCGCGCGCAGACACACTCGGTCTCTCTCGCGCACTTTCGCTCGCGCGCGCAGACACACTCGGTCTCTCTCGCGCACTTTCGGGCTCTCTCGAGCATTGTCGCTCGCTCGCGCAGTTCGCTTCTCTTTTGTCCAGTCCGGCGCCTCATAGGTGGCGGTGTTGGTGCGGGGAGCTTCGCGGCAGAGGAGGCCGAGTTGCCGGGTGTTACAACGGCCGCAGTTGGCGTTCCGCGGCGTGTCCATGTGGGATTGTTGGCTTCTGAGGCAGGCCTGGGTTCCCGTGCGGCAAGCGGGAGTGACACGGACTTTCAGACGAGATCGTGTAGGGAATGAAGGGAATTCTGCTCCATTGGAGTCACCGAACAATTCCATTTCTGTTAACTCTGGTTTAGGTAGCCTGCCTACTTCACAAGTGTCTGCAAACTGTGCAAAATGTAAAAAGTAAAGTTGTAAATCAAGGTATTTTAAAAAATAAGAAATGGGGATTCTTTCAGACAGTAAATCAATCAAGAACAATTTGGGTTCCTTAAGTCAAGCCAAAGTGTCTCTTAGGTGGGCATTTTAATATACTAAGTATTATCAAAAAGTTATCAAATTCATCATCTTTTACTAGACTCTAGCTTAGATTTTCTTTGTTTATCTGAGACATGGCTTCATGAAAATTCTCCGTCTGCAGCATTAGAAGTACCTGGTTTTAAATTGTAGGCTATAGGAGAGATAGAGGTGGTGTTATGATTTATGTGAAAACTACCATCCAGTGTAATTCAATTGCCTGGGCAAATTGTATGGACTTGGAATGTATTGGTCTGGACCTATTATCATCACAAATGTCTTTTGTATTAATTGTAATTTATCGCCCACCATCTTCTAATATTAGTTTTTATAAAAATTTGAAACAATTACTAAAGCAGTGTGATTTCAACAAAGAAGTTATTATAATGGGAGACTTTAATATCAATTGGGAAGATAAAACCGTCAGAAAGAATCTCAAAAAGATAACTGATCACTTTGATCTGAAGCAAATGATTAATGGGCCTACAAGAATAACTAATTCAACAAGTTCTCAAATTGATTTAATTTTTAGTAACCGAGCAGAGAGAATTTTAAAAACTTTTAATATGTTAACAGGCCTTTCTGATCACAATTTGATTCTAGTGGCCAGAAAATTATCTAGCAAGAGATTCAATTCATTCAGAAGGAAATATGACTCTAATGGCATTCCAAAACGTAAACTAGATGATTTCAGAAAGGCAGTTCATCAGATTGAATCGGAGGATTTATTAATCGGAAAAGATCAGGACGAAGACAGTCAAATATTTTCCCAAAAATTAGAGAGCACTATTAATGATTTCAGTTGTAAACTTAATCCTAAAAATAAAAAAATATACTGTCCCTTGCCTTGGATCAATTCACGAGGCTGAATCCAGCTTCTTATTCGCAGCTTCTTATTGACGCTATCCGTTCCACCTTAAATGACGCGAACTTCCGCGTTTGCTGGCTTCTTATTGACGCTCAACTTAGGGACCGTGCGGTTTTTCTCTTTTTCGCGTTTTTTTAACGGAATTGTGTTACTTTTGTGTCTATTTTCAGAATAAAAGAATAATAAAAAATATTTAAATGCAAATAACACTGATATATCAGCGAAAATGGACTGTTAAAATATAAAGGCACACAAGGATACGGTATTCTTTAATTATTGTACATGTCATCAGCTCAATTTAAGGACCATGTGGGTTTTCACTTATTCACACTTTTTAGGGACCCTGTTTGTATTGTTTATATTTTCAGAAAATAATATAATAACATAATTTGAAGGTATTTAAATATGGATCCAGCCTCTTATGAAGATTTCATATGACCCAGCATCTCCAGAATCAAACATGGATGATTGTACAAAAATTATAATTTTATCATTAGGCCTACTTTTAACTGCACACTAATCTTGGTAAAATGCATGTTTTATATTTGTAAACACAAATTTTTACTAACTTATATAACTGTACTTTCTGATATCTCATCAAATCCTATTGTGATTTTGTAACACAGAAACCTGCATTTTCTGTAAAGCTCCTTTTAAATTATGTATTGTGCATTAATGATGTGATGCATCATACAAATGAATGTATGAATTAAATTGAATTGACTTGAAAGCAATGGGCATGGTTACTGTACAATTTAAAGTTATGGAACCAATCTGACAATACAGAAGAGTTATCACAGTAATTTTGCATTTTACACAATGCACAAAGAGCCGCCTATTGCATTTTCTGCACAATTCGTGGCGCTGTTTATCGGTAACCTCAGAGGCTGCGTTAAATTGGACACTGTCCCATTATAGTAGAGCTACTACTGTAACGAAATACAAATTTTCAGCAGTTTTAACTGTAGACTTTTTTTTTAATGAATTTTTGAACTTGGCACTTTACACAGTGCACAATGAGCCGCCTAATGTATTTTCTGCCCATTTCGCGGTGCTGTTTCTCAGCCGCCTCAGAGTGTGCGTTAAATTGGACATGATCCCATTATAGAAGAGCTACGACTCTAACGAAATACAAATTTTCAGCAGTTTTTACTGTATAATTATTTTTTTATGATTTTTTTAACTTGACACATTACACAATGTACAATAATCTGCCTATTGCATTTTCTGCCCATTTCGCGGCGCTGTTTCTCGGCCGCCTCAGAGGGTGCGTTATATTGGACATTGTCCCATAAGATTAGAGCTACTCCTCTAACGAAATCCAAATTTTAAGCAATTTTTACTGTATGAATTTTGCATTTTACACAGTGCACAATAAGCCACCTAAAACATTTTCTGCCCATTTCGCGGCGCTGTTTCTCGGCCAACTCAGAGGATGCGTTAAATTGGACATTATTCTCTTATAGGACAGCTGTTCCTCTAATGAAATCCAAATTTTGAGCAGTTTTCACTGTAGAAATATTTTTTTAATTCGTTTTTGAATTTTGCATTTTACACAGTGCACAATAAGCCACCTAATGCATTTTCTGCCCATTTCGCGGCGCTGTTTCTCACCCGCCTCAGAGGGTGCGTCAAATTGGACATGATCCCATTATAGTACAACTGTTCCTTTAAAGAAATCCAAATTTTGAGCAGTTTTTACTTTATAATTATTTTTTAATTAATATTTGAATTTTGCATTTTACACAGTGCACAAAGAGCCGCCTAATGTATTTTCTGCCCATTTCGCGGCGCTGTTTCTCGGCCGCCTCAGAGGGTGCGTTAAATTGGACATTGTCCCATTAGTGTGGAGCTATTACTCTAACGAAATCCAAATTTTAAGCAGTTTTTACTGTAGAATTATTTTTTTATGAAGCTTTAAACTTCCCACTTTACACAGTGCACAATGAGCCGCCTAATGTATTTTCTGCCCATTTCGCGGCGCTGTTTCTCAGCCGCCTCAGAGGATGCGTTAAATTGGACACTGTCCCATTATAGAACAGCTGTTCCTCTAATGAAATCCAAATGTTGAGCAGTTTTTACTGTAGAATTATTTTTTAATTAATATTTGAATTTTGCATTTTACACAGTGCACAAAGAGCCGCCTAATGTATTTTCTGCCCATTTCGCGGCGCTGTTTCTCGGCCGCCTCAGAGGGTGCGTTAAATTGGACATTATTCTCTTATAGGACAGCTGTTCCTCTAATGAAATCCAAATTTTGAGCAGTTTTTACTGTAGAATAATTTTTTAATACATTTTTGAATTTTGCATTTTACACAGTGCACAATAAGCCACCTAATACATTGTCTGCCCATTTCGCGGCGCTGTTTCTCGGCCGCCTCAGAGGGTGCGTTAAATTGGATATTATCATCTTATATGACAGCTGTTCCTCTAATGAAATCCCGATTTTGAGCAGTTTTTACTGTAGAACTTTTTTTGAATGAATTTTTGAATTTTGCATTTTACACAGTGCACAATAAGCCGCCTAATGCATTTTCTGCCCATTTCGCGGCGCTGTTTCACGTCCGCCTCAGAGGGTGCGTTAAATTGGACATTATCCCATTATAGAAGTGCTATTCCTCTAATGAAATCCACATTTTGAGCAGTTTTTACTGTGGAATTATTGTTTTATGAAGCTTTGAATTTGACACATTAAACAATGCACAATAATCCGCCTATTGCATTTTCCGCCCAATTCGCGGCGCTGTTTCTCGCCTGCCTCAGAGTGTGCGTTCAATTGGACATTATCCCATTATAGTAGAGCTACTACTCTAACGAAATCCAAATTTTAAGCAGTTTTTACTGTAGAATAATTTTTTTATGAATTTATGAACTTGACATTACACAATGCAAAAAAAAAAAAAGCCGCCTATTGCATTTTCTGCACAATTCGCGGCGCTGTTTCTCGGCAACTTCAGAGGGTGCGCTAAATTGGACATTATCCCGTTATAGGACAGCTGTTCCTCTAATGAAATTCAAATTTTGAGCAGTTTTTACTGTGGAATTATTGTTTTATGAAGCTTTGAACCTGACACATTTCACAATGCACAAAGAGCCGTATTGCGCCTTAGGCCCATTTGGCGACGCTGTTTCTCGGCCACCTCAGAGGGTGTGTAAAAGTGGACATTATCCTGTTATAGGACTGCTGTTCCTCTAATGAAATCCAAATCTTGACCAGTTTTTACAGTAGAATTAATGTTTTATGAAGCTTTGAACTTGACATAACAATGCACAAAGAGGCGTATGTGTGCATTGTGTAATGTGTAATGTTAATTGATTGATTGGTTAATGAGTATGCTCCCAATTATTGTGGATTCCTCTCAGGTTTGTTTGTAATGTGTCCATGCCATATGATGTTCTATTTAAGCTGCACCTGTACCAATAAATGATTGATTGTGTGTTCTCACTGCAACCTGTTTAAAGCATGTTTATTCTGTCTTTAGCTCTGTTTAACATGTCAAGTTCAAAAATGTATACAAAAATAATTCTACAGTAAAAACTGCTTAAAATTTGGTTTTCGTTAGAGTAGTAGCTCTACTATAATGGGATAATGTCCAATTTAACGCACCCTCTGAGGCAGGCGAGAAACAGCGCCGCGAATTGGGCGGAAAATGCAATAGGCGGATTATTGTGCATTGTTTAATGTGTCAAATTCAAAGCTTAACAAAACAATAATTCCACAGTAAAAACTGGTCAAAATATGTATTTCATTAGAGGAACAGCTGTCCTATAACGGGATAATGTCCACTTTAACGCACCCTCTGAGGCAACCGAGAAACAGCGCCGCCAAATGGGCCTAAGGCGCAATCAGGCTCTTTGTGCATTGTGTAATGTGTCAAGTTCAAAGCTTCATAAAACAATAATTCCACAGTAAAAACTGCTCAAAATTTGGATTTCATTAGAGGAACAGCTGTCCTATAACGGGATGATGTCCAATTTAACGCATCCTCTGAAGTTGCCGAGAAAAAGCGCCGCCAAATGGGCCTAAGGCGCAATACGGCTCTTTGTGCATTGTGTAAAGTTCATAAATTCATTAAAAAAAAAAAAAATTCTACAGTAAATACTGCTTAAAATTTGGATTATGTTAGAGTAGTAGCTCTATTATAATGGGATAATGTCCAATTTAACGCACCCTCTAAGGCGGCCGAGAAACGGCGCCGCGAAATGGGCAGAAAATGTATTAGGCGGCTTATTGTGCACTGTAATGCCAAGTTAGAAAAAAAAAAAAAAAAAAAATCTAAAGTAAAAATTGCTCAAAATGTGGATTTCATTAGAGGAAAAGCTGTCCTATAATAGGATAATGTCCACTTTAACGCACCCTCTGAGGCGGCCGAGAACCAGCGCCGCGAAATGGGCAGAAAATACATTAGGCGGCTCATTGTACATTGTGTAATGTATCAAGGTCAAGAATTCATACAAAAATAATTCCACAGTAAAAACTGCTTAAAATTTGGATTTCGTTAGAGTAATAGCTCTTCTATAATGGGATCATGTCCAATTTAACGCACCCTCTGAGGCGGCGGAGAACCAGCGCCGCGAAATGGGCAGAAAATACATTAGGCGGCTCATTGTACATTGTGTATTGTATCAAGGTCAAGAATTCATACAAAAAAAATTCCACAGTAAAAACTGCTTAAAATTTGGATATCGTTAGAGTAGTAGCTCTACTATAATGGGACAGTGTCCAATTGAACGCACACTCTGAGGCGGCTGAGAAACAGCGCCGCGAAATGGGGAGAAAATACATTAGGCGGCTCATTGTGCACTGTGTAAAGTGCCAAGTTTAAAGCTTCATAAAAAAATAATTCCACAGTAAAAACTGCTTAAAATTTGGATTTCGTTAGAGTAATAGCTCTTCTATAATGGGATCATGTCCAATTTAACGCACCCTCTGAGGCGGCGGAGAACCAGCGCCGCGAAATGGGCAGAAAATACATTAGGCGGCTCATTGTACATTGTGTATTGTATCAAGGTCAAGAATTCATACAAAAATAATTCCACAGTAAAAACTGCTTAAAATTTGGATATCGTTAGAGTAGTAGCTCTACTATAATGGGACAGTGTCCAATTGAACGCACACTCTGAGGCGGCTGAGAAACAGCGCCGCGAAATGGGGAGAAAATACATTAGGAAGCTCATTGTGCACTGTGTAAAGTGCCAAGTTTAAAGCTTCATAAAAAAAAAAATTCCACAGTAAAAACTGCTTAAAATTTGGATTTCGTTAGAGTAATAGCTCTACTATAATGGGACAGTGTCCAATTTAACGCACCCTCTGAGGCGGCTGAGAAACAGCGCCGCGAAATGGGCAGAAAATACATTAGGCGGCTCATTGTGCACTGTGTAAAGTGCCAAGCTTAAAGCTTCATAAAAGAAATATTCCACAGTAAAAACTGCTTAAAATTTGGATATCGTTAGAGTAGTAGCTCTTCTATAATGGGATCATGTCCAATTTAACGCACCCTCTGAGGCGGCTGAGAACCAGCACCGCGAAATGGGCAGAAAATACATTAGGCGGCTCATTGTGCACTGTGTAAAGTGCCAAGTTTAAAGCTTCATAAAAAAATGATTCCACAGTAAAAACTGCGTAAAATTTGGATTTCGTTAGAGTAGTAGCTCTACTATAATGGGATAATGTCCAATTTAACGCACCCTATAAGGTTGCTGAGAAACAGCGCCGCGAATTGTGCAGAAAATGCAATAGGCGGATTATTGTACATTGTGTAAAGTGCCAAGTTTAAAAATTCATACAAAAATAATTCTACAGTAAAAACTGCTTAAAATTTGGATTTCGTTAGAGTAGTAGCTCTACTTCACAATGCTACAGTAAAAATTTCTAAATTTGGTTATGGTGACAGTCAAGCACAATGGGTATAAGGCCCCAGTGCAACTTTTAACGCACCCTCAAAGGCAGCTGAGATATAGATCCCCCCAATGGGTAATGGGTAATTTTGGCCTATTTCATGGGTCCATAATTTCTAAATTCTACCGTATAAATATCTGAAATTGTGCATGATTATATTCAAGCACAGATGCAGGATAAAGCATCAGCGAAACACCCCCAAATGGGCCAACAATGTGATAACTCTTCTGTATTGTCAGATTGGGTCCATAACTTTAAAATGTACAGTAACAATGCAATGGCTCTTTCAAGTCAATTCAATTTAATTCATACATACATTCATTTGTATAACACTTTTCACAATATATATTTCAAAGCAGCTTTACAGAAAATGCAGATTTCTGTTACAAAACCACAGTAGGATTTTATGAGATATCAGAAAGTACAGTTATAAGATAGAACAAATTAGTATTTACAAACGCATGCATTTTAAGCTAAATTAATGTGCAGTTTAAAGCAATGATAAAATTATAAATTATATATATTTATCATATAATCAGTCTTAAGGGGCTGGATACAAGCTGGAGCATAATCTCTGGTTACCTTGTGAAATTTTAATTTGTAATAATAATAAAAATAAAAAAGTATTCAATATATTTATTTTTAAATACATTCAAATTATGTTATTTGCAATAATTAAAGATTGATGTATTGGCCTCATTATATTTTTTACAGTCATTTTATGTTATTATTATTTGTTATTTACCTTTCAAAATAATGTATAATTATTTTCTGAAAATAGATAGGCCTACAATATAAACAGGGTCCCTAAAAAGTGTCCCTAAATTGAGCGTCAATAAGAAGCCAGCAAACGCGGAAGTTCGCGTCATTTAAGGTGGAACGGATAGCGTCAATAAGAAGCTGCGAATAAGAAGCTGGATTCAGCCTCGTGATCAATTCAGATATCTTAAAATTAATGAAAAAAACGGGATCTTGCTTTAAAAACAGCAAACAGATCAAAGTTTAGTCATGATAGACATCATTTCGCTATGTTACGGAATAAGGTGGTAAAGTCGTTGAGAAAAGCAAAGGCTGATTTTTTTCTGAGGATAATTAATGAGGCTAGAGGTAATTCAAAAACAATCTGGAATAAGTTGAGCTACTTAAAAGATGACAAAAGAAAAGATAGGTCATCACTTGAATGGTTAACGGGAAGCTGACTAACAATCCAGCTGATGTAGCCGAAGCACTAAATTATTATTTTGTTGACTCGGTAGTCAAAATTACACAATGTTTTTCCCCTAAGTATACAGAAATGTATACAGTTAATACAGGTGAACAAGCCCTTACTCTAAGGGCAGTCTCTGAATTAGACGTCATAAGAACAATTACATCTCTTTAACCATCCAGAGCAAAGGATATATTTGGTATGGATGTGGTAATGCTTAAAGAGCTTAGTGAGTCGTTAGTTAATCCTATCACTAAAATGATCAATCTTTCAATTTCTCAGGGGATGTTCCCATGTGCTTGGAAGTCATCTGTTATTGTGCCTATATTCAAAAGCGGTGTTCCTCACTCTGCTAGTAATTACAGACCTATTAGTATTTTATCTATAGTCTCAAAGGTTGCAGAGAAATTGATGGCTGCACAAATCACTAATTATTTGAATAATAGTTATTTTGTCTTGCAATGCAATTTGGCTTCAGAGCAAACTATTCAACTGAGATGGCAAATTGCTGTTTCACTGAAAAAGTTAAGTCTCTATTAGATAAAGGAGGGGTTGTCGTGGCTGCGTTTCTTGATTTCAGGAAGGCCTTTGACACCGTAAACCACAGAATTCTGTTGTCTAAATTATTAAGTTTTAATTTCTCTCCACATACATTGAGATGGATCGAATCATACTTGTCAGGTCGCACACAGTATGTTAGTATACAGAATTATAAGTCAGCTCCTCTAAGTATATCCACTGGTGTTCCACAAGGATCTATTCTGGGTCCTTTACTTTTTACATTGTACATCAATGATCTTCCATCTGTCTGTCCTAACACTAACATTCAAATGTATGCAGATGACACTGTTATTTATATACAAGGACGTAGTGTGTCACAAGTTGCAAATTAACTTACAGAATCCCTGGTTCATGTTGCGGCTTGGCTAGAACAATACTGCTTACAGTTAAACATCTCTAAAACAGTGTGTATGTTTATCACCAAAACTAAGAATTTAAGTATAGTGCCAGATGTATTTGTATCAGGGGAAAGATTACAAGTTGTATCTGAATATAAGTACCTTGGTATTCTGATTGATTCCAAACTTCATTTAAGGCACAGGTTAAAAAGGTCTGTAACTGGGTCAGATTTAGTTTATCAAATTTTAGATTTATTCGTGATTATATGTCGTCTGACGCCGCTTTGATGTATATGCATTCCATGATTATTTCTCATATTACCTACTGTTTAACTACTTGGTCGCAAGCTAGTATTACTACTCTGAAACCACTAGAGTCTTTGTATAAACACTAAAAACTCTTGATAAGAAATCAGTTCGGTTTCATCACTGCTCAATATTAAAAAAATACAACTTGCTAAGCTGGGATAACTTGATCAAATATGTACATATTTGTTTGCTGTTTAAGACTATTCATGGGTTTCATCAGGTCCTTTTCCACAGGTGTATAAAATCAAGCACCTAGATTATGAATGCAGACTGCATTGTGCTTGATTAATACACCTGTGGAAAGGGACCTGATGAAACCCATGAATACATAGCCTGTCTTCACCACTAAAACAGTTTGTGAATATTAGAACAACTGCTCACCGATCTACAAGGGGTGGGGAAAGAGGGGACTGTATTATCCCTCTCAAAAGAAGTAACTTTAGCCAGTCTGTATTTTCGGTCAAAGCTGCAAGGGAATGGAACTCCGTCCCATCAACAATTAAACGATTACATGCTTTTGGCTCTTTTCAGTCTCATCTTAAAAAATGGTTACTGACAATTCAGCACTGTCAACATTAGTAATGTATTCTTGACAATAGACTACTTTGTACTAATTGTTCTTGGCTATGTTGCTCTCTTCTGTTGCCATCTTTCTCTTTCTCTCTCTCTTTCCTTTCTCTCATGTTTACTTTGTTTTAGATAATTCATGTTTATTTTGTATTTTAATAGTGATTTATTTGGTTGTGTGTGAATTTGTTGTTTTTTTGTAATTACTATAATTTTTTTTTTTTTTTTTTTTTTTTTTTTTTCATATGTGTATATGTGTGATGCTCTGTTTCTGTTTTTAGGGTGACCTTTTAACATTCTGTCAAGGGTCTACAGATGAAAACTAGCCTTTTGGGCTAATTCTGGCACGTTTACATTTATGTTTATTAATGTGCATTGCCCCTGTAAATAAAAAAAACATAAATAAATAAATAAAAATTGACAGCAAAACAAAATAATAGATATGATAAATAATTATTTACCCCAATGACACAAATTTACTCTCAAATTTACTCATACTATAATAGTACAATTTAGTATAGTACATAATAATATACTATAACTATAATATTATTATAATAATTATCATCATATAGCAGTCAATCCTCCAAATAAGCAGCAAATGCACAAATCTGAAATGCTAATGTTGTACATTGTGGTCAAATTAATGATGTTATACATCTTACCTTATGAGAGTTCACGGCTCGTCTTAATTCCTGTACCTTTGTTTCTCGCTGCTGTATTGCCATTTGTAGGGTATCCACATTTTTTTTAAACCGTCCCTGTGACTGAATTTATAATAGTCAGGTATTAAGCTTCTGTACAATTTTATGTTTGTTATTAAATTTGTTCCCAAACAGTGAAAAGTACAGCAAATATTGCTTGATGGTGCACAAAATATGCATTCTTCCAAAAACATTTTGGGCATTACATTGATCTTATATTTTCAACCACTTGAAAAAAACAAAAAATACACATCAGAATGAAGTGTCTATTTAAAACATTTATATAAAATAAACATTAATAATCTCAATGCTTATTACTTAAAGGAACACTCCACCGTTTTTTGAAATAGGGCTTATTCACTTTCTTTCCTACATTTAGATAGGTGGGCAAATGCATTTTTGTCTCAGTGCATGCATTGTTTTAGTTTGACAGGGTCAGCGCTAGCTTAGCTTAGCACAATGAATGGAATCCTTTGTTGCCAGCTAGCATGTCCTGAGTAAAAGTGATATAAAAAATTAAAAAAACCCACCTAATTACTTCTTGTGGCCTGCGTATTCACAACAAGTACAAATAGTGATGCAGATTAACACTAGGCGATTTCCTAGGCAGATATTGACTTATATATTAAGGACTATATTAGGGGGAAGCACAGGCGAAGCACTGCTACTTGGGCGTGATATCTCTGCGCCCAAGTAGCAGTGCTTCACCTGTGCTTCCCCCTAATATAGTCCCAAGTCAATATCTGCATAGGAAATCGCCTAGTGTTAATCTGCATCGCTATTTGTACTTGTTGTGAATACGCAGGCCACAAGAAGTAATTAGGTGTTTTTTTTTTTTTTTTTATATCACTTTTACTCAGGACATGCTAGCTGGCAACAAAGGATTCCATTCATTGTGCTAAGCTAAGCTAGCGCCGACCCTGTCAAACTAAAACAATGCATGCACTGAGACAAAAATGCATTTGCCCACCTATCTAAATGTAGGAAAGAAAGTGAATAAGCCCTATTTCAAAAAACGGTGGAGTGTTCCTTTAAGTACTTACAGTCTACTTATGTTCCTATATTGCTGCTCTTCTTGGTTATTCAATGCACTAAACTGTTTTAAACTCATTAGCATGTGATGTCACACGTGGTGGGTTTCTGACCAACTCTTATTGTGGTTTTTCACCTAGTATAATATCTATTAGTGTTATTTGTGACAGCTTTGTCCAGCACATCACTTAGAGAGGTGGATGACAACTAATTGTGTGACACATTGGCGTGTGAAACCAGACAGATCCTCAGTTGGATGGAAGGTATAGTCAAATTTTAATGATACAAAATGATATTCAGACAAATCAATAACCCTACCTGTATGTTTTGTCTTTCTGCTGAAGATGAAGTCATCTTATGGCTCTGGTGGTCGATCAAAGCACACTGCATACATATCAGCTGCTGATCTTTGCAACAGTACAGCTCCAGTAATTTATCATGTTGAGAGCAGATTTGGTCCAGTAGATGTGGTGAGGCATTGACCAGTTTGTGCCGTTTTAATGCAGGAGATGTATAATGAGTTTGGATGTGAGATTCACAGTAAGAAGCCAAACACACCAGACAAGACTTGATGGCTTTTAGTTTGGTCTCTGTGCAGATATCACACTCCACATCCCCAGACACAGCAAAATTGAGAACAGGAGAAGCTGTTCCTGCTTCTGGTGCTTCTCTCTTCATTCTCTCTACAACTTCAGCCAGCACTGTGCTTCTGCTGAGAGCTGGTCTTGGGGTGAACGTCTGCCTGCACTGGGGACAGCTGTAAACTCCCTTCTGATCGTCTCGATCCCAGCACTCTTTAAGACAGTTCATACAGAAACTGTGCCCACAAGATGTAGTTACTGGGTTGTTCAGAAGATGAAGACAGATCGGACAGTTAAAGGGATTTTGATCATCAGATGATTCAGCCATTTTGCTGCTATGAAAACAGTAGAAAAACTGTAAGTGATGTTACTGGAAAAGAGTAATTCATGTAACCTAAAACTGAGTCAAATGTCACTCAACAGCTTACAAAGATAAACAAAAATATTTCAAAAAGATATTGTTGAAGATTGTCAAAACAATTTAGTAACTAAACTGAATTGTATTAGGTTTAGTGACAACATGTTACAATGTTTACATGGTACAATTTCTGGTAAGCTACGCTTTTATTATTATTTCAGTTCAATTCAATTATTGTGATTTGATTTAATATTGACTCATTTGAATAAATATTAGGTAGGCTACACAAGATAGGCATTCATTTTTCTCAAGAAAAGAACATTTTTTATCAAGCGACGAGAATACTTTTTGTGCGCAAAAACAAACAAAAATAACGACTTTATTCCACTATTCATTTCCTTCTCTCTGGGCCTCTAGTTGGTTCACGTAGTGTTTTTGCGCTGCGCGTCACACACATGACCAGCGTCGGCCAATAGTGAGCCTACGTGGTGACGTGAACACAGACGCGCTGCGCAAAAACACTACGAGGCCCAGAGAGAAGGAAATGAATAGTGGAATAAAGTCGTTATTTTTGCGCACAAAAAGTATTCTCGTCGCTTGATATACTTAAGATTGAGCCACTGTAGTCACTTGGACTATATTAACGATCTCTTTAATAACTTTTCTGGGCCAGCAAGTTTGGGCCACCTAGCAGCCTACGGAGAAGTGATCAGCTCTCAGATTTCATCAAAAATATCTTAATTTGTGTTCCGAAGATCAACGAAGGTCTTACGCGGTTGGAACAACATGAGGGTGAGTAATTACTGACAGAATTTTCATTTTTGGGTGAACTAACCCTTCAAGTATAATGCGTTTTTTTTTAAATTATAATAACAACTTTATTTAATGATAGGCTATAAGTAAATATATAATAAATATGTAATATAGTACACATATTTAGCAAAATACTCTCTATAGCTCTTTTTTTCTAGCCAACTAACGTGCTATAGCCTATATTATGTTCATTTTCTCCAGCTGTTTTATTGACCTCTTTGATTGATTGGTCGGTCGATATTAAGTATGAGGAATATACATTTCGGTAAGTTGTACTGTATCTTTCAACAGTGTTCATTCGTGTTTATTTACTATTAGCAGAGATGATTGGTTCACGTGCCGCTAGGGATCTGTCGCGTCACATTTACAAGGGCCAAAACGGTATTTATTGCGCGTAATTTATTATAAAAGCGTGTCTCACGGTGAATGCGGGAGAGTTGGCAGCTATGCAGCGAGGGCTCCTGACCACACCTCATGTTTACCACGCCCGATCATAACCCTTTACCTAATCACTTGAACTTTCAGTCGTTAAGTTCCATTAAAATGGTCTCTCTCGTGCAGCGGAACATCATTTGGGAAGCGTTGGGGTAAATGCATAGGTTAATTTAATTTAAATTCGTTTTAAATGAGTAATACCGATATATTTTATGATAAAATACGGCATAATAGATAGTTTGATATGCTTAAGTTATGAATTATTAGACGTGGCAACCGTGGACGAGTTATTCATAAATAATTTGTTTCAAATGAATACCCTTATTCATAATTTATATTTTGTTGTCATAAAAGTTAGCAGCGTCGTATTCAGCTCGATCATAACGATCCAGGGTGCTCATCACTACCCATAAAGTCACTGACATAAATAAAGATAAACAGATATATTTCCGCGAATACAGACCTTTTAAATACACTCGTGGCGACTGACGCACTCATCGTCTCTTGCACGCAGTTGCAGAGAAAGATCAGTTTACTTTTGTTTTCTGAAAAGAGAATTTATTTTGTTTTAAACTCCTCCCTCTTTTCAGAAAACAAAAGTAAAACTGATCTTTCTCTGCAACTGCGTGCAAAAGTCAGTGAGAGTCAATGGCCAAGAGTATATTAAATACATTTTATATTTAATAGTTATCCTTATGATTATGTTTCCTTATGATTAATTGCTTGTTAGTATTCCTGATTTGTACGTACCTTCAGATAAAAGTATCTGCCAAAATAACACATCCAAAAGTATTCTGCAAAATCAAAGGCAGACAGTTCTGAGAATGGTTACATTTATTTCATGGTCCTTTTGTGACATAGATTTACAAACAATTTCTCAGTTTGTACAAAAAAGTAATTAATTGTTCAGAATACATTCAATGCACATTGGAATTTCAACACGAATCTACTATTTTAAAGTGAATTGGTCAAACAAATGTTGATATTTTTTTTTACCAACTTACTGGATCTCACGGAAACAGGAAGAACAGAAACAGTAGTATGACAGAAACAGAAATCCCATAGTATGACAGTTTTTAAACAAGTTCCATAGCAATTTGATAGCATACCATAGAAAAAAAAAGAAAAAAAATCACTTATTTAAAGATTAATGCAATTAAAAGCATTCAAAAATATGCTTTAACAATGATGAATGAGAACACAGTGATTTCTCTTGCCTTGCCTCAAATTAAGCATCCATTCACAAATCTATCACTGTTAGTACAGATTATTTTTACTTATTTTGCTTTGGAAGATCACAAATAGTCACTGATGAGTCATTTCCCCAATCCTGAAATGAAAACCCAGGGTAGAGTGGATGAGAAAATGTGGTCTGGATTCTGTGTAGGAGGGTCATTTTATCAGAGACATTGTAACAGGACACGGTTCCTGCAATTTGATCGAGAAACACTCCAATTTTAGAAACCAAGCTCACGTTAGTTTGTTGGCTATTGTGCTTTACACCAATTTTAGCTTTTAGAAAGTCGCATTTCCAGGATCTTTTGTTGCAGCCAAATATAACAGTTCCTCCACCTTTACTAATCTGGTCATATGAAAACGCAATAGAACCACCTGTTCCTCCAAACTGAACTTCAAAATAACAACGCCCAGATAGACTTTTTTGACACAACACCTGGTATGTAGGTGTGACTTCACAGAGATTGGATACTAGTGTTGTGCGTCCATAGAATGGATCAACATTTTTCTTTTGCTCACGCCTTGACACAGACTTGTTCTGTACAGAGAGCTGCTTACAGGCTGATGAGCCATTCAGAATCAGTTCTGTGGAATCTATTGATAAAAGAAAAGAAAAATTTAACTTAGGTACTTTAGTATGATTTTTTTCATCATGCCTGACATTTACACACAGCTACAGAGCAACTCACATATAAGGAACTCTTCTCTGGTCTTGGGCTGAGATGGCAAATCTAAACAAATAAAAAACATAAAGAATATTTGAGTGTATGGAGTGTTTTTATTTTTTAAATGTGAAAAAATATGTTGACTTACACTCTGTGATCTTCTTATTATTCACCATTATATGGACGGTGGGAACTATTAAGATACGCACAAAAACATTCGATGATTATGACAATCTGACTGCATATTTTCTGAAATTTGTTTTAGTAGACATCATAAATGCCTAATTTCGACAAAAGAAAATTAAAAAGAAAAAAGAAACTCTTCAGAATTAAATTCATTTTCTTTGTAACAAACCGGTTAAAGATAATAATTTGATTTTATTTAAACAACTTTAAAAGCTATCTCACCTTTCTCTGATATCCAAACAAATTCTTGTTTACAGAGATCATCCAGTTGACTTTTCAGCTGACAGATGACTGTTTCTATCTCTTCGAATGTCAAATGTTGTCTGACTGAGATGTTGCACAAATTTGAACATTTGTAGTGGGAAAGAGAGGAGAAATTCTGCAGATGGAAAAAGCAGCAATAAATTACAAAAACATTTCAAGCAATGACTTTTGATGCAGACCCGAATCTGTTTAATATCAGAGTTATTACCTGAATGAAATAGATGTCATCCTCCACCTGTGAAAGCTGCCCCAGTTCATCATGCCTCCTCCTCAGATCACTGATCTCCTGCTCCAGTGTTAGTATGAGTTCCTCAACACTGCTTACTTCTGCTTTCTCCTGAGCTCTGATCATCTCAGTTATCTTAGCTCGTCTTTTCCTCATGGAGCTGATCTGCTCAGTAAATACCTTCTCACTGTGCTCCACTGCTGCCTGTGCAGAGAGCTGTTAGATGACAGAGGAAAAACTTTAGGCTGTAAGGAACACCCCACTGATTCAGCTCTGACTGTAACACCTATAGGCAATGTTGGCTCTGAAATTACACCTTAAAAACAACAACAAATTGACAACATATCAGTGACATAATTGACTATGATAAATAATTATGTTTCCCAATGAGACAAATTTACTCTCATACTATAATAGTACACTTTAGTATAGTACATTATATTATACCTATAATATTATTATAATAATTATCATCATATAGCAGTCAATCCTCCAAATAAGCAGCAAATGCACAAATCTGAAATGCTAATGTTGTACATTGTGGTCAAATTAATGATGTTATACATCTTACCTTATGAGAGTTCACGGCTTGTCTTAATTCCTGTACCTTTGTTTCTCGCTGCTGTATTGCCATTTGTAGGGTATCCAAATTTTTCTTAAACCGTCCCTGTGACTGAATTTATAATAGTCAGGTATTAAGCTTCTGTAACATTTTATGTTTGTTATTAAATTTGCGCTCAAACAGTGAAAAGTACAGCAAATATTGCTCACCTAGTATAATATCTATTAGTGTTAATAATAAAATATTATTATTTGAGACAATTTTGTTCGGAACATCCATTAGAGAGGTGGATGAAAACTAATTGTGTGACACATTGGCGTGTAAAACCAGACAGATCCTCAGTTGGATGGAAGGTATAGTCAAATTTTAATGATACAAAATGATATTCAGACAAATCAATAACCCTACCTGTATGTTTTGTCTTTCTGCTGAAGATGAAGTCATCTTATGGCTCTGGTGGTCGATCAAAGCACACTGCATACATATCAGCTGCTGATCTTTGCAACAGTACAGCTCCAGTAATTTATCATGTTGAGAGCAGATTTGGTCCAGTAGATGTGGTGAGGCATTGACCAGTTTGTGCCGTTTTAATGCAGGAGATGTATAATGAGTTTGGATGTGAGATTCACAGTAAGAAGCCAAACACACCAGACAAGACTTGATGGCTTTTAGTTTGGTCTCTGTGCAGATATCACACTCCACATCCCCAGACACAGCAAAATTGAGAACAGGAGAAGCTGTTCCTGCTTCTGGTGCTTCTCTCTTCATTCTCTCTACAACTTCAGCCAGCACTGTGCTTCTGCTGAGAGCTGGTCTTGGGGTGAACGTCTGCCTGCACTGGGGACAGCTGTAAACTCCCTTCTGATCGTCTCGATCCCAGCACTCTTTAAGACAGTTCATACAGAAACTGTGCCCACAAGATGTAGTTACTGGGTTGTTCAGAAGATGAAGACAGATCGGACAGTTAAAGGGATTTTGATCATCAGAAGATTCAGCCATTTTGCTGCTATGAAAACAGTAGAAAAACTGTAAGTGATGTTACTGGAAAAGAGTAATTCATGTAACCTAAAACTGAGTCAAATGTCACTCAACAGCTTACAAAGATAAACAAAAATATTTCAATATGAAAATGACATTTGTGGTTTACTCAATATTGCTACTAATAGAAGCTAAATATCTTGGCTCGCACTCCCTAAAGGTGCACTCAGTGACTTTTTAATGAATTCAGGCACTGGTAGGAGTATTTATCTGATGCAAGTGTAGCCTACAAGAACGATTTTTCAAAAGTATACTGTTCATTTCTTATAGGCTATGGCTTAATTAATGAGTGCAAATGTAACGACAAAGAAATTTAGCGTTTTTCTTAAAAATAAATTTGTGTAAACAAAATGATATAGTAAATTTAGTTAAACATGATGAAATGATTAGTTTATCGTAAGTCTACCATTTCAAATCAAAACCACATTATCTCTATTTCTCTCTAACATGGCAGCGAGGGCACCTGACCACACCTCATGTTTACTACGCCCGAATCGGCCCGATCATAAACCTTTACCTAATCACTTGAACTTTCAGTCGTTAAGTTCCATTAAAATTGTCTCTCTCGTACAGCGGAACATCATTTGGGAAGCGTTGGGGTAAATGCATAGGTTAATTTAATTTAAATTCGTTTTAAATGCAGTAATACCGATATATTTTATGATAAAATACGGCATAATAGATAGTTTGATATGCTTAAGTTATGAATGCTTAAGACGTGGCAACCGTGGAAGAGTTATTCACAAATAATTTGTTTCAAATAAATAGCCTAATTCATAATTTATATTTTGTTGTCATAAAAGTTAGCAGCGTCGTATTCAGCTCGATCATCACGATCCAGGGTGCTCATCACTACCCACAAAGTCACTGACATAAATAAAGATAAACAGATATATTTCTGCGAATACAGACCTTTTAAATACACTCGTGGCGATTGACGCACTCATCGTCTCTTGCACGCAGTTGCAGAGAAAGATCAGTTTACTTTTGTTTTCTGAAAAGAGAATTAATTTTATTTTAAACTCCTCCCTCTTTTCAGAAAACAAAAGTAAAACTGATCTTTCTCTGCAGCTGCGTGCAAAAGTCAGTGAGAGTCAATGGCCAAGAGTATATAGTTAAATACATTTTATATTTAATAGTTATAAAATATATATTTAATATTAAATTAAAATATAATTTTATTAATAAAATTTGAAACATTTATATCATACATTCGTTATGATTCGTATATAATTTCATATTTTATGTAAAGTTTGAAGACTCTATGTCTACTCTGAACAACACTGTCCTCTAACAAGAAGAGCATAATACCAAAAGAAAAGAAAAAAAAAGTTGTTTGCAGATTGGTTTGCACTTTTTCCACCTTTTTTTGTCAACAGGAACTGTTAACTGACCTGCGCTGCACTTCCCAAAAGCATCAGCCTAAGGCCCCGTCCACACTACTGCGTTTTCGTTTAGAAACGGAGAATTAAAACGAATACGATCTCCGTCCACACCAGCGTTTTAGCTGCGTATTAGAATTGATCTCCGTCCACATTAAAACGACTGAAAACGCGGATCACGTGACCATTCACCAACACTGGGCATGCGCGTGCCGGTGTAAACACAATTTCATTGATAAAAATGATCCCACCATGCGCTGGTTCTTCCCGGGTTAACCCAAAACCGACGCTCCATGTACGGTCGGTACCGCCGCTGCACACAGGAATTGTCACAGATCGCTCGAATAATAGCTTGCCTCCGGCGCATGTAGGCAGTTATATCATTGTAAAATGCAGAATTTACTTGCACAACAGCTGCTAGCAAAGCTATACGCCATGACTGATGATACCCAATCATAGAGCCGAGCGTGAGCCTCTACTACGTCATCGTTTCTAAAGTCCTCCGTTTTGACCCGTCCACACCAAAACGCCCTCCGGAGATTCAAAACGAAAAACGGGTCAGCAGCGTTTCTAAACTTCTCCGTTTTGGGTCTCCGTTTTTGCCGTTTTAGTGTGGACGGGAGGTGCAAACGTAGCAAAAGGTCTCCGTTTTTAAACGAAAACGTCTCCGGTTACTTTCGTAACCTCGGTTCCCTGAAAGGCAAGGAACGAGACATTACGGATGTCGTATATGGGAACTCCTCTCATCCTTCACTTCCGCTGAAATCTTATAGGCTAACGCCAGCAGAGCTGGCCAATTGACGCAAATATGCAAATACTGAAACACCGTTGCAGTTATAATGCAAGTGCAGCGTCAATTCCCTTCAGAATCGAACAACGCTAAATAAATAGCGAACACGGCGGCGAGCGTAATGTCTCGTTCCTTGCCTTTCAGGGAACCGAGGTTACGAAAGTAACCGGAGACGTTCCCTATCAAGGCTACGGAACTCGACATTACGGATGTCGTATATGGGAACTGTATAGAATCCCGCCGTGGCAGCAACTATTGAACAGACCCAATACAAACCTCGCCCCCAGAGTGCAAGTGCCTGATAGGCCGAGATTGACAAATAGCGAACCTCTAACCTCTGATAGGTCCAAAGGGACCAATCACAAGCTTACCAACACTACCTGGAATTTGCATATCCCGAGCAGTATAACTGGGGGAAGGTTGCACTGTAGACCAACAGGGCAACAACAACAGAGAAAGCCAACGCATAGCGGTGACAATAGTACAACACACAAATAGCACACAGAACAACTCATGAGCAAAGCGCAGAGCAGCTCTCTTAATGCTGTGTAAGCGATCAACTCACCGAAAGCACTCGAGACGCTACAGAGGGTAAATCCAACTTGTAAAATCTGGCGAACGTGTTCTGAGAAGACCAGCCAGCCGCAAGACATAAATCCTGAATAGACATACCCTTAGTCCAAGCCCACGAGGAGGCAATCGCCCTAGTCGAATGGGCCTTGATGTTCAGGGGACATTCCTGTCCCAGGCAATCATAAGCCAAAACAATAGCGTCCACGATCCAGTGAGCAAGCCTCTGTTTTGAGACCCCCCGTCCCTTGTTGCATCCACCAAAGCACACAAACAGCTGGTCCGATTGTCGAAATGCTGCCGAGCGAGAAATGTATTCTCGGAGCGCTCTGACTGGGCAAATAGCACTCTGAGCATCCGAACCCTGAGAGGTTGATGGCTCAGCGGACAGGGCAGGCAGAGAAACAATCTGCGCTCTGAACGGGGTATTGAGCGACTTAGGAACGTAACCCGGCCTCGGTCTGAGAGTAACATTACAGTTTCCCGGTCCAAAGCGAATACAATCTTCACCTACAGAGAAAGCCTGTAAATCCCCAACCCGCTTCGCCGAGGCGAGAGCGAGAAGCAGAGCCGTTTTAATCGATAGTTCCTTAATGGCAATCGAGGCTAGGGGCTCGAAAGGCGGTCGTGACAAAGCCTCCAAGACCAAAGCTAAATCCCACGGCGGCACAGAAGGCGGCCGTGCAGGGCACAATCTCCTAGCTCCCTTGAGGAACCGTGTCACCGACGCATGTCTACCGATAGACTGTCCGTCAACAGGGGGGTGAAACGCGGCAATAGCGGCCACATAAACCTTCAGAGTGGATGGCAGGCTCCCTTCATCCATCCTATACTGAAGGAAGCGTAGAATATCCGACACAGAACAGTCCGCTGGGTCTATGCCGACATCCTGACACCATTTAGAGAAAACACCCCACTTCAGAGCATACAGGCGCCTGGTGGACGGAGCTCGCGCCTCCGCGATGGTATTCAAAACCCGCGAGTGCAGCGCGTCCCGCCCGCTCAGCGACCCTGTAGCGGCCACACATGGAGGCTCCACAGCGCGGGGCTGGGATGCCAGATCGTTCCGCTCGCCTGAGACAGAAGGTCCTTCCTGAGCGGAATCTCCCATGGCTGCCCTGCTAGTAACTCTACCAGATCCGCGAACCAGGGCTGATTCGGCCAGTTCGGGGCTACCAGAGTCACCGTCGCCTTCTCCTCCCTGATTTTGCACAACACCATGGGCAAAATTTTCACCGGAGGAAAGGCATAGAGACAGACTCTCGGCCATCGCGCAGTCAGCGCGTCCACCTCCCGGGGGGAACGGGACAGCGAGAAGAACGTCTGACAGTGCGCGTTCTCGCTCGTTGCAAAGAGGTCGACCTCCGCCCTGCCGAAACGATTCCATATCAGCTGAACCGTCCCGGGGTGAAGCCTCCACTCCCCCTGGGGAATCCCGCTTCTCGAGAGCATATCCGCCCCGCGATTTAGAACACCGGGGATGTGCGCCGCTCTCACCGAGAGGAAAAACCGGTCCGCCCATAGCAGAAGGGATTCCGCCTGCCTGAATAGGGCTTTGGAATGTACACCGCCTTGGCGATTTATGTACGAGACCACGGAAGTGTTGTCTGTCCGAATCAACACATGCCGCTGCTCCAGCTGAGACCGGAAGGTTTTTAGAGCTAGAGAGACCGCTTCTAGTTCCGAGCGATTTATGTGCCACTCCATCTGCTTCTCTGACCACCGACCCGAGGCGGGCTTGCCCAAGCAGACCGCTCCCCATCCGGTGGATGAAGCGTCCGTCAGGACCTCCACTCGCCGCGTCACTAAGCCCATAGGGACACCTGAGCTGAAGAGATCTGGGTTCCTCCACGGGGCCAGGGCGCGGGCGCATCCGCTGGTGACCATAACGCGCCTGTGGCCAGAATACCACGCACTCGGGGGAACGCGCGCTTTCAGCCAGAGTTGAAGCGGTCTCATATGCAGCAGCCCCAGATGACACACCGAAGAAGCCGCTGCCATCCGTCCCAGTAGCCTCTGAAACTCTTTTAGTGGGACGAGCCTGCCAGGTCTGAAGAGACCGAGAGAAGAACTCAGAGCCTCCGCTCGCTCGGGGGAGAGGCGCGCTCTCATTCTCACCGAATCCATGCACACTCCCAGGAATTTTATCGTCCGGCTCGGTGTGAGCACACTTTTCTGGACGTTCACCCTCAACCCGAGCATCTCCAAGTGTCGAAGGAGGGTATTCACGTGGCTGACCAGCGTTTCTCTCGACTGAGCGAGAACTAGCCAGTCGTCCAGATAGTTCAAGACGCGCATTCCGCTCGATCTGAGGGGTGAGAGTGCCGCGTCTACACATTTTGAAAACGTTCGGGGGGCTAGGGCCAGTCCAAACGGAAGCACCGTATATTGGTACGCCGAATCCTCGAACGCAAACCTCAGGAATCGTCTGTGACGCTTCACTATCTGAATGTGAAAGTAAGCGTCCTTTAAATCCACTGAAGCGAACCAGTCCCCGGGGCGAATTTCCGCCAGGATTTGCTTCAGTGTTGTCATCCTGAAGGCGCGCTTGTGAAGCGCTCTGTTGACAGGTCTCAGATCCAGAATGGGGCGGAGACCCCCTCCCTTCTTCGGCACAACGAAGTAGCGGCTGTAGAACCCGCTGTCCCGCTCGCTCGGGGGAACTGGTTCTATAGCCTTCTTCTCGAGCAAGCTGCACACTTCCTGCCTCAGCACATGAGCGTTTTGGGGCAAAGTTAATGACTGAATTACGCCGCGAAAGCGGGGTGGTCTGCGTTTGAACTGAAGTGTGTACCCGCGCCGAATTATATTCAACACCCACGGCGAAATGCCCGGAATAGCTTCCCACGCTGCCTGGAAACGACTGAGCGTGGGCTGATCTAAACCTGCGGTCATCGCCGCTGCGGTCATGGCCGCTATGTGAGTGCTGGGGGTAGTTATTGACCGTGACTCTGCGCTGCTCGAGGGCAGGGCGGGTAACACAGTGTGTGGTGCAAGAGGAGAAAAAAGCTCTGTTTGTGAAGTAGTGATTTGCTTTATTTGAACAACATTCACAACATTTACATACACAGAACAACTGCACGCGTCGCTCGCAGAACTCTGAGGGACGAAGTGCGGGATTGGCCAGCTCTGCTGGCGTTAGCCTATAAGATTTCAGCGGAAGTGAAGGATGAGAGGAGTTCCCATATACGACATCCGTAATGTCGAGTTCCGTAGCCTTGATAGGGAACGCAGTAGTGTGGACGGGGCCTAAGGCCCTGTCCACACGGAGACGCGTTTCGCTGTATACGTATACATTTTTTATCGTATTGGTGTTTCGTCCACACGGATCCGGCGTTTTCGGAGACTGAAACCGCTATTTTTTTAAACCGGGTCCCAAGGTGGATAAATCTGAAAACGCCGCCCTTGCGTTTTCGTGTGTACGGCCAATCCGTATATTTTGCGAAACGATGATGTCATCACACCAAGTGTCAACTAGTCAGACACCGTTAAGTCACAGCAACTACATTTATGGTTTTTCATATTGTTCAACAAAGCTCTTGATTAAAAAAGAAAAAAGAAGCTACTGTGCCTAATACTATTGTTGTATACAGCGCGCAAGGTTTATGCGCGAGCTCCAAGTCTTCTTCTCCGTTTTTGGTGTATGTCTGAGGCAGAATTACAGCGCCACATACTGCTCTGGCATGTATACTACATCGTTTTGAGTCTGTTTCAGTGGTTTCGTGTGTACGCAGATATTTCTTGAGACGACGCCGTGTTTACGGAATTTTTTTTTTGAACGGGAAAAAAAAATATCGGATAGGGAAAGCTCTGGCTTCGTGTGGATGTGGCCTAAGTTGATCGTAGAGACCATTGGTGGCAATTGTTCTACGATCAATTTAGGGAAACGCAGCCCAGAGTGTGTCGGTGTTGAACATGGCTATTCTACATTAGATACATTCATTCCTAAACAGCCTGGCAAAAATCCTCTCATTAGCAAAATCAATCAATATTCCCCCTCTCTCAGCTCATTTTCTCACGATCTTGGGAAATCCTGTCTCTCTCACATGCTTCAACAGATTAACCCACAATCTCTCCCATTAGGCCCGATCTCTTATCAGCACTGGTTTCTCATGTGTGATATCGAAAGGTCAGAGTTATAGGTTCCAGAGCGGTGAAAAAGAGATAATGAGAAAGACAGAAGTGTGAAGAGGTGAGTTGACCACGTTCATTTCACTCAGGGTCTGTGTGGATCTTGATCAAGATTTCCTCCCAAAGGATGCGGAACCATCAAATACCATTAGCATCACAGGCTAAATATTTAAATACATTGTTTTTCATGTCAGATATAGAGACTATACAGTTTCACAAAGGGAAGTGTATGTAACAAAACACTTTTTTGTTGTTGTTGCAGAGTTCTTTTCCTTTCAGAGATTTTACTAGCCTCTAAGGCAAGACCGTCACACCCAGTAAACACAGATGACCCTAAGAACTTCAACTCCCAGCAGCCCTTGCCCTGCAGAGACGAGAGTGACTTCTAGGGTCTCATCCAGTGGGATCTTACAGTTAGTTATTACTGCTCATGTTTCTATGCCAACCAAAACACAACAGCCTTGAGCACAATAACCTAAAAACAGATGCTCAACTCTTTCTTTGCCGTATTCCCAGTAAGTTTTACCCAGTGGCAGTGAAGATAGCTCGTCTTAGGTCATAGTGTCGAAGGACTCAGACAGCAAGCAGACAAAAAGAATGAAAATATACAGCAGTCACACTGAAAAATAAAGACCGAAGACGTAGTGTATTATGATTACTCTATTTCTTTGCTCATAAATACTATTTAGGTTTTCTGAACACTGATTTGAGTCTGTTGTATTGTCACCATTACTGCTGCGAGACCAAACCAATCTTTTCCAAAAAACACAGGCTCTAATGGACTCCCATACCGAATCCTGAGGACTCACATATCGTAGAAGATTTTTATTATGCAAGCAAGAGTTCACAGACATCAACATTTATTTAACTTTATCAATTGTGGATGCAAATACCAGGTCAATGGTTTAGGTCAATGGTTTAATCAGAATTTGGGATCACTGTCCACCTTGTTTTTTTATTTATTGTATTTTCTAACAGTTTAAGATGGTTATATTTACTCTGTTAATGAATTGGATCATTTTTACTTGTAATTATTAGCAAAATCTAAATGGCTTAGGTCTGCATCAGTAATATCTGCTGTGTGATGTGGCATGACTGACTGAAAAAAAACCCTCAAATACTTTTCTAACAGGAAAAAAAAAGCGTACTCTAAATTTGACTCATCTTTGAATCTGGGAGAGAACAAAGTATAAATAAAGTAAAACATTCTCGAAGAGCACCAACTCTCTGATACTGAGTATTCAGATATGAGTAATACTATTAAAACTATTCTATTTTCTTCATTAACAAACCAATCCTAAACCATCAATCCATTTCGAAACAATCCAGCAATGTACACATCTCCTTTATCTGTCGAAAACATAAAAATATATATATTGCATTTTGTAAATATTTAACTGCAAAAATAAGATCAAACCAATGACATTTTAACAGCATTTATCTGGAATGAATTTTTCAAGTACTCATCTCCATAAACCAGAAAAGCAGCAACCATCAAATCAAAAATAATAATTATTCTCATCAAAGTACCTTTTAAACATTATGCTTAAGTTTAAAAAAAAACTTGAACTAGTCCAAAATGGAAAATCCAACAGACCAGTGGGTAATTTAATAATACAAATTAAAAAAGGCACTAGGAAACCAGCCAAGGTAGCTGAGCAAAATTTAACACTGTCACTAATCAGATTTCACACCGTAATCCACTTTGAAAACATAAAGCTACATCTGGTTTAAAGAATAACACTTTGGCTCTAAAAATCATCATACTATTCAAGGCCTGTATACTGCAGTTGTAAAAGGCACGTGTACATGCACACGTTTGTCCACACAGAGGCCTGAGCCTCGAGTGGGCTAATCACTTTAGATGTGCAAGATCATATGTCATCATTAGCCTAAAACACACAGTAATGCAGTTAGCAAGCGAGAGATAGAGAGAATCATCTCTCCCAGTCACCACACACATCCATTTACTCTCATACTCCCGTTATAAATGGTGTTTAAGTTACTTAGTGCACATGACCTCAAGAACATGCAACTATTGAAAAGCACAAACACAAGAAGGTAGGGTCTTTGTTCTTGTTTAGCTATAGTTCTTCTCCTCTGTTGTGTGTAAAGTTCATGATATTTCTTTTCATCTTGCAAACATAAGCACGAACACCAGGAGTAGTGAGATGGAGGTTGTTGCATGTGTGTTTTGGGGTCAAAATAAGCAGCAGGCTAAATGTTAGTGTGTTCTCTCCACTGGTGCTCCCACCCTGGATTCAGAAGCCATCATCATCATCTACTTCATAGCCGTAATCTGTAGACAGGAAAGGAGAGGAACGCAGAAAGGTTAGGACAAAACTTAATGCTCTTTTCTGAACTACTAAAAATCACGCAAAGAGCGTAAAATGTCAAAAGGAGAGAAGTTTATGAATGAATAGTTCCCTAAATATATATGACGTCTTTTTAAAAATCTTTTAAGCACATAAAATAGTAAGGTAAATCCAGTAAGGCTCTTAGTGAAAAAGTTAATATGAGGTTTATTTGAGAAAATCTAGCTTTTTATTATATTTAGGGACTATATTTGGTTAGAAAAAGTTGAAAGCCCCTAAAGCAGTATTATTATTTTTAACTAAAACTATTAAAAATAGTTTTTGTTCATTGTAATACAGCTGCAAATTAATTTAAATATACACATTAGATAAAACAATGTAAACTACTTATTTTTTAAAGTACTAAAAATAAATTTAAGCTAAATAGAAATATTTTAAATAGAACATAAAAAATAGAAAAGCACAACAAAATTATTAAAATGAAAATGAAAACTGAGAATATAAAAATAAAAGCTAATTCAACATATTAATAAATACTAAAATAGTATATAAATAATTATAAAAACACATTGGTCTAAATTAATAAGTCTATATGAAAAGTAAAAAATTCATCCTATAGGTCAAAGTAAGACTTTTGCATCACATACCAGTGCTGCCCATTAACTGCACGGCACTGACACAGTGTTCGTCCTCCTCATCCTCCTCTTCTTCATCTGCAGGGTCATCGTACGCCACCGGTCCACTCTCTACAACAATAGTATTCTGGGTTGGGGCAGCAGGAATGGCCACTGGAGCACCAGATCCTTTCTGGAGGAAAAAGTCAACATGGTTGAATGGTATTCGCAGCTCCTTTTGCATCAGTCATCACTCATCATCCAACCTGTTTCCAAGTGAAAAAATATAAAAGTAGGGGAAAAAAAAATTTAGGGTTGAAATGATTAAAAATTCAGAATAATTCAGAATATGTTTCCTCTCTGGAATAACGAACATCAATGATTTGTGCACAATAAGATAAAGGATGTAAATTTGAATTTGTTGACTTCAATGTACTCAAACACCCTTAGACTGTGTGATTCTATTATAATGCTACATTACATGAGAATCACACTTATCTTTACAAGTTAGCTTCAGAGTTAACAGATTGACCTTGTTAGTAAATTTAAGAACCGTTTCGTTTACTGAGAGACAATGGGAAAGATGTCAATCACAACACTTAATTTCCTGTTGCCAAGTGAAGGCAAGAGGTTGCTTAGTTACTTGAGTATTGACCCCCAGAGGTAGTATTTTTGCTTCTGGCTTCAAAAGAGGGAGGTGATTATGTATTCACACTCACACACATACACACTCGCAGAAGTTTAAAAGTAGTAGAGAGACTGTCATCAGACAGACAGACTGACTTAATAACATAGGAAAACAAGACAGAGGAGAAAAGATCAAGGTCCCTGACATACAGAAAGATGAAGCATCATGGACGACACAGCCGGAGGGAGTGACAGAGCCACTGAAGAGCTCCAGCGGTCTACGGGCCAGAATGACGGCGAGGGATCAGTAGGAGCCGAGAGAAAAGAGCATGTGTCATCAAGGCCTCCTCAGAGTCCAGATGTCAGCGGCCCACTTTCTATTGCAGTCTGAGGCAGTACATTGAGCTTACGATAGCCCAACTCAAACTGGTGCCTTTGAGTATCGCTGCAGAAATAGCCTGCTGATCTAGGAGAAGCTCGGCGGATCAAAATAATTCTCTTAATTTAAACATGAAAAGGAAGAACCCGTTTCTAGGTCAACTTAATGCAGTTTTTCTGCTCCGGCGATAAACTAAGTGAAGCTCTGGGCCAGAGGCCATTTGAGGGTTAAGGGAAATTAGTTTAATATATCCAGAGACCTGCCAAGGATGTGCTAGTATGACGGACGGTGATTTAAATTCACTCACCTGATCGAGGGCCAGCTTCTTAGAGGGTTGTGCACACACCAGGGGCTGTAACCTTGGAGACAGAAAGACAGAAAGAAAGAGACAGTGAAAAAGACAGACAAGATCATTAAGAGAACATGGCTTATTTCATGGCACGAGGTAAAAAAACACACAACACAGTCCAATAATTTTTTTATATTTACCTCATCTGTTCTTTTCAATTCTGCTTAAACTGACACACTGCTAAAAAACACTGCTTAAAAGTCACTGACTTATTATAATGCAAATCTTGACACATTATTTAAATTAATTCCCTAAATGTACGCAATTTAAATTCTATCAACCCAGAAAAACACAAGTTTTGTAGACCCACAGGGACAAACCCCTGCTTCATAATGAAATGTCCCTCTGTATATTCACTAAAAATCTATTCACAATATTTTTCAGAAACAAAATGCATAAAAAACATTGGCAAATCTAGCACATTTTCATAGGTGGTGGTAGACATGGACAAGTCCTGTCTTGAATTACCTAAAAATCTCATACTGTAAAATTCCCAGAGGAATAAACATGGCAGCTCAAGTGACAACAAAAGGGGGAGATCGAGAGACAAACAGAGAGAAAGAGAGATGGGGGGGTGGGGGGTAGGACAAGCACAGAATAATCCAGAGACGCTGTTTATCTCAGTATTTGCAAGTCAACATGCAGAGGCACAGTTCGAATAATGAGTTTACTCATTATTCCAAAGAATGTAAGATATGTTAATGAGGTACGGATATGATGCACTAAACCCGCAGCATAAATAAACGCTAATCAGAATCATATGATTCTCCTGATGATACATCTGAATATGCAGAAGAGATTAATTTCTCATGGGAGCAGTTCTCTTTATATAACCACAAGGCGTCCCAAATCTACTCAAACTCTTAAACTCAACTCAAACACAAAAATCTCTCACAGACACACAGACTAAGAGAATGATCGATAAAAAGTAGGGTATAATAAAAGGAGGATAGAAAAAATAACCAGTGCCGGTCCTCCCTATACGCAAACTACGCAAGGTGCGTATGGCCCCTAAACCACCAGGGGGCCCCCTTGCTTTCAAAGATTATATAAGTAGCATATCACTATATATTCATGTCATTCGAGTCATGTAGAAATTTATTTTTTCTAGTTAACGATTTATATTTATTTAATAACTGTTTTGGACATCATGCAGTACGGCAGATAATGACATGACTATGGCAGAATCCGAAATCACCCTCAAAATATTAGACCATAGTGGATGTTATCGAGGGCGCTCATTCTATCCCACATTGCAAAACCGCAAAACCAAGTGTACAGCCGATGTACACCCAACAGCTGTCCAAATTCACTCACTCGTTTTCATTTACTCCTTCAAGTGAACCGTATTGGGCTAACGTAGGGAAAAGTGATTGAGGGTTTAGGGGCCGATTTTGGATTCAGCCCTAGTGTGCCGCACAGTCAAAATTGAAGCCAAAATGTTTCAATTGCCCCCAGGTGGCTAGATGTAATATATGTAATAAATACCACCCTCTCCATGTAATCTAATGCAAGTAGGGCTCGCTTCACCCTGTGGTGGACATCCAACCCCACCCACATCCAAAACGTCATCTTGTGACACCCCATTCCTGTTTTGCCCCACGATTGAAAGGGTTTTTAGGCATAAGGGTAGGTTTTGAGTGGGTTTAAGGCATAAGGGTAGGTTTTAGGTGGGTTTCAGTATGTAGGTTCCAGATTAAAAGTGTTTTTTAGGCATAAGGGTAGGGTTTTGAGTGGTTTTCCATCCGGTCTGTCATAAAAAGAGAAATAGAAGAAATAGAAAAAAAAATAGGTGTGAGGGTTAAGTCTTCTCGATGCTTCTCCCCGTTTCAAAGTTAATGAGGAAACTCAACAATCAAATTACAATTCAAATATTTTTTTCCAAAGATGGTTTCTGTCATTTCAGGTAGTTTTTGGTTTTAGTTAGTTCTTTGATGCTATAAAAATGGGAGTGTGACGTCACGATTGACAGCTGAGATTGACTGCTTCTCTGAGTGAAGTAGTCACTGAAGCACCAACAGACTTTTTGGGGGATTTTCGTGAGGAGATTGGAACTTTAACTTTAATTTTTACATTTCATAACTGTTTATTTCACATCGACATAATGAGTTGATCATCAGTAAACTGTACTAACCGATTCTGCAGGTGTGGGCGGGGCCTTGATACCACGGCTCCACTTCACAATCACTACTGCGCAGACTCGGGCTCCGGGCTCAGAGTTCACTACTGCGCACTCGGGCTCTGGGCTCCGAGTTCACTACTGCGCAGACTCGGGCTCCGAGTTCACTACTGCGCAGACTCGGGCTCAGAGTTCACTACTGCGCAGACTCGGGCTCAGAGTTCACTACTGCGCAGACCGGGCTCAGAGTTCACTACTGCGCAGACTCGGGCTCCGAGTTCACTACTGCGCAGACTCGGGCTCAGAGTTCACTACTGCGCAGACTCGGGCTCAGAGTTCACTACTGCGCAGACCGGGCTCAGAGTTCACTACTGCGCAGACTCGGGCTCCGAGTTCACTACTGCGCAGACTCGGGCTCAGAGTTCACTACTGCGCAGACTCGGGCTCAGAGTTCACTACTGCGCAGACCGGGCTCAGAGTTCACTACTGCGCAGACTCGGGCTCAGAGTTCACTACTGCGCAGACTCGGGCTCAGAGTTCACTACTGCGCAGACTCGGGCTCCGTAATCAGCGCAAGATGTCGGCGCAATATAAAAAAAAAAACAATGGTAGTGAGTGAAGGTAAGTCGTCCATCTTTTTTTACAGTCTATGTTTTTGACTTATGGCTATGGCTTCAAAACAAAGCTTTCTATCCGGAGCAGAAAAAAAGAGAGAAAATGTGTCAAGAACAAAGTAGGTATGTATTTTTGTAACATTTTAAATTCTTATTTAGTCTTGACAAACCAATACATTTGTAAAAAACTAAACAAAACAACAACAACAAAAACTAACAAAATACTCCAGTCTAGATCTCCGGGTTCAATATTAGTCAACTGTGTTTCATTAGAAATGCCCTGATGAAATGTAATTTTCAGTTTGTGTCAATATACATCAATAATCAAAATGTTCTTGTGCAGGGTTTATGTATAAGAATTAAAAATTCCTGTTCAGTCATGCAAGCTGTCCTGTGACTCCTGTCAAGTGTTTTAGAAACAATGCCATTAGAGTCAAAGTTTAGAGAATTTTTTATGTATTTTCGTATTTGGTACTTAAGCTTTCTTGGGTAAACGATATTTTTTATGCTTTAGTTTCGTTAGTAAATCACGCCTTTAGAAAATAAATTCAGCTGTGTGTTATCGTTTTTCTGACAGCTAGATGGTGTCAGAGCAATACTTTCATAAAGCATTTATTTAGCTGTCAACAATTTTATTTATTTAATATTACTTGTTCTTACTGGCAGTTTTGCTTAGGGCGGCTAGAAGTGTAGGACTGGCACCGGATATAACAAAAGAGCAATAGAAAGAAGGCTATATTAAGAATAATTAAAATAGAGAGGATGGACTGACTGACTGACAGATAGATAGATAGATAGACAGACAGATACTTTCCTTCAAATTCTCAGTCAGTAACACATGCACGCACGGTTGACAGTCCTTCACGACCCAGCATGCAAGTGTCCTATTGATGCTACAGTGCATTCTGGGATGGGGAACGGTACGGTACTTGGCATGAAAACAAGCTGTCAGAGCCAAAACACAGTGACAACATTCTATTCCTGAGAAACAGTCTGTTCCACACACACACAGATTTGCATTTACGTCAAGGGCTGATAAATTGTTCACACCACTGAGTGGGTCAATTATTCAAACACATAGCACAACAATAATGATTAGAGATGGGAATCAGGGCGCTGGTGATGCGGTATATTGATATCTGGGTCACAATACAATAATATTGTAATTCTTTATGTGACAGTTATTCAAAACTGTGATATAATTTCATGCTTATCAGAATCATAACTCGATTAAAAGGATTGTATTTGAACAGAAATAACTGAATGTTCTTTCAATAGTTTCAAAGTTCTTTTCCAAAAAATATATTAACATTAAATAAAACCATCTAGGAGTATTTTGAGAAATTGTGATACTAAATATTTTATATCTATTTTTTCCTCTTACCATTAGTAATTGTGTATGACACAGTCTTTGGTTTGTGGTTGTGATGACTTGATTTCTTTCTCACAGACCACTTTAACATTTTAAACTGTTCAGTATTTACTCTGACCTTCCTCATCACCCCTTCATTTCATACGCTGCTCTCAGGATATGACTAAATGGCTGATGTCAACAGGGGCCTTTATTTTATTGAGCTGAAAGAGTATGACACCAGGCTGACACTATTACTGCTGAGCGCTTGAAGGCATGAGCAACTGCCTAAGTCGTCGGTCTCTTCATCTCAGAAGCTAGTTTTGGTCCCAGGCAGAGATAAGGCTTTCTCTTTTCCTCGAGGATGACGAAAACTTCCTCTCGTTTTTGGGTCAATTCAGCCTTGAGAAAAACTCAACTTTCTTTGATCTCGCAGACAGCTCACCTCTCTGTCTCTTTCTCTAGAGATGTAGGTTTTCTGCAAGTAAGCTGATTAAGAAAGAAACTCTGAGCCGACAGCAGAAGGAACCTCAGAGGAAGAGAGATGGAAGCGAGAGAAAGAAAGAAAAAAAAAATTGGGGAAGCGAGTCTATAACAGCTGTCTGAGAGAGCGAGAGGAGGAGACTGTTTAATTACCAGATGTGTGATGGTGCGAGATGGCGATTTCTGGCACTCCAGGTGTGAATGTCTAACATGAGATGATCTCATGTATGGATACAGAGGACGTGTTGGAAGAACAAAGGACCACAAAAATAAGAACAATCCATCTCAGGTTCTCACAGAGCCCTACCTCCAACTCTAATGAAAACCTTTTGCATTTGTCTCTCACAAAACACACACACGGCTCTATATATATATGCTGAGCTGCGGGTATCTGAGAGGACAAGAAAATGACCAGAGGAGGAGGGGGTTAAAACAGCAGGGGGCAATTATACAAGCTATTTCTGGACGAGAGTGAGAGAATGTGAGAGACTTATTACATTTAAGGTTCAGTAGAATGGAGGGATGAACAGACCAACAGATGGGTAGATGCTCAGGCAGTTGCGGGGTGTCGGGAATATGCTGTAAAAATACAGCAGAGAAGCAGAAAAGGGAGGTTGAGTGTCTGTCTGTGTGTGTCTATGTATAACACAATACCTCAGTGTGCAACAGAGAATGGGAGTGAACGGAATACAATGGCTTTACTGTCAGCAGAACACACACACACACACACACAATTTCAGGTTAAGCTGAAATAGGACTGGAAACCTCTTAAGAGAGCCTGAAAAAATATTAGGGCTGGGAGATATATTGAATATTCACAATATGTATACAATAATTGTGCTGGTGATATAAAATTAGCAACATTGAAAATATATATATATATACACACATACAAACAAGATTTTTATATATACTGTATATATCTTTTGTGTGTTTTTTAAAGAAAAATATTCAATACATCTACATATATTAAATATTGTTCAATACATAAAAGCCTTTTATTTTTTTAGCCATATTGCCAAGCCCTAGAATGAGACTACAAGTAACTGAATAAAAAAATAAAATAAAAAATAAAAAAAATGGAGAAAACAAGGTAAGGTCATCTTTGAGCGGTAAAAGGCAAGTCACTGAATAATACAGACAATCCCATTCAGGTAGACTCCATTCAGTAAACAGACTGCAGGCTGTTATGAGTGAGAAGAGGGAAAAACTGGAAGAGAGACAGTGGCATGGTAACAGTGTAATGGCTTTTAAAAGGAAGTTCAGATTGCTCACCTTTCCATTCAGAAAAAAACAAACATAAAAGCTACTTTCAGAATGAATGATTCAGAAGATCTATCCTGTTCACTTCAAGAATTCAATCAACGAGAAAAACACCACACGCATATGAAACTGGCCACTCAAAGAGAGAGAGAGAAAAGAGAGAGTTGCTCATTGTTCCATGATATTGGCCTTACAGTGTCAAGACAAACTGTCGGAGCACATTTTGTGTGCAGGGCCACCAAGAGCCTTTGCTTAAAGAGAGAATATCCATGACTAATGACAAGCCAGAAACCAAAGACTAACAACACGAATGGAAATGAGTACACGGTAGTAGAGCGCACACACATATTCTCCAAAAAGGAGGGTACTAGGGAGTGGGCCGCAGTGAGGCCTCACTTTAAATATGTGCTCTAAACTTTAATGTGTTCCATACCAGCATTTAGAGACTAAATATAGAGCAGAATGAGGCTATCCTGACTGACCATATGCATGGGACTCTCTCTCTTTCTCTCTCTCTCACACACAAACACAGTTAATTTAGCATAGACTTAGCTATTCTTAACAGACCTGCCCTGTACTCAAGGGCACAACAGGGTAAAGGACATAAAAAAAGGGTAAAGGACATAAAAAAAAGTGAGAAACAAACATAAGGACCTTTCACACTTGCAGTCCGGCCCACAAAGCTCTGGAAATTTTCCATTTGAGGGTCATGAGTGAGACCCCAATTAGCTTTTTCTCTCAGGCTATTGAGTACATCTAAATGATTATGCTACTTTAAAAAGTGCTGTGAAGTACATTATCAGATGATAAATCCATGGTACTTTACTGTGAATGACTTAACTGTTCATACAACACAGTATTTACATGGTGCTTTAAGGTACTTCAAGAAAAAGGCCACATTATAAATCTCATCAGCAAAATTAACTTTTGAGGTCCAAAAACCATGGTAATACCATGATACTATTTGTAGGTATAGCAAGATGCTATAAGAAAGAAAATCCACAAAATGATGTGATCTGGGAAATGCTTGACTAATGCAGCATGGAAAACGTGAAAGCAGAAAGCGCTACAGCATAATAGGATAATTTTACTGTTACTAAGCTGATGTAAAACCAGAATTTTCTTTTAACAAAAATACAATTTCAATGATTTATGAAAAGAAGGCAGACTCTGTGTAGCAGATGCACCTTGTTTGAACATGGTAAAATAGAAAATAGTGTTCATGAGAATATAAACAGAGTAAGAAAATATAGCAGGGATCATGATACAGTTACAGTAATGTACCCTGCCATTGTGTATCCGTAGGTCTATAGTTAACATAGAAGAGAAAAAGAGCTTGAGGTGGTTACAGGAAAGAGTCCAATAAAGGGTGTGGGCAGACGAAGAAAAATCAGGCTGTATTAATAGGAGTGGATCTGTTTTAAGACTGTCCATAATACAACTCGGAGACACGGGATTACTAAATGGAGAACAAATATTTTCGAATTTTTTTGAATAGAAAAAACACTTTTTCTAAACCCAACAATTTTCCAATCCGAAGTAATCTGCCTGTCACAAAATTCTCCATAATGCGATACAAACATAGTCGATCAGATCATAATTGATGTTTAATTTACAGCTATGCGGAGTAAGATTTCTCTGTGGGTGGGGCAACCTTGGTCGACATGAAAAAAACAAGTAATAGCAACCAAATCGATAAGATGTCACTCAATGCGGTTGCAGCTGGTAGCGATAAAACGTTTTTTAAACGGAAGAGATTTTTTTGCATCATTCTTGGATGGGATATGGTGTTAAAGCAACAACATGGAACTTTTCCTCTGCGGTCGCCCTACAGGTTGGAAGCGGAATTGTCCATTACCGCTGTCGTAAAATGATTTACGGTTACTGTATATGAAGCATGCAGGTTTTTTTCATATGGGCAATGATAATATTAATCTTCCCCCTTTCATAATTTATACATGTTTATTAGACTAAACATTTTAACTCAAACATTTGCGATTTGCATGTCGATTGCAATGCTCAAATCTGAACGAGAATGATAGCGATAGCATCCTAACCATCTAAAACTACCATGTTAGTGTTTACTAGCTACCAGATTGATAATTCGCTCATCTACTAGCTGATTCATGAAGATAAATAAATGGAGGACCAGATAGTTTCCGTAACGTAGCCAGGCAGACAACAGATTAGAAAAACTATAGATAGTATGCAAGCAATTTACAGTTACTTCCTAGTTCAACAGCATGACGGCCAAGTCAGCATCGGTCTGGTAACTCTCCTCCTCCATAAGCTCACGCCAGCGAGCAAACGCTCGACCAATATTGATCCTCGTCCTGCCTTTCAGTTTATCACTCTCCCTTTTCCTCTTCCGACTCTACTCCGACAAAACCTTTGGCTTCTTACGTTTCGCTGCTGCTTCAGCCATGACGAAAACAGACGTACGAAAACAAACGCGCTGGTTGGCCACATTTGAGGAAGTGGTGGGCGAAGTGACGTATGCCGTAAAGCAGTCGAATTTTGTAGTTCTTTTTGAGCGCTGGTTACTACCCGCACCCCGAAGTTACATAGTGCCAGTAAAAGCGATACAGACCCCGTCAGGCTCTGGCAGACGTCTCATTCAACCTATTGTAAGTCGATGTACTATCACAAGGGTCTTGGAAATATATTATGAAGGTTGAAAAGTTACATGTTGTTACTTTAAGACTGCGATGGTGGGAATTTTCTAGGACAGATGGTGAGTTTAGAGGATTTTCTAGAGCAGAATGTGTGATTTAAGGTGTGTGGGCAAAAACGAATCCCCAAAAAAACTAGGGAGTGGAGAAAAACAGAAATAAATCGAGACATAAGAAACCTTTCTCCTAGAACTCCATACCTCTTGCCAAAACTGCTGACAGTTTTGCCAATATTGGGTGAAGTCAGTTGGAGTTTCCGTTGATGGGCCGCGGGGGTTCTTTTGGCTCCAGTGGAAGCTTCTTCAGGCTGGCGAGTGGGACTTTTTGGGCTGGATTTGTTCAAGTCTTTCAGGACATCGTAGTTTATTTTAGTGGAGATGCGTTTCTGCTCTAACATCTTTTCAATGGCTTCATCTGCAGTGCTGGCATTGATGGGCTCACGCCTCCGTGCTGACTTTTTTCTAGGCTGCGAGATGACACAAAAATACGGAGGTAAACTCATACATTTGTGACCCTCACAGCTACAACTGTCATTTATGAACTACCTTGTTACCTTCCGCTCTTTATATGTACCATCCTCCTTTTCCTTTGCTATTCTTTCTTCCTTTTCTAAAGAAAAACAAACATATCGTTCTAACAAAAGTGTTCCAAACTTGATTAAATGTTGTCTTAGTTTAAATTAATCTGTCAAGGGTAAAATTAACAAACGGGACAGTTCAATCTTCTCTACCTTTCTGTTCTTTGAGGTAGTCTGCATTTTGAAGCATCCACAGTTCGGTCTTCACTTTAACTTCCTTCTCATTCAGGATATACTAATAAAAAAAAGAAAGATTAAAAAACAACAACACATAATCGCTCAGGTCATGGTTGACGAGCTAAACAGACTGTAAATCATGACAAATCTCATTCCACTATTCTAATGCAATTCCATTATTCATTTTTGGATGTGAAATCTCATCTCAGATTTCAGCTTTAAAGAACCAAATTACAAATTACCACGTCGTTACTGTAGTGAGGTCAAAACTTACTCGATCAATCTCGTCCTCGTCGATACCGTTCAGGTCTAGCTCACCGTTTTCTGACTCCACATCTGATGGAGAAAAACAAAGAAACAAAGAGTTCCCGAATATTGAATATTTTATTGATGGACATAAAAACATCAGAAGTCAGAATAAATTTGTACAAAAATTATAATATAAAAATAATGTAAAATAGAATAAAAATCACAACAACAAAAAGAAAATCGCAAAATAAAATACAAATGTAAAACAAAATAAAATTACATAAAATAAAAACATAATAATACAATTTTTTACTTTGTGTTGTGACTATTTCAGAGTGCTTTGGCAAAAGGAAAAGAGAAAAGTTTTGCCTGGTGTTTACGCCACATAATTAAAGTGTATTAAATGTTTCACTTTCCTAAGGAGAAACACATGCTGCCATTCATCAGAGAACATTTCTCTGAGCCAGTTGTTAAATTAGGTTAGTGGAGATGCATAGAATATCCCACTGCAGTCCAACCCAAAAACCTTCACATAAAATGTCCCTCAGCAAATTCACATGGCAAAACATACTGAAAAATAAGTGTGTGTTTCTCTGTGGTCTCTGCCCTGTAGCAAATCTTACTAGAAAGTCCAATGGGGCTACTGGGATCATTAAACCAGTGGCTCTACAGTAGCAACTTTCCAGGGTTATTCCCCCTCTGCCTTTCGTCTTTTCCCTCTTTTCGAGGGCCAGTTCCTCCCTTCCCCCATCCTTACTCTTTTCTTTCTGCCTGGAGATTGTTGGCAACGCTTCAGAAGTTTGCTTTATAGAGCATCCCTCTCTCTCTCTCTCATGTGTTGTAATGGGGATGGAGGGTTAGGGGGAGGGCAATTCTCGTTTCTCTAAAACAGAGAGGGCAATTCTTGTTTTCTCGCCTCTGAACGGAGGCCCCTCAATATCAGTCGATCCCGTGAGTCAAGAAACCTGACCTCATCTCGCCGCTCGCATCTGAACAAGCACAGACTAAACACACTACACAACCAATGCATGCGCGCGCTCACACACACATACACACACACACGAGTCCTCCAACACCCCACATTAAAACACACTGTGCTATGAGTCACATGTGTGTGATGTGGTGAGAGCGTGAATAGCAGAGATTAGTTACAACAGGCGAAATAAAACCACACCAGAGAGAGACTACCAGGTGCAGCTGGATCCAAGAAGATGAATAAAGACAAGAAACTGTAATAAAACGAGCACTGCAGTCTGTCTTTCCCATTAGGCCTAACTTTGTGTTCATGTTCAAATGTTTTTTTTTCGTACTGTCTGTTTTCATTCACTTAGGACATATAACCAACTGTGTGTAGCTCGCCAGAAACTACATTCAACTAAAAATAGAATTTAAAGTGTGCATATGTGCAGCTGCACTACCTGAAGACATATGCATATGCATGAGTGTTCGACAGCAGCTGCATGTCAGTCAGACAGCACTTGGGGATTGAATACTGTTAAAAAAACATGTAAAAATAAACTGTTATTGTTAGTTTTTCAGCATCGACATGGTAATGAAGTACCGTCACTTAAAGATATAGTTCATCCAAAAATGAAAAATCATTTACTCATCCAAACCACTATAAAGATTTTTTCTTTGTCTGGTAAGATTTTGTAAAAATTTACCAATTTTGTATGCTTGCAATCCAAATGAATTGGCACTAAAGAATTCAAGCTTCAAAAAAAGGAAGCAAATGTAGCCCATATAACTCATGCACTATATTTCAAGTAATTTTACATGGCAATATGAAGCTAAATTCAAAGATGGCATGAAACACAAATTTCAATAATCATTTCTTTATTATGGTGATGTATATATGAGTGAAATAGCTTCTCGAATGAGAAGAAATGTAGGGTGGGACTTGATTTTGTCCAACAGGAATAGACTGGATTGTTGTCGTTTGTTCATTTAGAACATGATTTTCTTTTTAATAATGATGCACATAGATAAATTATTTATAATAAACTGCAATATTCCATAAAAATAAGAATCGTCAATTGTGATGTCGCAAGTCAATATTCAACGTTGTAAATTAATGGATTAACTCTATAACTGGATCAGTCCAATTTGCAAACCAGACAAATTGTAAACCAGATTCAATGAATAGATCCAAGACAAAAGAACAATTTTAAAGCTTTTTTCAGCACCTGTACACTAAAGAAAAAAAAGCATAGTCTGAATAGTCTTAAAAATGTTTTGTTGCACACAGTAAATTAAGTCACAAGGGTGAGTAAACAATAACAACTTTAATTTCTGAATGAACTGTCCCTTTAACATCACCTGAACACAACAGAGGCAAAAAACAAACAAACTGAGAAGCAGAAAAAAGGAGCCAAGTTCAACAAAATTACAGAGAAGAGAACAACAAATGAGAGACTTCACTTAACACTAATCATTCTCCCTCTTCATCTATTCCCCTGTTCTTAAATCCAAAAACCTCTGTCCCGAGGCTGCATTTCTGAATGATGTTGTCCACCCAGACATTAGTGTTTCCACGTGAGTTCAAAAGACCCCCCTCGTCTCCTGAGGTTTCACTGACACCAACACCTGTTCAGAGTCGAGCACTGTGTCCGACTAAATACAAACAGATATTTCAAGATACCACCAGATGGACACCTCCTTTCTTTCTCTCCCATGGACAATTCTCACTCTTCAACAGAAGCAGGAGCTCATCAAACGTAATCATCTGATAACGTCACTCAAACTGACTGGCGGGTCAGGAGAACAAGCACTGAAGCTCAGGGAAAGGAAAAGAAGGACAATGGAGATGCAGAGATATGGAAAGAGAGAGGAAGGGGGGTTTCTTCTGGAGGCGAAGAGGGCAGACAGGCCTATTAAAAACTGACCCCTTCTTGCCCCTGTGACTTCCCCAGGGAAACCCCTCGCCCACTCACACACCTGCTACAACTGTCTATATCGCCCAGAGGCTGGAAAGAGAGAACGAGAGAGAGAAAATGTCAAGAGAAAATATATGCATGTACTTTTTCACACTCTACTGTACATCTACAGACCACAAACGGGGAGGGTTAGACACATTTTTAAACAATAAAATGTAAATGTATTGGAAAGAGGAAAAGACTTGAACAGACTTTATTCATGAGATCTCTCATTTTCACTCACATTCGGCTGCCCTTCAGGTGTTAAATCTAGACAGGAAAACATCCTCATGGGGGTCCGCGCACAGATTTTTCTGTCAGTGCATGTTAACGGTACAGTGAACGTGTCTATCACATGGATCGGGCCTCCCATAGTCATTTGTTGTTTTCCTCTCCACAAGTCTATCAGTCAGTCACACTTTTATGATGTCATATTTCACACAGATAGCAGCATCTCTGTCAGATGACATCACATCACTGTCAGTGCTTGCATTTCATTAGAAGAAAAAGCAATAAATGAGTTGCAAGGATGAAAACGATAAAGAGAATCAAATCAAACAGCAGGAAAAAATAAGGGAACGAAAACATTATGAATCATAAGTATGTCAAGTTGAAAACTACACTAAAACTCGCTATGACAATAGTTTCACAGCTTTAAAAACTTATTTTAAAAGTATACAATAATTAAAATTCAAAACTATAGTTTGCTGATATATTTATTATTTATTCATGATACATTCGTGTTTTTGTTGAATAAAATTAAGTAACTGAATATTGATGAGAAATTTGATTTATTAACATTAAATATATAAATAAATAAATAAATATGCCATTCAAAAGTTTGGGGTCGGTATGATTTAAAAAAATGTTCACCATGGCTGCATTTATTTGATCCAAAATACAGAAACAACAGTGTTCAAAAACAGTAAAAATACTGTGAAATATTATTAATTTCAAATAAAAGTTTTCTACTTTTATATTTTAATAAGTAATTCCTGTGATGGCAAAGCCAAATTTTCAACATCATTACTCCAGTCTTCAGTGTCACATGATCTACTATGCTGATTTGGTGCTCAATAAACATTTCATATTATTATCAATGTTAAAACCAATTGTGCTGCTAAATATTTTTGTGGAAACTATGATACATTTTTTTCAGTATTCTTTGATTAATAGAAAGTTCAAAAGAACAGCATTTCTTTGAAATAGAAATCTTTTGTAATTTCATAAATGTTTTTACTGTCACTTTTGATCAACTGGTCCTTGCTGAATAAAGTATTCAATTATTATCAAAAGGGCACCTCAAACTTCAAACCATGTGATCTGTGACATGATTCTAAACATGGTGTTCATGAACATTGTTATAAAGACTAACAAAGCCACATCTGTGTGCGTTATAAAGGCCTTATGAATGTAAATTACCGTCACTTTTGGCCCATCTGTCCTTTACAAACCCCTAACAGCTGTCTTGAGGATGCGTTCAAAGAGAGCAAGAAGAATAAATGTCAGTCACACACTTACTCTGTCTTTCATTCTCCTTTGAAAGGCACCTCTCCCTCCCCTCCTCTCTCTCTCTCTCTCTCTCCTCCCACTCTTTCTTAGTGTAAATGAACAAGTCTCTTATCTCCTCCTGCTCTGAAGATTCAGGAGATTCTAAAGGATGGGGAGGGGAGGAAAGACTCCATCCACTTTTTTTCTGTTGCAGATAAACAGTGAACAGTAACATTATGCAAAGGGAATGGAAGCTAGAGTGCGCAAAATACATTTAATATACTGACTGATCTATAAACGAAAAGGAAAAACAAACGTATAGAATCACAGTAAACCTGGGGATGCTGCTGGTATCTCCTGCTGTGTGGTCAGAGAGGACAGTGAATGACCATCTGGAGACTCGCACTCACTGCTGCATTGTTAAGATCACAGGCCCTCCACCCCCTCAGAAAAATACACTGCATTACACAACAGCACCAGATCTCTCTCTCCACACACAGACAGAGAGAAAGAGACAACGGGGACACCATTCTGACATCCTCACAAAAGAGAACTGACCTTAGAAAAACAGAACAAGTCAAAAAAAAAAAAGTTACAAAAAAGAAAAACAAGAGGAGGAGAGGATGGACACCCATACAGCCTGCTCGCCCTCACACAGTTTCAATAGTTAATATACTGCCATATATTAAAGTGCCCCTATTATGCTATTTTAAAGGTTTCTAACTTTGTTTTGGAGATCTCCTACAATATGTTTACATGCATCAAAGGTCAAAAAACACTTTCATTTTCTCATAATATACATTGCACATCACCACATTTTTCAATGATTCTCAAACGACTCGACGGATGAACCAGTCTCTCTAAATCCCTCCTTTCCGAGAGTCTACTCTGCACTGATTGGCCAAATGACCCATTACCATAACTGAACTTCAGCTCTGTCTGGAGGCTTACTCATTCCTCAGCAATTGTACACACTGTAAAGACAGTAACGATGATGTCGATTTTACCATATCAATCCGAGCGCCAGTCCGATGATGAAACATTGGAAGAACTAGTTATTCAACCCGAACCTCCATCGCAAGGACGACTTGAGTAGGACGTTTCTCAATGATACACTACTCAAAATGCACATTGGGGAACTGTATCAATAACAGTGCATGTGTTAGCTGAGCACTGATGTAACATTTAAGTTTGTGAAAGAAATCTTGCTCCATCCTTGATCTTTATTTAAAGTAGTAAGAACAACAGACAATCTGCATTAATAGAAACAGTTTTAGGTAATAGTGGCCCACAGCTGATTTGCAAAACTATTTCAGAAAGACAGTAATGATGGGAGTAAGCCAGAAACTTACACAATATAAAACACAAAAAACTGTGTATTTTGAACACCCGGTAGAAAACATATACATCAATAATTATTCATACTTACAGGTTGTGATTCTGAGTAGCAAGCTGGTCCAAATAAAATGGGATGTTCTGGACCCATCTTTCCAGAACAAGCGTTTTGCAGGGCGGTTCAAGTTGTTTGCAGGCGGACAATGTACAAAATAGGCGGGTATTATGCAAATGTCTTTTCTAGTGACATAGAACCGTCACGCAGTGGGATTTGAATTCATGATGACTCTTTAGGCGGTTCAGTCTCGATTCTTTTGGGATGCAATAACATTTATCATGCTCTTCCGACTTTACAACTTTGTAGAACGTTTACATTCACAGACAGCTATATTACACACTGCATGAAAGGGAATATTAGAAAAACTATAAAAGGGGCACTTTAACATTTTTTTTCAAAGCGTACACAGAGCAATAGTGAAAAAGTAAAAAAGTAAAAAAAGAGCAACATAACAAAATTCTGCATGGCTCTACTTAATATTGTAGTAAGCAATGTAAAAAGACATTTTGGGCACTCGTTTCAAACTTGGACTCAGGTTAGTTAACATGCTAAAGCTAGCAGCAACACCAAATAAGAGGACATGCGTGACACTTTGAAATATTTTGCTTAATTGAAAACTCCAAATCTAAGTAGTAAAACAAAACCTGTTGTATCGGAAACATTACCATTCTTTAACAAATCATATATGATATACAGTAGTACAATACATAGTGTAAAGTAAGTACAGTATATCATTCAAAACAGCTTATAAAATAACAGTGTGGAGTAAAATAATTGATTAATTTAAATACAAATTTAATAAATTAAAGAGGTAACATTAAAGTCACTAAAGGGATAGTTCACTTGTATGACTTTCTTCTGTTGAGCATAAAAGAAGATATTTTGGGAAAAGCCTCAAGTGTTTTTGTTCATAAAATGGAAGTCAATGGTCACCAATTCAAAAATTCCACAAATAATAAAAAGTCATACAGGTTTGGGAAAAAATGAGGGTGAGTAAATAAAAAATAAACACTTTTTTAGGTGAACTAATCCTTTAAGGTAAATTATGATGACAGACAAAACTAATGGTGCCAATAATTGTGATCATGTCATTAAGTTTAATGATGTAGTGAAAGTTCTCTCTCTGGTGCAAAATATACTCGCACATCACACAAACAAACACTTCTGCATTTTTAAATAAGAACATCCAGCTCAATCTCACTCACGCACAGTAACTAGAACACTCTAACAAGCATCTTATTGTCTGGAATGGAACAATGAGCCCACCTAAAAATAAACAGGGAGAATAGACAGAAAAAGCTGAAGCAGACAGAACCAAGACAGAAGAGTGCACACACATTCAGAGAGAGCCATATTGTGTCAGTGGCCATATCATCACGAAGATGAAATGAGCAAATTGAGGGAAATAAATGACATTGTCACAGTTCTACAAGGCATTCACTTGAGTTTACATGGACACTGGGCAAAAAAAAAACCCCCTCCTCTCTGAGTCATGGTTTTTCCTGAATCCAACTCAAAAATCAGACCAAAATACACACACACACACTGTATGAGCGGGTCTCACGGGCAATCAAGTGCGCATACAGTCGGCCGTAGTGGGTGGATGAAAGACAGTGCGCTAATGACAAGGTGCTGTGTTCAATTAGTGCTTCAAAGAGTGGAGGGGGGCTTCCTCTTCCTCCGCCCCATACAAATCATCCACAATCAGCACAACCAATCGGAAAACATGACAACCTGCTCGCACAGCCAATCACACAATCTGACAACCTGCCAGCACTCTATCCTCAGGAGTTTACCAGCTGCAGCTCTTCTGCCTGTGATGAACAAAGTCTTATTCTCTCTCTCGAATGCTCTCGCATAATGTAAACGCAACAATCACAAAAGATAACGCAATCATTTCAGATAAACAAGTCACTCTTGAGTTCTGTTCTCCAGAGGCTGGGTAACTCTCACTTATAGCGTGGAAGGGGGATACATTAAAAGAGGATTCATTATTTTCTAGAAAAGAAAATTACTCAAGTTCCACAACTCTTCTTCTACTCATGTCCTAATAGCACAAGTGTGTGATTTAACAATGAATGTGAAATGAAAGTAGATTAAATTAAAGTGGATTAATGTGAGTGTTTTGAAAAGGAGTCACTCCAGTTCCACTCTTCTTCTTCTTCTTTGACTAATGCTGTTAGTACTAATAGTACAAATGTGTGACTGAACGAAATTGGATTAAATGAAAAACACTTTAGGGCCGACAGGGCTTAGATTAAGCCAGGTTTAGGCCTTAGTTTAATTAGGGCATTTAAGTAGCTTTTATTAACGTGCCTTAGAAAAAAACATTACTGGTGTGCATCGTAAGACAAAACAATGGCACTGATACATTTTTTACTTTTAGTTAAAACAGCTCAAACATGCATTTTAATTTGGGACTAGACTCAAGCCTTGTCTGTGAAACTGGGGGAATGCATTTAAAAAAAAGCAGTCACTATATTTGCACACTTCTTAAACTCATAAAACAAAAAAGAATGAAGATCAAATGTGGAATGAAAATGGATGGAAAGAATGTTAATGTTTCACAAAGTTGTCATTCTAGTGCCACTCCTCTTCCTCTGCTTGTACCCTGTCACTGTTATCACAGCAAAACTGTGGTAAAGAATGACTGTGGAATTAAAAAGTGTTTATGCAATTTGAAAGTGGAGTCACACTCCTACCGTTCTCCTTCTCCTCTCCCATTTTGGTGATGGACTCGGGCAGGCCCAAACTGGCCGCAGTGGGCAAAGCTCCAAGCAATAATGCTAACGAGGGCCGTTTGGTTGGAGAGACTCTCTCTCCATCTCGCTCCTGCTGATAGCCACCTCTATCCTCTCCACATACAGCACTGCACAGGTGAGACGCTGCTGCCCTCAGCTCATCGTCCTCTCCTTCATCATCACCAGCAAGGAGACTGGATGATGCCAAGGAAATCACATCATCTGGGAAAAGCAAGCGAGAAAATACACATACATCACAAATTAAGTCTCTCAAATAACTGCAGGAACAACAAATAAAAGGTAAACGGAGTATAAAGATGAAAAGAAACTGCTGTCTGTATGCAAATAAAGTACATTTATTTTTGTAATTAAATTATTTTTCTAATTAAAACGAATGCATTCGCCCTTTGATTTTGATTCGCTATGATCCAGCTGACATGGGAAGAAAGTAATTATATAAACTAACACACATGCATGCACACACACACTCTAGAAAAGTGAACACACATGCATGAAAAGGCACTCAGACACACACACAAACACTCCCACGCTCGCAGTCTTAATTAGCTCCCTCCTGTAATCACTACATTAGAGAGAGATATATCACGCATGGGGAAGCACTGGATCTCTGGATGTGTGTGCTGTTGAACAAGGAACTAATTGGACAGAAACGTAAACAGAATTTCCGCACAAGGGAAGTAACACTCCACTTCCTGAAGAAAACGTTGTGAGAGCAGCAGTTCTCACTAAACAAAGAGAAATTCTGACAACAATATAATCATTTGTTTTAAGCGTCAACAGTTTGGGTGTCATTCGCCAATAATTGTGGTTCTCATGAAGCAAACCATCTCTATAAAAGTGCTTTCCACACAACAGCCAATCACTCTTTGTAAACAAATTCTTACGCTTTTATAAATATGCGCTCCCATCTGAGAGCATGCACAATCTTTAAGTAAAGCCAAGTATGTTAGTCTCAAAACCTGTTGATGCACAATAAACTGGCCTAGAATACACTTGATAGCTGTACTTGCGAGCCAAGTCTATCCCACATTAAGCTATATTTCTATAATATAAAATGTTTGTCATTCTGAAATACTGGATACTTCATTTTTTAATAATTGTTCAAATATTTTTTTGTTATAAATTTTTTTTTTTTATATTGATAACAATTATATTTAAATAATGATTAACAATGATATAAACTTTTTGATATTTCATGGAATACTTAAAACATTCCATGTTTTTAAGGTCACCAGGAGTTTTTGTATGTGTGTGTGTGTGTATGTGTGAGTGTGTAGATTGCACTGGTTAAATATGTTACCCTCACATTAAGGAACGATATTCATTACCGTTCAAAAGTTTGGGGTCAGTACAAAAAAATTATAATAATAATACTACTTTTATTCAGCATGAAAGCATTAAGTTGAGTTAAATCATTTAAATTGTTTTTAATATACTACTATTTTAGATAAATGCTGACCTTTTGAACTTTCTATTCTTGAAGCAGCACAACCGTTTTCATCTGTGATAATAAGTAATGTTTCTTGAGCATCATATCAGCATACTAGAATGATTTCTGAAGAATCACGTGACACTGAAGAATGAAGGTAACTAATGGCTGCTGAAAATTCAGCTTTGCCATCATAGGAATAAATTACATTTATTTACACTGATTTTACAGAATTTTTCATCAAATAAATGAGCCTTGGTGATGGTGAACATAAGAGACTTCTTTCAAAAACATAAAAAAATCTTACTGACACAAACTTTGGAATGATAGTGTAAGTGTAAACTTAAAACAAAAAAAACATGTTTCTGTGTAACAATCTTTCTGCGTGATTGTGTGTGAATACTGTACCTTCTCTGGAACAGGATGCATAAAATCCCCTGGCTTTGGGCCTGCAGCTCTCCAGCTCGACTTCAATCTCATCCTGATAGCCACAGATTTCACCTGCAGAGCACATGCACGTGTGTGTTCAAACAACCATGATGAAAATTAGAGCATAGACTCTGTCTAAATATTTCACGGTACCTTCAATATCATCAACTTTTTTTGAAAGCTCCAGCTCAATCTGTGGAAGAATTCATCAGAGAAAATAATTGGTCTGACAGTGTGAAAGCACATTTTTGACAGAATGGCTGATTTTAATGTTCATTATTCTAAATAAAAGTGTGGTTTGTGACCTGTTTTAGCTTTTGCTTCTTAATTCCAGCCGTGTAAGAGGGCGGGTCGCACTCCTGCTCCAGATCCACCTTCATGAACTCTTCAATAGTCAGCTCACTAGTGGGCGTGTCCTCAAATTCATTCAGCCTGTCAATCAAACACACCGGGGTCAAAACGTACAACAGCAAAACCGGGCCTAAATTCAAAGCTTCAGAAAGAAAGTGCAAAACCAAAATCCAGAAATAGCACTAATTATATAATATGAATGATACTGCTATATATTACGAAAATGGTAATAACTGAGCACAGCTTGTGGTCATACTGTGATCATTTTAAGACAAAACACACCTTTTCCTCAGTGTGGCCTCACAGACTTTCACCACGCTGATCACTTCTTTAATTGTGCGACGGAACTCATGCATACGGGCAGCAACCAAGAGAGCTATAGGGAACACAAATACACAACTTTAAGTACATCATACACACTTTCACTTAGAGAGAAAGAGAGAGAGAAGGAGAGAGGACAGATTGTCAAATATGAAACATTAATAGGCCTTCAGAAAAGTGTGTCCACTGTACCTGCCCCCCTACTGATTCACCTCAGGCAGAACAAACAGACATTTAATGCACCTGCAATACTGCAGAACCCCTGATGCCTGTTTCACTCAGATTCATTAAAGAAACATGAAGAGCCAGATGCACTTCTGAACTACCTGACAAACTAAAGAATGTCCAACACCACAAAGCATGCAAGCCTGTAAAAGATACTGATGAATTTTAGAGCTTAATGATCCCTACAAGATTAACCAATTTAAAAATATGACATCATGGTTCACTGTCATTCTGAAGAAAAAAAAAAGTATTTGGCCTTTTATGGATAGGACAGCAGAGATTTTGACAGGAAAGAGTGGGTTTGAGAGAGAGGAGAACGGGATCGCCCTAACTCACTAATTCTCACTAATCTCATTCCAAAGACATATTTTGTAGTACTTTATTCACACTTTTATGAATAAGCCAGGACAAATATTTCCATGTATTGCAATAATTGATCATTTTTTGTAGTTTTTGTAATAGTATTTTCTGTATTTGAAGGCAAAACTTACTATAACTATTAGTTGAGCTCTGACACAGCTTACCCTGAACACACAACAGTACATATTTGCTTGCCATTGTTTTATAAAGTGGAAATTCACTAATATGCATCATGTACTCAACCAATTCAAAAGTTTTTTTTCAAGAAATTAATACTTTTCATTTAGCAAGGACACATTAACTTGATCAAAAGTGACAGTTAAGACATTTATGATGTTATAAAAGATGTATATTTCAAATAAATGCTGTTCTTTTGGACTCTCTATTAATAAAATAATCATGAAACAAATTATCACAGTTTCTACAAAATATTGAGCAGAGAAGAAAATGTCAACTGAGCAGCAAATCAACATATAAGATAGTTTTCTGAAGAAATATGTGGCAAGCAGGGCGGGGCCGAGAGCCGTGGGAACGGAGCGAGGCCTGATTAAGGTCGTCACTTCCGGAGATCCTCCGGGAAACTCGAGACTGGTGTGGCGCGCAGGTGGTATTAGCGCTCACTGGCACTCACGCCACCGGTCTCGCTCCATTCCCACGGCTCTCGGCCCCACCCTGCTTACCACAAAATAAATTACATTTTTAAATATATTTAAACAGAAAAAATATAGTAATATTATTACATAATATCAATGTTTTAACTGTATTTTTGATACAAAAAAAATCCTTTCTAAATACATGGTCTAAGTTGTGACGGATTAAAGGGGCAACACATTCTACCCCACTCTCCACCGTATGTCCAGAGGTGTCAGCTGTATCTAAGTGACCGCTATCTTGGGCCTAGGTTCATATTGTGTTAAAAAAAAAAGCAGTTTCCTCCTCTGCTGTTTAACCCTGCAGGATATCAAATCAATCTGTGTTTCAGCTACTAGATGAGGACTATTCAACAAGCTTGAGGCATTCATCACACTCAGCAGTCCTCTCTGCCTCTCAGTTTATCTTCATTCTGGGTCTTTTACACATTCTTTCAGTCTCTCTGTCAGTCTCCCTTTCTTTCTCAAGTCTCTGATCTCTCGCAGCGAAACAAACTCTTTTAGGCTCATGCTTCCTCTTTTCTCAGCACTGCTCCTGAAAGATTAATGGGAGATTCATTATTCAGGTTATGCAGCGAAGGGGTGGGGGGGCAGAGAAAATCATGCTGAGAGGCAGGAGTCATCAGTTATTCTAAAAACTTAATTACTGAAACTCAAACTTCACAGCCTGTGTAAAGTTTACACAAGACTGAAAGTGCAAGAAAATAAAAATGACATTGATGAAATCAGAATTTAGCTGCGCTGCATCTCTGAGGCAATTTACAGTGCCAAGAAATATCAGGCCTCAGTGAGTGTGAGAAGGCTAACACTTTTTTAAGGAATCATTCTCTCTCTTTCATTAAAACCGATTGGTGATCTGGGAACCACTTCAAATGCGTGACCTGATCTAATTACAGATTTTGACAGACAAACTATCTTAAAATGTTTCCTACGACAGATAGACAACTTTCAGTTCTGGAAGGGGTTTCTAGGACGTGCATTCCAACTGTGGATGTTTCAGCGATGGTGTATGTGTTTTTGCGCATCTAACAAAGCAACCCTTCACTAGCTCACATCATTAAAGAGGTCGCACCGTTAGGGGAGGGTTGCCATGGTTACCTGCTCCGCAGAGGCCTGAAGGTCTTCGTCCCGTGTGCATCCAGTCTCTCTTCATCCTCTGCAGGAGACGCAGTGCCGTCATCGAAACCTCGTGGCTCTTCTCTCCAAATTCCAGCATTTGCGCAAAACGCGGGATATAAAGACACGGATCTGTAGGAGAAAAAATTCAGAATTATAAAGCTAGACAGGTACATCTACACTTTCTCAAACACTGTTGGATTTTCAGTTCAATAACGATCGGTGTCAAATCTAAGGTTTAAAGTTGCTAATGAGTGGTATGTGAGGGTTTGTGCAAGATATACTTTATTGGACACAATATTACACCCTTGCCTATAATCTTAAAGTGCTAATACTGTGGCTCATAAACCACTGATGAGTGTTCAGTTTAAAGGCTTTTAATAAACTTGAATTTCACTGGTTATGATAATACAACAAATATCATATTTACACTCACATCAAATACTATAAAACTCATACAGAGAATCTATATTATTACGCTTTAGCCAACAACAAGATGTTTCTCACACCATCAAAATTGATTTAATGGGAGAAACATGACAGGTCGAGGGACTTTTCCAATATTCTGACAGTTTTCCAATAATACTTTCAAAAGATGATGGCACTGTGTGGAAAACACAAAAGTCTTATAGCTCTAACAAAATATCAGCAAATCTTTCATTTAATCCAATGATTCCCAATCAAGGATATGTGTACTGCAGGGGGAACTTAATCAGGCTCCATGGGGGTGATTTTGATTTGTTAAAAACTACAAAACAGAAACGACATTAAAAGTATTATGGCCGTAAAAATGTTTTAAATGAATAAATCTCAGATTTTAATGGTAATAAGACTCCAGAAAGAGGTTTTTACTCGAGAGATTTTACTCATGAATACAAGAATACAATGTTTTTCCTAGTTACTACCCATCAAACACTTCAGTCAATCAAATAAATATCAGTTTTTAAGTAACAGGTTCAATAAAATTCTTCAGTTTGAGGGGCCGCGACATATTTTGGTCTATTTTCACCAATAATACTAACTGCTTTAATTTGAAAACGTGTGTGTGTACACTGTATATACACACATGCATACGGTGTGTGTGTGTGTGTGTGTGTGTGTGTGTGTGTGTGTGTGTGTGTGTGTGTGTGTGTGTGTGTGTGTGTGTGTGTGTGTGTACACATACATATATATTCAGTAACGGTACTTGGCCTTACTGATGGAACTGTGGAGGTACATAAATCAAGAAAGGTTGGGACACTGATCTAATCCCCATTCCCCACTACATATGTTCACATAAGCCGCTTAGATCCGTCTGTGCTGTCTGTGGGGGGAAAAGAAGAGACCGGGGGAGAGAGAGAATCCTCATTCTGCGCGAGGACTTTATTGGGAATTCGGATAGCAGTCGTGCGCACTACAGTATTTCCACAAGTCCAGCCCTCGTCCGGTTTCTGACTCCATCACGACAGGAGCAGTAAAACTTTTGACATCGCTTTGAGTCGAGGGTATTATCTCAGCCGTGTGATGAAAACAAACCAACGCATAAAATACAGAATTTGAGGTAAGAACACGCAAGATTTTTCACTGGTTGCACAAGTAGAACAGTTAAGTGTGACGTAAACGTTACATTTACAGAACGCATCTGGTTTGTAACAGAATCTGCAGCGCGCGAGTTTAAATGTATCGCTCAATATCTGAATACAAATACATTGCATATAAATAGATATGTTTTTAGTGTTAGAACTAAGTTGCATCGTGAGTGTAAATGACAAAAAATATTGGGGAACGAAAGAAACGACGCGTACTGACGAACTTCGAATTTGATGCGCAAAAAACACAAATATATTTTACTTGACTCGGATCATTAAAGGAGACGTTAAGATTGTTAATATTGTAAAGTTATAATGTAGGTTACATATGAAGAATAAAAAAAAAACTACATCACAGCACAGTCCACAGAGAGCCATTTACGCAGGGTTGCCAGATCCCACAAGAACAGCAAGCAATCTGTTTTGGACGTATATTTTCAATACATTTAAATCCTTTTAGAAGAAAAATTAAATTCACTATTTCACATATACATGTATATATATATATATTCACATATACATACTGCGAAAAATCCCCAAACCCACATGAATAGCCATGTGTAAAATCCCAGACAAGAGTTACTTATAATAGCCGGACATGGCAACACAGAATTAACAGGAGGGATGGAGACAACCCTCCACTGCCGACGTCAGACGAGAGAGAGAGAGAGAGCTCAAAATAAACTCAAACTTCATCATTCTGTGAAGACACAGCAGAGGAAAGGTCCGCTTGGCCGTTATTTAAGGCTACAGACTCTATTTTTTATATATATTTCTTGTGTTATTCCTAAGTGATTTTAAACCGATTTGGATTGGATTTTCGGTGTGGGATGGGAGAGTAAGTGATTAGGGAAAAGAGGATGGCATCTATGAAATAATCCTTAAAATCCCAAATATTTATGTGACCGTTTAAGGACAGTGGAGCTGCTTTTGTTTCCAAGGACAATACGCAACATTATTTAGGAATACCACGGACCACGGTTGTAGCTGATAATTTTTTTTATATAAAAAACAAAAACTTTTATTTTTTTGTTCTGATGCCCGCTGCGCCGGAATGCAGGCTGTCCCATCATGGCCGGATCATGAAATGCGTGACTTTTATACTCTTGCTCCCCGAAACGTTAAAGAAGTTGAAGCGGACAAGCAAGCACCCCGGCAGGTTGTCTGTGTGCTATAACATCTTATCTCTTTCCCTGAAGAAAAGGATGGCAGCGGAATTGTACCCCGTGAACGACCACGCCACGGTGCAGAAGAACGGGACCGTGATGCTGAGTCTGCCCGAGAAGAAGAGCGCAGAGCCGGTCGCGCAGACCACCGCGTGCACCGCCACCACACCGACCACAGAGCAAAACATCAACAACAACAACGTGGAGGTTCCCAGCTGGCACTCCGCGCACCCGACGTTACGAGAGAGGCAAGACATTAAATCAAGTGAAACATAATGTCTGAACATTTATTACATTATTTATTACATTTGTATAGTTTTTTAAAAGTAAAACAAAACAAAAGTTACACTAACACAAATGTATAGTGATCAAATATTTTGATAAATGTTCAGATATTATTCATTTAGTTTAGTATAATTGAGGCAAGTAATAAAGAACATTAAAAGATAATATCTAAACATTAATTCAATTATATAATATTACATTATTTTCTTTCAAATTAAATATTTAGATATATTTTATTTATTAATAACACCAAGACTAAATTTATGTTTTACTTTATGCAGAAATGCACTAATGTTCAATAATGAACAAATGGCAGATGTTCATTTCATTGTTGGTCCCCCTGGCGAATCGGAAAGGGTCCCGGCACACAAGGTGAGTCCACAAACACCCCTCTCCCCTAACCTGTCCCCTACAATAACCACAACATTATTTGGGATGTCTCCCAAATCGAACAAACCCGATTCGACCCAACAGCTTATCAGTGGACCTGAAATAGGTGTCAGATAAGGGAGACATCCAGTAAACGCTTGGGAAAAGAGATAAAATGCTGATGGATTGCCTCTTCTCCCTTTCTCAGTATGTGCTGGCGGTGGGGAGCTCTGTTTTCTGTGCCATGTTTTACGGGGATCTCGCGGAAGCGGACTCTGATATCCATATTCCAGATGTGGAACCCGCTGCGTTTCTCATCCTGCTCAAGTAAGACTCACTAATCACATCCGGGCATTAATAACAGGGCAACTCGGCTTTCATGCCAAGCAGCACAGATGGGTTCACCAAGGCCCCGACAGTGATGTCTTGGTTTAAGAGTCGCCCTCTTATTTCAGTGCTATTCAAGATCGTTTATTGGATTGTGAATGTGAATGATCCCTGGGAAAGTTGGAAGTCACTATTTAAAGCAGTAGCAATGTTAAACAGATCAGTTTTGGTGAAGTATCAATTAGCCTAGCGGTTTTATTCTTTTCATATGGAAGAACATCTCTGCACTCAAAATGGAAAAAAAGTGATGGAATATTGCAGTGTTTATTAAAAACACTCCCCCTTAAAACCACTTCTCTTCTCTGATGACGTGTTTACTGACACGAGAGCAGAACAAACTGTCACTCAGAAGAGATCATAGCAATAGCAAACGATAATGATTCAACGATTCAATCAATTCCCGATGAACGAAATCAAGTCCTGCCCTAAATTTTTTTCTCATTCGAGAAGCAATTTCACTCGGATATACATCACAATAGTGAAGAATAGATGATCGCAACTTCAGTTTCATGTGGACTTTAAAGTTTACCCTAACCTCTCTATCTTCCTCTTCTTTATCAGATACATGTACAGTGATGAGATAGAGCTGTCGCCCGACACAGTTCTGGCCACTCTCTACGCTGCCAAAAAATACCTGGTGTCTGCTCTGGCTCGCGCATGTGTGGGTTTCCTCGAGACGAGCCTGGAGGCGAGAAATGCGTGCGTGCTGCTATCTCAGAGTCGGCTGTTTGAGGAGCCGGAGCTCACTCAGAGGTGCTGGGAAGTGATCGACGCCCAGGCAGAGCTTGCGCTGCGCTCCGAAGGTTTCTCTGAAATTGACCTGCCCACACTGGAAAGCATCTTACACAGGGAAACGCTGAACGTGAAGGAGGCGGTGGTGTTCCAGGCTGTCCTGGGATGGGCCGATGCAGAGTGTCAGAGACAAGGCTTGAGCCTCACATCACAGAACCAGCGCTCCGTGCTGGGAAAGGCGTTGCACCTCGTGCGCCTGCCTTCCATGACACTGCAGGAATTTGCGGACGGAGCCGCGCAGTCGAACATTTTAACCCTTGAGGAAACGCACAGCATCTTTCTCTGGTACACGGCTGCTACGAAACCGTCGCTAGGATTCCCGGATGCATCCAGAAAGGGGCTGGCGGCGCAACGCTGTCACCGTTTCCAGTCATCCGCCTACCGAAGCAACCAGTGGCGCTACCGCGGCCGCTGTGACAGCATCCAATTCGCCGTGGACAAGCGAGTGTTCATCGCCGGACTTGGTCTGTACGGCTCCAGTGGAGGGAAGGCGGAATATAGCGTCCGAATTGAACTAAAGAGACAGGGAGTGCTTGTAGCACAAAACTTGACCAAATTTGTGTCGGATGGTTCTAGCACAACGTTCCCTGTGTGGTTCGAGCACCCGGTACAGGTGGAGCAGGATGCGTTCTACACGGTTAGTGCTGTTCTTGATGGGACCGAGCTAAGTTATTTTGGACAGGAAGGAATGACAGAAGTCCAGTGTGGGAAAGTCACCTTCCAGTTTCAGTGTTCCTCTGACAGTACTAATGGGACAGGGGTGCAGGGGGGACAGATTCCGGAACTGATATTTTATGCATGAGTACTCGGACTGATCCATTAATGAACAGCAGGGGGATTTTTCCTCTCAAATAATTGCCTTCATTCACATTAGACAAGAGACACTACTAGAAGAGAAACAATGTCCTCTGATCTGATTTTTTTATGTCTCACAAATAATGGAATGCTGCCCATTCTTATTTATTTCTTTAAACATATTGTTTTGAAAAACACACTTTAATTTAAGCCTATTTTCTTTCTAATTATTCATAATCTGCCTGTATACAGTGGGGCAGTTTGCACTTGAAACTAGACAGCTTTTCCTCTGTCTTGTTGTTTAATTGTTATTTGTTGACAGCTTGATGCTGAGTGACCTGAAAAATCATAAAACATTGGTTTCTATTCATCAAACAGTTTTTCCTTTTCTTTGGTCTAGTGTACAGTTATGATAATACTTGTCTTTACGGTTTAAATCTGGGTAAAACATTAGTGATGGGAAGTCCGGTTCTTTTCCACGAACCAGTTCTTTCGGACAGTTTGTTTCAATGAATCGTTTCACCAGTTCTTTTACGTCCTCACGTAATGACGTTAATTCCATCATCCCGGCGGATAAAAATACATTAATTATCGTCATAATCATCTTGGATAAGTTTCTTACATTTCCGTTTTGCAAATGAACCCTACAGGTGATGAGCAAACATAGATGTTTCACATGTCTTAAAGATATAAAGTGAATAAACTGGTCTTCATCAATTTTATTTTTCTTTGTTATTAAATAAATTTACATTTCGCCCTCATTTAAGTCCTCGGTTCACCCATGCTCATGTATCACTACAGCATGCAGTTGGCCGAAAGAAAGTTTGGTTCAGAGACGGTGCTATCACGCATGCTCAGTGTCTCCAGCTCATCGGTTCTCCGTATGTTAACAGTTCTCGGTTCTGTACTGGTGATTCGAGAACCGCTGCAGCAACCAGTTCTTGTCTTGACTCGAGAACCGCTGAAGTCAAGTCAAGTCACGTCACCTTCATTTATTTAGCGCTTTTAACAATATAAATTGTTTCAAAGCAGCTTTACGGTGATAATAGGAAATTACAGTAACAGAGATTGTTTTGGCTTTACAGCAGCTCTAGAATAAAGTTATTGTCCAGCTAAAGTTATTTTTATATTTTTTTTACAAGCAGTAGGCCTGTGTGTGCTGAGCTTAGAACTGCTGAAACCTGTATTACAGTCGACAAAACTAAAAAGTCGATGGATGTCTCTCCAGTGTGTTTAATACGTTATGTTTTGATAAACACATTATAAACATTTAATAAGCACACTTAAAACCTTGGCAAGAGTTTACGTCAAAGATTTATATCAACTTATAAATTAAATTAGCTGTTCCTGAAAATAATGTTTTAGTATAATAATAAATGTTTAGTTTTACAATCCATTCATTGTGTTTCCAATCTTTAAAATAATACAGAGATAAGACATGTTTCCAACATGTTTTATTTTGTTACACTTATTGATGTTCAACAATGAAGAAACATGCACGCATGCTCAGCTCATCGGTTCTCAGTATGTCAAACGTGTCTGAAAGAATCAGTTCTCGGTTCTGTACTGGGGATTCGAGAACCGCTGTACCTGTACGTTCGGTAGTGCGCGCATGCTCACTATCAGCTGCTCATGCTCATCACTTCTCTCAGCACAACATGTCTAAGTTCAGTGAACTGTTGGAGTTACTGGAATAACATATACTCCGGGATATTGTTTATTTTGAGTCGGATGGACTGTGTCAGGCATGTCCAAAAGTGAGTAACTTTAGTAACTTGTGGATCAGCGCTGATGCAAGATGCGAACTGTTTTGAACAATTCAGTCCAATTTAGTTTACTGGTTCGACCGGTTCACTAAAAAGAACCGGTTCAAAAGAACGATTCGTTCACGAACCGGACATCACTATAAAAAAGAGATCACCCACAAATGAATATTTACTCACCCTCATGTCATTACATACCTGTATGATGAATAATACTTTCCTTCAGCAGAACACAAAGGATGATATTTTAAAGAATGTTTAATCTGTTTGTTTGCCCATATAATGAAAAGTCAGTGTGGTCCAAAACAACATTATTTGGGCCATAGAAAACATCAGACACATTTCCAAATATCTTCCTTCTAGTTTCAGAGACAAAAGTCAGTCATACTGGTTTGGAATGACATAAGGGTGAGGAAAAGACAAAACGACGACCAAGCATTGCACAAATCAATCCAGTGTTCAATTGAGGTTTTACATTTTGCAGTTTCACAACACCCTCTGGGTAGTAACAGCAGCACTATACTGACCCATTCACATACTCACACAGTACAGTACCAGTTTAATTTGTGTGAGCCGCAAAGCATCATGGGAAAGGGCAAAATTACTTGTTTGTGATATCTGATGCTTACCAATAACTGGTGCGTTGATGCACAGCTCCCTGGCTAAAACGAGGAAGGTTTTCCCCAAAACATACACGTTCACCTAGGGCAAGAAATAAAGAGTGAGACACAAATTTGTGGTTGAGCACAAAAAGAAACAGACGATGGGAATATATAACAGAGAATAAGAGAAAGAGATAAGATGAATAAAGGGACAAGACGACTGTAATAACGCTGTGTATTTTAACAGATGCTGAAGGTTGCAGAGTTCATAGCTCTGGGGTTTGGATGCGAACCAGCATCACCACAGTCTTCACTTTCTCACAAACTTTATATCTGTGTCTTATCCGTGAGGATGAACTACAATAACAGAATATTTCATAAAACAAGCTTTAAACATCATATAACTCAACACTTATCTTCTTGGACCACCTTAATAATGATTTTAAAAAAAAGATATCCATAAAGAATGATTCACGTGCACAAACACAGACACCCTATTTCTTCCATCTGGGCCCCACAGCATTAAAGAGGAATCTTTTTTGGTTGATGTCAGAGGTCACGACCACTGAAAAGTAGGATAGCCCTCACACACTCCTGACCTGAAAGGGGCGGCAACAGCCTTATGCCTCAAAAGAGCTCCTCTGTCTGGGGGAAAGCAAAGGAATTTATGGGTCCTTTCTCTGGTAAAATCCCCTAATGACTCAAATACCGCAGTGGACAGGGTCTGCGTGTTCGCGTGTGGGGCAGGGAGGAGGTTTAATAGGACAGCTGGGAGGGTAAAAATATAAAACGGCCACACCAGCTGGAAGAAAATGGCTTTCACACACTAATACATGCACAATTTATAAATAACTGGGTTCAAAAGTCTTGGATTGATAGTCAAACTGCGTATATTTGCATTATGTTCTAATTTAATAAACTGTTCTTTTAAAATTATATCAGCATAAGAAATATATATAGTGAAAAGCTGTAAGTGAAAAATTTACATCAGAATATTTTAGTATTTTTTTTGTCCCCCTTTCGAAAGAATAATGTCACAAACTTGCTTATTTGACTTAAAAACAGTGCTGAATCTATATCGGATGGATAGATTGCATTTACATGTTTGGATGTTAGTAACTTACCTGCAGGATGTCACTCAAGTCAAGCAGCATGTCTGAGAAAGTGCGTTAAAGAAATCATACACAATTGGATTTACATATGTATTTGATAGATAGTTTTATCTAGAGCTACTTACAATACATTCAACATATAAATTTTTTAAATGCATGCATTTTCTGGGCATCGAACTCATGACCTTACCATTCTCTAACAGTTTCAGAAACTGGATTATTCACAAATTAAGTATTTATTATGTATTATGCAAGAATGGCTTAAAGTCACAATTAAATCAAAACCGACAATTCTTATTTTTTATGGAATATTTCAGTATTATAAATGATTTATCCGTGCCCATTATTGTTTTTTTTATTCATGAGCCCTTGTAATCTTCTATCAAAATATTTTCCCCTCCTTGCATCGACATCTCTTTTCTTATGACGTTTTTAGTGGCGCGATGGTGACAAAACAATCTCTCACTTCCAGAAACCTGTCTGAGATCGCAGCAATTAGCAAACGACAACAGTCCAGCAATGATCCAATCATTTTCCGATGTACAAAATCCTGCCCTGCATTTTGTTTTCTCATTTGAGAACCAACTTCCATTTCATGGCAACTTTAATGTGAAATTATATATATACACATATATATACACACACAGGGACACTTGGTGAAGATAGAGACCGACAAGAAACAGGGAGGGATATTGGTCAGATTTGGTCTCTTTGCTTGACATTTTCCCTCTTTGAGCAGAGCTCCACTGAACCACCACCTCCTGAACTCTGGAAATCCCCGTCTCCTGGCAACCGTGTACTCTGTATCCATGGAGACCAGCACACCTGTCTAATCAAGACAAAGTGTATTAAAACATCCCATTAAAAAGTCATTGTGGGATTTTCAGTTACCACGGTAACAGTGAAAGATAATCCTAAATTGTGGGATTATGGATGACCCTGTTAAATTAATGATCATTTTTAGGATGGATCAGGATTTGACCTTTCCAGGGAGAAATCCTACATATTGCAAAATTAGCTTAAGGCCATTAATGTTTTCCATAATTACTTGATGGAAATCACAGTGTTTTAAGCATCAACAGAGAAAAAAAAATGTAATAATAAATACATAAAAATAGGATAAAATGGGAAAACAACTACAATAATCCACAAACTCCACAAGATAACAGCTAACCATAGAGAAAGAAGCCATTTCGCAGACTAACGTTTGAAAAATAATGAGAAATAATGTTTGGCTAAATTTACCCTGTACAGTAGAGCTTGAGACCAACAATGCGTCTCTCTCTCTCTCACACACACACACACACACCCCTTTTCCTCCTGGGCAGAAAGTGAAAGCTCTCTCTTGAGTTCTTATATAACCCTAACAGATGTCTGACTGAACACGTATGTTGCATAATCTCAGAGAGACGGAAAGATTCTGTTGCCTCCATTTAATTGTTAATTGCACAAAAAAGTAAAAGCGAGTAGCATTGTCCATGAAAATCCAAATTCACACAAATGTGAGTGATAATGTGGTGACATTTTCAGACTGTTAAAGGCAGAAGAAAGCTGAAAAATAATCACCTAATACTCAAGCGTTTTCACATATAGGGCATTAAAGTTATAACAGCTGAATATAACAGTTATAATATAACTGAAAATAACAGCTGGTGCAATTAAACCTTCATCCATCCATCCGTGAATATTATCTACTACACCTCACGCTGGTGGACATTGAGTCAATTACCATTAGAAAGACAACACATTAATACCCACCTTGAATTAAAAAGTAAAACAAATCCATACAGTATTTAAAACATTTATTTAGATCTATTCACTGCTTTTTTATCATTGGTAGTGAGGGATAATAGAGATATCTACTGTCATTATCCAGATTTGAACTTGCGCCGCATTAGGCAAAATGCTGGAGGATGTGCACTAACTGTACAAACCTAAAGCAGGGTGTTCCAATCTACTTTTAATCTACTTACAAAAACTTTTTTTTATTTTTATACAGGCCTAATGCAGTCTCCTGAGAGACACACCCTGCCTTATTTCCTGCTTCTTTTTGAACACACGTAAACACTGTGAACTCGCTTATAAGTGAAATCCCGTCTCGGACACCAGATGAGGTTTTATGAAGCGCAGGCTAAACAGGAAACAAAGGGCTTTATACACATACACATTAAAGATAACAACCTGAGTTAGACTTCGACTCAGTGTGAGTCAGTGTGAGTGTAGGATGATTATTACAAAAATAATCATGAGTGTTCACACACGGGAGAACCGAGGCTATATGACTAAGCATCAGACGCTGTGAGTGTTTGTGTGCGTTGTGGAATGCAGACAGATGTACGTGTGGAGACCAAATCAAGACGACTGACTAACACCTTTGACCATCTACCCTCACAGCGGGCCTCTCTTGCTCAACCTCTCTTCTTCCGTACCTACCGCTTCGTCTTCTTTCCATGGAACGCAATCTGAGTCACCATCTCTCTTTTTTATGCTATTTTGCATTCTTTAAATATATTTTATATATATATATATATATATATATATGTAATATATATATATATATATATATATAATATATATATATATACACACACACATATACATATGTGTGTGTGTGTGTGTGTGTGTGTGTGTGTGTGTGTGTGTGTGTGTGTGTGTGTGTGTGTGTGTATATACACACACAGAATATATGTATATATACAGTACAGGTGAAACTCGAAAAATTTGAATATTGTGCAAAAGTTCATGTAATTCAGTAATTCAACTTAAAAGTTGAAACTAATATACTAATATATATATATATATATACACATGTATATATATATATTCATTACATGCAAAGTGAGATATTTCAAGCCTTTAGTTGTTATAATTTTAAAATTTCAGAGATTTTGAATTTAGGGTTTGCATAAGCTGTAAGCCATAATCATCAAAATTATGACAAATAAAGGCTTGAAATATCTCACTTTGCATGTAGTGAGTCTATATAATATATTTGTTTCACCTTTTAAGTTGAATTACATACATTTTTGCACGATATTCAAATTTTTCGAGTTCCACCTGTATATATACTCAAATTAGCATCCACACGTATGTTCATTAAGAGCTGTATACCCCACTGAAAAAAAACTATTAGTAAAGATTATAATGTGAAAACTATGCAGAGCATTACTAGCAAACTACTTACTAAATACTACACAGTATATAGCCTAATACTTCAAATGGCATGTGAAAGACTAATCTTTATACCCTTATAAACGTTTCAAACAGTAGTATGCTACACTGTTATAACTTGACCTCATCAAGTCAGGTACGTAGCGTACAATTATCATCATGGGGAAAAAGAAATGGCAAAACTTTATTCGCAACTCAGTTTTGGATAAAAAAAAAATGGTCAACTCCTTGTAGCTCAATCAAATAATTAGTCGAAATAGAGATAGCAGCTATAATCACCCCCGATTCATTCACCACACTGGAAATGAGAGATCAGCTCTGCATTGTGGGATACAGTGTTTTGTGCAGTGGGCTATGTTGTAAACCAAGCAATTAACAAATATACTAGATCATCTGGATATTTGTATACAGCGCACAGTACACATACTATAAAGGTGCAGTAGATGTTCTAGGAAATGCTAACATTAGCCTGCTAGCATTGAAAGCATACGATCCCACCATCCCTGCAAATCGCCGTCCAAAGTGACGCCTCCTCCAAAACACATGAAGGCACACACACACAGCTACTCTCGGCAAAGCATCACAAGAGACGGCGTTAAACTACCTCATGTCTCAAAGCGTAAACAACTTGGAGACCTTGTACCTGACTTCTGCAGATTCATTGCAGTGTTGATGCTGTTGACGTGGAAACACATAATTTTGAGTCTGAGGATGTGAACAGCTCCGGTTAGAACGTCACGAGTTGCCATCTCTAAATTACGGTAGTTATGGTGTGAACTCATTAAAAGCATAAGCATAAGCTCAATGTTTTGTTTTTTTGGGGTGATTTTTGCCTTTTATTGGGACAGGACAGTAGAGAGTTGACAGGAAGCGAGGTGGGAGAGAGACGGGGATGGGATCGGGAAAGGTCCACGAGCCGGGACTCGAACTCGGGCCGAGTTAGGTAGGACATTGTATTATTTAATTCGGACCGAATATAATGATTGGATTTACATTTTATGATCCTACACCTTCCACAGACAAAATACATTTATAAAAATACATTTAGACCGTTTAACAGTGATTGCTATCAGGATATGAGGAGACTTTCAATCAGTATAACAAAATGTTTCTGTAGAGAATCACCTATTGCACCTTTAAGTCGCAGTCACATAGGTGAAATTTTGCGGCCCAAAAAGGTCCAGTCTATAGGCAATAGTGTAGCGATTTATGACGCCCAGCTCAAACAGAAGTCACTTTCAAACCAGTCAGCTTTCTTTTCGTCAATGCTGCAAATCTATGTGACCAACTTGAATCCATTGCGAAATCTGCGTGGGAAAAACGTTCCTGATTGCGTGGAATCTTATTGAAATTACTAGATTTCACCTGTGAAAATTCTCTAAGCAATGGTAAACGTGACTGCACCTTTAGTATATTATTGCAAATAGTCATAATTTCTGAAAAACTACAAGACAAATGTATGATCAAAATACTGAAGGAGTGCCATTTTAAATCCCATGATTGGCAGACTGACAAAAGGATAAGATTGTGGAAACGTCAAAAAAGTGTTGAGTTTATGTCACCTGTGACATCTGCATTACGGTGGGATTGGGAGCAGCTCTTGACTGTTGCAAACACCTGTCCGTCATTGAACTGTATTTTATACTCTAAAGGCCCACTCACACCAAGAATGATAACTATACAGATAAAGATACAGTTTTAAAAACTGTTCTAAATATAAAAGAATAGCAGAGTCCACACCACAGCTATAATGGCACAGAGAAACGATATCCTTGGAAACACTTTCAGATTTTTTTTTCCAGCTGATGAACGATAAAAACATTGTGACAGCCAATCAGAATCCATCCTGCTCAGGCATTTAAAGCAGCACAGGACATAACTGCAGCCCGCGCTTAGAATAAACAGAACGAAATTGTCCGCTGGTGTGGACAATAATATAGATATCAGTATAGTTATCGTTCTTGGTGTGAACAGGCCTTAACCCACAGCTAAAACCAATTGACAAACACGGATGCATCACATATTATGAATACTTTATCATCTACATCATCATTCATGGTGTATAACCCTCAATAACAGACACTTTATTTTTACTCTAAGTGCTTTCATGACCTCATGGCCAAAAGGATACGAGGTGTTCCCTCCGTCCGACAGACGAGGTAGAGGCAGGCGGCGATAACATGGGATGATTTGCGTCCTTTGGTCAGATGCTTGCAGAGTGCCATCTTGTAAAAGTTGAAGGCGGTGTCCAAACAGTGCTGATTCATTTGTATCTGATGACCAAGATGGTTTATCTGTCGCTTAGCTAAAAAAAGAAAACCAAAACATCACAGTCAGACTTATTCAAAGCACATTTACTGCAGGTTTAGTCCCTCGAAAGTGAATAATGGAAACACACAAATGGTGAAAGCTCCTGGTTTGCCCTTTCTTGGGGTTGAACCAGCAAACTTTAGGTTATCAGTCCAACTCTGTTGCGTTTAAATCAAACAAATAAAGAACATTTGAAGAATTTTTTTTAATTTTTTTTTATTATTATTTTTTTTATTATTTTAAACCAGACAGAGAGGAAACCATTTCCTCATTGATTATTCCTGGTTTCCATGTTTTTCCAAATCACGACGAAACAGAAGTAGCAACTTTTTTTGCTGCGATGTACATTTGAATGCAACAGATTATCCAAAAACAAAAAATATTGATTTCCGGAATGGAAGTCTAAACATTGGATAAAGCCAGGTGCAAAATTCTAGATTCTATTGTTGGCATATTACCATTAAAAGTTTTTTTTATATATATATATAGAGGTGATTTTGGTTATCTATTTTAATCACTCCATAAATCAGAAAATATTGTCAACAGCCAAAAAAAAAAAAAAGAAAAAAAAAAGTCACCATGTTTTTAGGAATAAAATAATGCATAAATCAGGTGAATGGAATATGAGCAACCCCCCCCTGTAAAAAAAAAAAAAACTTATCAAAATACAGATAGGAATAAAACTGGAGAGTTTGGTGCAAGTCTGAAAAAAGACATGATATTGAAGAAAAATCGGATAATTGACCAAAATTTTTTTATTTGATTAAACATATATATATATAACACGGAAGGATCGTTCACAATAAGATCTATAATACACATTTAGAAAATCGAAAAGATTTTAATTTCATGCCGACTTCAAGAGCTAAATCATTTTTATTCAATAACAAGAGCTGAATCATAGATTTTTGTCTTTTTTAAGACTTTTTATTCCTTATTATTAAACTTATTTATTATACAAAGTGTTTAATACATTTTCCTATCCTAGTCTAATGTGCAGTCAACTAATAGTAATGCTTATACAGCACCTCTACTATTCTTAAAGTTAACACCAAAAACTGATAGTTTAACCATAATAAAAATACATATTGAAATGAAATGCGTTACTCCAAATTAAGGGTCTAGTTACATTATATATGAGCACCTGCTGTGGACGGGCTGTTCGGCCCTTCAGAATGGGAGGAGAGCATCTTCAAGCTGAAAGCAGGTCTGTTTATACAGATTCAAGATCTCACAGAGCAACTTTTGTTCTCTCACCACACACAGATAGTATAAATCTCGATGCAGACATGAGGCCATTAATCACACGTGTACATTCCCTCACACACACATAAAGTGGCCTCCGCATTTCCCTCCCAGCACACACACAGACCATACGGTTGTCTGACCAAACTGATTCATCGGTTACTACACAAAAGCACATAAACCCACCACACCTTCTGACTTCTCAGGCTTAATAAGCCTCTTTCAAAAACAACCATTACCATCTGGCTGAAACAAACTTCACACGCTTAACTTGAAACCACATTACACAAGCCCACAGCTTCCAAAGAATCCCCCTTTCTTATAAACACAGAACACATATACTTAACTACTATCTTGTTTAATCATGTAGTTCAATGAAACGGAATATTATACGGACATATGTAACACAATATCGTACAAGTTGTAACTTTTCAGTGACACATTGTACCATCTCATATTCATAGGAAATGCTTTGGCACACTCAATTTAACCCTTAAATAAAAATAAAAAAACACACAATATAGACGTCACAATGACATAATTTGCCAAAAAACATGACATTTGTATGATAAAGGAATAAATTAACATCTATAGCTCTGTATGAATGAATTAAGCAAGCGATTAAAATATTTAGATAAAAAAAGTCACCTTAAGTCACATAGAAAGAAAAGTTACATTCACTACAATTAATATACATTTGGGAGCACCATGATTTTTTTATTATTTTTTTTTAAGAAATTGATACTTTTATTCAGCCTGCATGGACACATCAAAATGGCCAAAAGAGACATTAAAGACATTTATTTTGTTATAAAAGAGTTCTGTTCGGATGCTGTTCTTTTAAACTTTTTTAAATCAAAGAATCCTGGGAAAAGATTATCACGATTTCCACAAAAACATTAAGCAGCACAGCTCTTTGTTTTCAACATTGATAATAGTAAGAAATGTTTCTTGATCACCAAATCAGCATATTAGAAAGATTTCTGAAGGATTGTGTGACACTGAAGACGGGAGTAATGATGCTGAAAATTCAGCTTTGCCATCACAGGAATAGATTGCATTTTAAAGTATGGAAAACAGTTATTTTAAATTGTAATTATATTTCACAATATAACTGTATTTGATTAAATAAATGTGGAATTAGTGGGCATAGGAATCTTTCAAAAAGTATAAAAGAAAAATCTTACTGATCCCAAACTTTTGAATGTCAGTGTCTATGCTTTATGTCTGCTTTCTGACTGTCATGAAGTGTAAATTAAGTCTATATGAAGAACATATGAATTCTTCATGAATGGAAAATACTGTATATTATGAACGCTCACCATTCTGCAGAGTGGCAGCCCTGGACTCCCTCCCAACGCCAGTGTGGAAGTTTCCTCCCAATGATGGAACATTTCCAGATGCTACAACAGAGCAAAGATAAAATATATTAATACTAATACTAATATTATGAGAACAGAAAAATATACTTTTCATAACTAAGAATTATAGTATATGTTCTTTTATCAATGCTTTTGGTTTGTTCTTATTTGTTTTAATCAATCTCTTCCCATTAATATTTTTATGTTCTTAAAAGATTTAAAATATTTTAGTTTGTTTTTATAACGGCTCTGTGAAGTACTTTGTATTATTGTGTATAGAGTGCTATACAAATAAACTTGCCTTGCCTAATACACGTTATCTTACCCAATACTTAATTATCTTAGAAGAAAGGTAAAAACAACACTTATATTCAAAATTAATATTTGCCATGTTTAAACTACATGAGCTGTGTAAAGTCAACTTCCACTATAAAATGTTTTCACAGGGTTTATGTCGAATGTCACATGAACAAACAGGAAAACTTGTCTTATTGGAGAAAGTGTTAACAGCGGTATGACCTGACGGCGATATCTAAGCACTTTTAATGCAATCAGCTAACCTAGCTAGTTATTTTTATTGTTAGTGTTTTATTCAATTTTAATATCCAAATGTTAGTGAGAAGAAAAATAAAAACTTCTAGATATCAATCTGCATATGAGATGGATAATGGTGTTGTTCATCTTTGCTCACTCCTTTGAAGGCATCTTGATTAAAACAGCTCTATATTTAACAAAGCACATACAGAAGACCTGAACCGGAAGCGAAGTGCCCTGTTTTACAGAATATGGAATTTTGTTGCACATGACCACCATTGCAGAACATTAGTTTTAAAAAAACAACTTGGCAGCCATCTGGTGTTCAAAGACGGTACTGCAGTTCAAAATAAAAATAAAAACTCATCCCACTCAAAAGGGCATATTGCAGGTTAGAGTACCCAGTGACTCAATGTATAGAAAATAATGTAGGAAGTAGATTTGCTTTAAATATATACTTATAAAACGCTATTAAGGCTTCTGGAGTCGTTTTTGTGAGAAAATTTTACTTTCGCATCTGAATATCGCCAAAACCGTAAGTGATGTAACGGAAGGGAGTGGGCCAATTTGAACAATAGGAAAGCAATGGATCGCAATGACAGTTAGGACGCTGAGGATATTGTAAATGTTCACTCGTATTTATCAGCCATATAATTATGAGCCTATGCAGCCAAGAGGACAGGGACAGGCCAGGATTAGACAAAACAACGGTCAGATGAGACTAATTGAGTTGTGGTGTGAGGAGAACAGGGCAGGTGTCTTGGTGAGACACCAGTGTTAGCTTATACAGTGAGGAAAATAAGTATTTGAACACCCTGCTATTTTGCAAGTTCTCCCACTTAGAAATCATGGAGGGGTCTGAAATTGTCATCGTAGGTGCATGTCCACTGTGAGAGATATAATCAAAAAAAAATAATCCAGAAATCACAATGTATGATTTTTTAACTATTTATTTGTATAATACAGCTGCAAATAAGTATTTGAACACCTGAGAAAATCAATGTTAATATTTGGTACAGTAGCCTTTGTTTGCAATTACAGAGGTCAAACGTTTCCTGTAGTTTTTCACCAGGTTTGCACACACTGCAGGAGGGATTTTGGCCCACTCCTCCACACAGATCTTCTCTAGATCAGTCAGGTTTCTGGGCTGTCGCTGAGAAACACAGAGTTTGAGCTCCCTCCAAAGATTCTCTATTGGGTTTAGGTCTGGAGACTGGCTAGGCCACGCCAGAACCTTGATATGCTTCTTACAGAGCCACTCCTTGGTTATCCTGGCTGTGTGCTTCGGGTCATTGTCATGTTGGAAGACCCAGCCTCGACCCATCTTCAATGCTCTAACTGAGGGAAGGAGGTTGTTCCCCAAAATCTCGCAATACATGGCCCAGATCATCCTCTCCTTAATACAGTGCAGTCGCCCTGTCCCATGTGCAGAAAAACACCCCCAAAGCATGATGCTACCACCCCCATGCTTCACAGTAGGGATGGTGTTCTTGGGATGGTACTCATCATTCTTCTTCCTCCAAACACGGTTAGTGGAATTATGACCAAAAAGTTATATTTTGGTCTCATCTGACCACATGACTTTCTCCCATGACTCCTCTGGATCATCCAAATGGTCATTGGCAAACTTAAGACGGGCCTTGACATGTGCTGGTTTAAGCAGGGGAACCTTCCGTGCCATGCATGATTTCAAACCATGACGTCTTAGTGTATTACCAACAGTAACCTTGGAAACGGTGGTCCCAGCTCTTTTCAGGTCATTGACCAGCTCCTCCCGTGTAGTTCTGGGCTGATTTCTCACCTTTCTTAGGATCATTGAGACCCCACGAGGTGAGATCTTGCATGGAGCCCCAGTCCGAGGGAGATCGACAGTCATGTTTAGCTTCTTCCATTTTCTAATGATTGCTCCAACAGTGGACCTTTTTTCACCAAGCTGCTTGGCAATTTCCCCGTAGCCCTTTCCAGCCTTGTGGAGGAGTACAATTTTGTCTGTCTTTGGACAGCTCTTTGGTCTTGGCCATGTTAGTAGTTGGATTCTTACTGATTGTATGGGGTGGACAGGTGTCTTTATGCAGCTAACGACCTCAAACAGGTGCATCTAATTTAGGATAATAAATGGAGTGGAGGTGGACATTTTAAAGGCAGACTAACAGGTCTTTGAGGGTCAGAATTCTAGCTGATAGACAGGTGTTCAAATACTTATTTGCAGCTGTATCATACAAATAAATAGTTAAAAAATCATATATTGTGATTTCTGGATTTTTTTTGTTGAGATTATGTCTCTCACAGTGGACATGCACCTACGATGACAATTTCAGACCCCTCCATGATTTCCAAGTGGGAGAACTTGCAAAATAGCAGGGTGTTCAAATACTTATTTTCCTCACTGTAGATACATGTTAGCTGACGATATGTAACACTATGGCCAGATCAAAATATTGTAGATTATTATTATGTATCAGCCATTATGAGACTTTAATTTCTTAGGGTTAGGGTTACGTTCACGCTTTGAATGACCCTGTTTTGGAGACAATGAATAAAAAAAGAATCACAATCACTGTATAAAAACTTTTTATGTAGAAACAGCCAACACAAATATTAAAACCTAAAGTGATTTTTTACAGACTGAAAATGAATTATAGAACCATTTATGATAATAAGAAGTTTCGCTGCAGACTAATAACACACATAAAAGCATTACATTAAAAGTTTATGTAGGATATGTTCATGTATTAAATTAAGACAAGGCACGTTTTGTAAAACAAATGTACACTAAGTGATCTCTGACGGATCTGTGAGCATTATGTTTCCCGGCCGAACCACATGCTGATGTGACGACGGACCGGGCGGCCCGATGAAGGTGCTGTGACCGTGTGCACTGAAGGAACCGCACCAGCCTGGAGTCTCGCTTGGTTCTTGCTTCGGCACGCCATGTTGAAATCCATCATATCGCCGGGATTATAATCTTCCGGTCTAAATTGAACGCTACACACTACCGCGTTTTTCGAAGCAGATGCAGAAGTGAAGTCCCGTCTCTTCACCTGCACAAAACACACCCAGGCACGGAAGATAGCGGCGCTGTACTTTTTCTGTGGACCAAAACCTGTGGACTCGAGGTCCTGACAGGCTGGAGTTTGTGCAACCTCCACAAACACAATAATTTACCGTGACGATTATAAATTGAAATACAATAACTGCCAAAAACACACTGAAATCACAACCGCTCCAACTGAATATCAACCTACCACCGGCAAACGACTCCCTCTCGTGAAGTAAAATGACGCGATGTTTAAAAAAAATAAAGTGGTTTTTCAACACGGTCAAGGAAACTGTCACGTTTTCTACTAAATCTGTGCCCTTATGTCTTGCAAAACAATAAAAAATTCTGCATTAACTGCAGTCCGTAGTTTTTCCTCTTTGTCACAATCTCTGTTCGAAATCTGCAATTGCAGTTATTCACGGAATTCTCAACTTTACATGGGTTGTGCCTCGGCACAGCACAGCGCGGATGAATCCAATGTTTTGAGGAGAATATGCGGCTGTCAGTCACCGCGCCGGTGTGGATACTGTCATTCGCAATCACAGATTCTACTTTTTGGAAGCATGACCAACATAAGAATTTTCACCGGAAAATGTCATCTGAACAAGTAACACTTTTGTTCTGACCAACTAAGGGAAAAAAAGCATTACAGTAAATAGCGCTGATTAAATCTAAAGATCGCTTATCATATCACGTCAAACCGTGCAAATTATACTTTGTTCTCAAATTGTTAATGTTAACAACATCAGCATTGCGTGACTACATTTAATGCCCTCCCGATATTTATCCTTGTTTTCGCATGGGCCCGGCTGCAGTCTCTTTTCTTCTGTAGCCACTCCGAAGTCTTTTGCGTTTACAACGGGTGACTCTCCAGTTGTCACTCGTGATTGTCGTTTGAACCTTTCTGGATCCGCCATCAAATTGATAAGTTTGTATCAAGTGCTGTGAGAAAAGGCTATAAATCTCCATCACCAACATCCTCACACGCAATATAGCCTACCAGCCAAGACTCCTTCTTTATGTGTACAGATGTGACGTAATGACGCAAAGACATGCTCGAATTTCCCACAGAAATCCACCAGTACCACTGGAATTAAAAACATTATTACAAGCTTACCGTTTTGAATCGAGCTAAGGCAAGCTGATAGTTTTGAACACTGGCTGGTTATGTACTCACTCAAAAATGTATTTTGGATCATTTTTAAAGTAACACTATGTAACTTTTCAACCTTCATAATATATTTCCAAGATCCTTGTGATGGTACATCGACTTACAATAGGTTGAATGACACGTCTGCCATAGCCTGACAGGGTCTGTATCGCTTTTACTGGCACTATGTAACTTCGGGGTTCGGGTAGTAACCAGAGCACAAAAAGAACTACAAAATTCGACTGCTTTACGGCATACGTCACTTCCCCCACCACTTCGTCAAATTTGGACATGAGAGGCCAACCAGCGTTTGTTTTCGGCTTTCGTGCGTATGTTTTTGTCATGGGGGTTGTTTACACCTGGCCACTTCATGCATTTTCTCAGATCGGATAGCTATCCGATCGTGAAAAGGTTTAAATGCCCTCCGAAACGCATTTGAGACGGATTTGAATCCGATCCCTCAAACCACTTCAGGAGGAGATCTGAGACGCATTCCAGACGAAACTGGACAAGTGTAAATGCATATGGTTTTTGAAACCATATATGTAAATTGTACTCCTCCCAAAAATGCAAAAAAAAAAAAAAAAAAACGTGTGAGAGCGTTGTATAGGCTATAATGTTATATCCAGAAATGACGACGCGCTGGAACACGCATCACCGCAGATGAGCAACTGCAACAAGCCAACGTGCAAACTATCGCAAATCAAAGTGAAAGTAAGTCGCAGACGCTTAACACACAATCTTCATCATTAAAAGTAAAGAAATGAAATGATCTTACCAGGGCTGTTACTGCTCTCTCTTATTGCGGTCTTTGATTTTGAAATTTTAGCTGATGATCTATAAAATGCAGCTCATATCTCGGTGACGTGCACTCCATTAAATCTGCATATAGCGCGAGAATTGAAGATCGAATTTAAATCCGTTTCGCAAAAATACATTTATGTGACCAGGTGTAAATGGAATCGTTTTGATAAATCAGATAGCTATGCCTCACGAATTAGTTTGCCAGCTGAACTCAGGTGTTGTGAGGTGTAGGCCTATTTATCACGTAGTCCTGACGGATATCAGACAACGCTGTTGACGTTGATTCCTGCGATTATCATGAGAACAGCTTTCAATATCTCACATAATTATGACCGCCGCTAGCGTAGCTAGCGAAAGCGGTCATATAGGGATTGTCAAAGTTTTTTTTTTTTTTTTTTTTCGTCACCTTACTGAATTTTTCGTCAACGATACCAGGGACACCGAAGCACCGGGGAACATGAAATTTGGTGGGCATGTAGCCCCACTAGACTTCTAAGGAAAAATTTCGTTTGGTCCCCGGGGGCCACTCCCCCCCCGCGCTGGGCCCCCCCAAACCCCCAAAAATGCAGTTTTTCCTAAATAACTACCTGAACCGTGGCACCGAGGATGAAGAAGTTTTTATGGTATGTTGGTCTACTAGACTTTTACGGAAAAATTTCGTTTGGTCCCTGGGGGCCACTTCCCCCCCCGCGCTGGGGCCCCCTTAAATTTTTCGTCAACGATACCAGGGACACCGAAACACCGGGGAACATGAAATTTGGTGGGCATGTAGCCCCACTAGACTTCTAAGGAAAAATTTTGTTTGGTCCCCGGGGGCCACTCCCCCCCCACGCTGGGCCCCCCCAAACCCAAAAAAATGCAGTTTTTCCTAAATAACTACCTGAACCGTGGCACCGAGGATGAAGAAATTTTTGTGGTATGTTGGTCTACTAGACTTTTACGGAAAAATTTCATTTGGTCCCCGGGGGCCACTTCCCCCCCCCCCGCGCTGGGGCCCCCGTAAATTTTTCGTCAACCATACCAGGGACACCGAAACACCGGGGAACATGAAATTTGGTGGGCATGTAGCCCCACTAGACTTCTAAGGAAAAATTTCGTTTGGTCCCCGGGGGCCACTTCCCCCCCCACGCTGGGGCCCCCTTAAATTTTTCGTCAACGATACCAGGGACACCGAAATACCGGGGAACATGAAATTTGGTGGGCATGTAGCCCCACTAGACTTCTAAGGAAAAATTTCGTTTGGTCCCCGGGGGCCACTCCCCCCCCGCGCTGGGCCCCCCCAAACCCCAAAAAATGCAGTTTTTCCTAAATAACTACCTGAACCGTGGCACCGAGGATGAAGACATTTTTATGGTATGTTGGTCTACTAGACTTTTACGGAAAAATTTCGTTTGGTCCGCGGGGGCCACTCCCCCCACCCGCGCTGGGGCCCCCGTAAATTTTTCGTCAACGATACCAGGGACACCGAAACACCGGGGAACATGAAATTTGGTGGGCATGTAGCCCCACTAGACTTCTAAGGAAAAATTTCATTTGGTCCCCGGGGGCCACTCCCCCCCCGCGCTGGGCCCCCCCAAACCCCAAAAAATGCAGTTTTTTCTAAATAACTACCTGAACCGTGGCACCGAGGATGAAGACATTTTTGTGGTATGTTGGTCTACTAGACTTTTACGGAAAAATTTCATTTGGTCCCCGGGGGCCACTTCCCCCCCCCCGCGCTGGGGCCCCCGTAAATTTTTCGTCAACCATACCAGGGACACCGAAACACCGGGGAACATGAAATTTGGTGGGCATGTAGCCCCACTAGACTTCTAAGGAAAAATTTCGTTTGGTCCCCGGGGGCCACTCCCCCCCCGCGCTGGGCCCCCCCAAACCCAAAAAAATGCAGTTTTTTCTAAATAACTACCTGAACCGTGGCACCGAGGATGAAGAAATTTTTATGGTATGTTGGTATTCTAGACTTTTACGGAAAAATTTCGTTTGGTCCCCGGAGGCCACTTCCCCCCCCGCGCTGGGGCCCCCGTAAATTTTTCGTCAACGATACCAGGGACACCGAAGCACCGGGGAACATGAAATTTGGTGGGCATGTAGCCCCACTAGACTTCTACGGAAAAATTTCGTTTGGTCCCCGGGGGCCACTCCCCCCCCCGCGCTGGGCCCCCCAAAACCAAAAAAATGCAGTTTTTCCTAAATAACTACCTGAACCGTGGCACCGAGGATGAAGAAATTTTTATGGTATGTTGGTCTACTAGACTTTTACGGAAAAATTTCATTTGGTCCCCGGGGGCCACTTCCCCCCCCGCGCTGGGGCCCCCGTAAATTTTTCGTCAACGATACCAGGGACACCGAAGCACCGGGGAACATGAAATTTGGTGGGCATGTAGCCCCACTACACTTCTACGGAAAAATTTCGTTTGGTCCCTGGGGGCCACTCCCCCCCCGCGCTGGGCCCCCCCAAACCCAAAAAAATGCAGTTTTTCCTAAATAACTACCTGAACCGTGGCACCGGGGATGAAGACATTTTTATGGTATGTTGGTCTACTAGACTTTTACGGAAAAATTTCGTTTGGTCCCCGGGGGCCACTTCCCCCCCCTGCGCTGGGGCCCCCGTAAATTTTTCGTCAACGATACCAGGGACACCGAAACACCGGGGAACATGAAATTTGGTGGGCATGTAGCCCCACTAGACTTCTACGGAAAAATTTCGTTTGGTCCCCGGGGGCCATTCCAAGCCCTCCCCCTCCCCGCGCTGGGCCCCCCCAAACCCCCAAAAATGCAGTTTTTCCTAAATAACTACCTGAACCGTGGCACCGAGGATGAAGAAATTTTTATGGTATGTTGCTCTTAAGGGCCCACATCAACCTAGCCCATAATCACTCATTTGTGATTTGCGCCCCTCCCATAAAAAATGAAAATGCAATATTATTCTGCTTTAATCGCCCCTATCTGCAGTGGAGATGTTCAGAACTGCACCATATTTAATGTGTATGATTAACTTGACATCCTCTGGGGGTATCCTCTGCTAAGTTTTGTAGAATTTCATCCATGGGGGGGTATAAAATAAATTCATTTATGTGCACATTTAGTGACTGTACACTCATCGGCCTGTAGATGGTGCTGTTGAGCGAAAGGTTGCTGGTTTAGGATGATACTGTCACACACACACATGCAGGAATACAAACAAACGCAAGCATGCACACACACTGACATCCACACGCACAGACACACACCCATACACACACATACAAATCCACATGCACAGACACACACACACAAACACACACGCGCACACATGTACGCACACATACATACACGCACAGACACACACACACACACACACACACAGACACACACATACACAAACACACACACACACACACACACACAGACATGCACATACTATTACTTTTTTTAGGTATATACATAAACACGCAATACAGCCAAATTACTCCACGTCATTTATTTTTGTGGAAAGCCAGTGCAGGCCTGAGCGGCGGTCATATTTTGTACCGCGATGCGGTACATCTAGTTATCATAAATAAGCCTAACGTAGAGGTTGTAAATAGTGTAAACGAGCACAATTTGCAAACTATTATGATAAATTGCAATAATCATGTCTAATGACATCATAACGGCCAATGTTATGAAATAATGCGACGTACATTTTACTTAATTGATGTTATCTGGCATTTTGTAATGTTTACATTCCAATAAAAACAACACAAATTAAATTATACAGTAGGTCTAGACCTATAGACTATTTACTTGTGATTTAGCTGCAATCATGTAAAAACGTTATAATATAATATATTTACGACAGTGCAAGTATTCCACAGCGACTCTAGGGGTCGCTGTTTGACAAAAACACAATTTCTACTTAGTGTGGCTTTAACCCAAAAAAAGTTACGGACTGCAGCTTCAATTCTGAAAGAAAAAAAACCCTTGCAATATGCCCTTTAAAGATGCAGTAAGTTTCTGAGAAATGCTGTTGATATTTGAAAACACCAAAACAAACACGCCCCTACCCAAAAGGATCACTCCCCTATCTTGATAGCTCCGCCATTAAAGGTACAATATGCAAGAATTTTTGCCGCTAGAGGGCGCTACATTCCAAACAACAACAACGGCGTAGCTTGATGACGATGTGAAGGAGCGTGGAATGATGGGAACTGTCGTTTTAAACTCCACCGTGGATGTAAATCAGTCAGACGGGAATCGAAAAATCATGTTCATGGATGAGGCTAAGTTCTATTTTTATAAATGTTGCGTTTAATGACATGCTTTTTGTGGCGAGGGGGGCGTGGTTCAGCGCGGTCTGTAACGGGAGAGAGAAGAGACGAGCAAGTAGATCAAGTGCAAAGTATTATTGGCGTGGAGAGCTTATAAGCCGCGCTGGAACGAGAGACTGGAGAGAAAATTGGACGCAGAGAAAGAGAACCGGTGGATTCGAGCTCTCATTTTTGAACTGTTTTGTGCCGTCGCGGTTGCCACGGTGAATGCGCGTTGTGCGCGGCTTTTGTTTGTTTTGCTTTATTTTAATAAAGTAGCCTACGAGTCCCAGTCACGCCGACCCCTGTCTTCTTCCTTCCTGACTCTTAAACCTCATCACACTTTTATTTCATTAAAATGAATTAACCGCAAGAAAAGTAAGGTTTAATACTAAATTGGTTATCATAGATGTTACTGTATTTGTTGAATTCATTGTTGTGATAACGCTGCGCAGTTTTACGTGTTCTAAACAATTGTTGTAAAAGTACATTCGAACATGCCCACATCATTTGCCAAAATACTGATTAATCTTTATGTATAACACATGCTATGTTTATTTACATGGCCATAAACACCAGACGTGATAAACAATGTCAATAAACTAAACACAAATCTAAAGCAATAATACTTTCCTTACATAAACATAACTATTACCGAATGCTACATTTGGAAAATATAAAATTAAGCATGCTTTGTCGACAGAACCAGCAGCAATCGGTAAAGAATAATTGTGTACCATAACGACTGCAAGAAACAAGCTAAAGTTTGTAGCTTGATAGACGCTACAACTACAACTTCCGCATTTGTCCAGGACTCCACGCAGTACGAGCGGAAACCGAGGGTAACGCAGATATGACGCAATTGACTGGCGACTCCCAGCTCCCCCCTGTTCTAACGCCCCGTTTCCTTGGATAAAATCGCAATTTTCTCACGATTTAAAAATAGTTGGAAACATTTGGGATATTGTAAGTAATCAACTTAACAAAATATATAACACTGGCCTTGAGATTTTGGGATATTTTAATGCAAAATTCTTACATATTGTACCTTTAAACTCTCAAACATGCTATGCAAGACATGCGCAGATAAAAAAAAAGTTGCCATATACAAACTTTTCAAACATGTGGGAAGATTTCAGGACAATTCAATAATTCAGAAAAGTGAAATTATCCAAAACTGCAAGACTAGAAATTCCTTTGAAAGTACCCAAAGTATAAAAGTGGAAGCAGATTATATAAAAATATAATAAATAATATAAAAAAAAGATTTCACGGGCTGACATTTGAGAACTGGACCTGTTTCCAATCAAGGTTCATAACAACCCTATCTAATGGATGGTGAGATAGAGGACAATATCATATAGCTTTTCGTTCGGATCCCCTGAGATACACACAAATAACAAATTTTGTAAAAATAAAAAAATAAAAAAAATAAAAGATTATTCCCTCATTAACAAATTAAACAATTTCAGTGTGTAGATGAACTATCACTCACAGTCACCAGCGACAAACTGCCCTACGGCGGACGATCCTCCTCCACTGTTCTCCACGAAGGTTACCTCGGAAACGATGATGTTGTCCTCCAGCACGGAGCCGCAACTCATGCACACGGCATCACCCCGTGCCTGGTCCACATCAATGTCCGTCCCTCCACAATTCTTACACCTCCTCATGGTCACGACCAGTCAGCTCACACAATATGAGGAATGATCTCTAAATGCATATAAAAATTAAAAATAAAAAGATATGAGTGAATCTTAGAGCCACATATGAGCTGTCAGTGGCAGACTTTAGTCTGAACTAAGACTACAGCTGTGGGTCATTCAAAGTCTGATTGACCATTCACTAAGACTAGTAACTAATAATTATTGCATTCAGTATTGGTCTTGATATTATGGCAATACAGTTTCTAAAGACCAAATGGAAATGAATGGATTAACAAAACACCAAATCCCAGTTTTGAACATCCCACTTTAATACTATGTAGAATAAAATACAATTTGCCAATTTCATAGAAAATAAATACTCAAGATATATTTTTTTATAATACATTTATTAAGAACTATTGACATTTCAGTAAAAAAAAAAAATATCTCAATCATTTGTTTTGGCCTCAGTACAGTGATATTATAAAAGCCATTAATTTAATTTTGGAAACAACATCTCTATATTACACTTAAGATTTTTTTTGTTTTTTTATATCTTAAAATATACAGTAGCCATTATATATTAGGCTACTTAAGTGATTACCATATGTAGGGGTCCTTGGCATTAAAAAAAAGTTTTAAAACATCTGCTTTATATAATATGCAGTGTCACTTTTGGCTTGACTGGTCTAAAAAACATACTGAATTCTCATTTTTAAAGTGGCGCAGCAGCGCCGCTGTGAGGGCGCCAAGTGAACTGCGCCTCCAACAAGCCCACGTTGCAGCAGACATCCCCGGTATAGACTTAAACGCCCAGAATCCATGTCAAACAGATCGAATCCTAAATGAACACGATTCTTGAGGGGTCAAGGGAAGTGACACTCTTCTAATCAATGTCATGCAAGCAGCACCGTTGCAACGTGGCAATCTGCTTACTTTACAAGCAAATCTGGAATTACCCAAAACCTTTCCAATAACCGTAACAATCTGTGCAGATGTCGGCTGATTAATTATTTAGATTGAAAAGAAGACGTACCTCGAGCAGCTGGAAAATAACGAATCGCAGGCTTCACCTGTCTGATCCAGAGAGACCGTTAAAGGCCCTTCAGTTCCTGTCTGTCGGGGTGACAACTGTGTGTTCCTGGTCTTCAGCCGTTTTACAGACTGTATCACTGAGTTATTGACCAAAAGATGCGATGTGTTTCTCTACATGACAAACCGGCAAATTGAGACTCCACTATCCAAAAAACATAGCAAGCCACATGTTTCCAGTCAGCGTGCGATGCGGTTCATACCAACATGAGCAGCGCGGAGGGGTGTCATAACTGCTCGCGTCCATTATAACATACTGTGAGAGACAACGGCGCCGTATTAAAACACTGTTGTTCTTTTTTAATGATTTACTAATAAAAACAATGTTGAATAAAAAAAGTATACGATTTAAAAGATTGAATTGCTTGGTGACTAATGGATGGTTTTCCCTTTCCGAAACGCTCTTATTAAACTGACGTAACATGTAAACGTAGCGTGCAAGTTTGTTGTGTTCAATAGAATTAAGCAAAAAATACCCTAAAGATGCAGAATTAATAGAACCAAATAGACTAGACTATTTACAAATGTGCATAAATATACAGTGGCTTGCGAAAGTATTCAAAAACCTTAATTTTCACCTTTTATGTTGTTGTTGCCTTATTTAAACTACTTTAAATTACTTTCTTTTTCTTTTTTTACATTAATCTACACTCCATACACTATAATGACAAAGCAAACAACAGATTTGTGATAGCTTTGCAAATTTATATGTACATTTTATTTAATTTTTAAAAATAATTATATTGCATAAGTATTCATACCCTTTTCTGGGACACTTGAAATTCAGCTAAGGAGCATTCAGTACTATCGCTTGTAGATGTTACTACAGTTCGGGTGGCAAATTCAATTGAATGGGTATGATTTGGAAAGGCACACACACATAAAGGGTCTAACAGCTGAAATTGTAAAACCAAGCCATGAGGTCAAAGGAACTGCCTGTAGAGCTCAGAGACAGGATTGTGTCAAGACAGATCTGGGGAAGACTACAAAAAACAACACATTCTGCTGTATTGAAGATTCACAAAAGCATATAGCCTCCACAATTCTTAATGGAAGAAGTTTGGTACAACCAGGACTCTTCCTAGAGCTGAGCAATCGATGGAGAAGGGCCTTGGTTAGAGTGATGACCAAGAAGCTGATGGTCACTCTGGTTTAGCTCCATGATCATATATGTAGATAGGAGAAATTTACAGAAGGACAAAAATCACTGCAATACCAATCTGGGCTTAATGGCAGAATGCAAGTCTCTCCTTGCAAAAAAGCACCTGAAGGACTCTTTCAGACTGTGAGAAACAATATTCTCAGGTCTGATGAACCTCAGTTCCACGCATCATGTGGAGGAAAGGCACTGCTCATCACCTGCACAATACCATCCCAGTAAAGTGTGGTGATAGCAGCATCATGCTGTGGGGGTGTTTTCAAGGACTGGGGGACTCATCAGGGAAGGAAAGCTCAACGCAGCAAAATATAGAGTTAGCCTTAATAAAAGTGTAGTCCAGAGCATTCAGAACCTCAGACTGGGCAGAAGGTTCACCTTCCAACAGGACAATAACCCTATAAGCACACAGCTAATACAATGCAAGAGTGGCTTATGGACAACTCTGTGAATGTCTTTTAGTGGCCCAGAGCCTGGGCTTGAACTCAATCGAACATCTCCAGAGACACCTAATAATGTCTGTCTACCGACGGTCCCCATTCAACCTGAAAGAGCTTGAGAGGATCTGAGGAGAAGAATGGCAGAAAATCGCCAAATACAAATGTGCAAAGCTTGTCACATCTAAAAGAATTGAGGCTGTAAAGGTGCTTAGTTCAACCAAAAATGAAAGTTCAGTCATCGTTTACTCACCCTTATGTTGTTCTAAACCTATGAGTTTCTTTCTTCTGTTGAAGTAAAAATAAGATGTTTTAAAGAATGTTGGTAACCAGACAGTTGATGGCACCCATTTACTTCCATATTATTTTTTTTCCTACTATGGAAGTCAATGGGTGCTGTCCACTGTCTGGTTACCAACATTCTTTAAAACATCTTATTTTTACTTCAACAGAAGAAAGAAACTCATACAGATGATAAAAAAAAAAAATTGGGGGGCCTGAACTATCCCTTTAACCAAGTACTGAGTTAAGGGTTTGAATACTTCTACAATTAACTTATTTCAGGTTTTCCTTTTTAATACATTTGCAAAGTTGTAACATCTGTTTATTTTAATTTAATTTTTTGTCATTATGGTGTATGGAGTGTGTAGTATGGATGTGGAAAAAAAAGTAATTTAAAGTAGTTTAACATATAGCAGCAACATAACAAAATGTGACTTTCGTAAGGCACTATATATTTACACACACACTTTCACATTTTGTCATTTTGATCTCTATTATATCTTAGTGACAATCTTGGAACTTTGTATTAGGCTTATATCACTTCTGATGTTCAGATGTAACTGTTTTGGTAAATTGCTTAGATGTATTTCTCATTTGTAATTTGCATAGGCTAAATGAATGCAAATGAACAATTATGCATTACTCTCTGTGTTTTAGAGATGTCTTTAATGTGAAATGTTGGAGTCTCTGAGGAATGTCGGAGTCTCTGAGGAATGTCATTATCCTTGGAGTCTACATTATCCTGAGGAATGTCATTATTATTGGAGTCTTCATTATCCTTACAAAATACCAATAAAATGTTATTTAAACAAAAGATTCTGACAAGCTTGCCATTGTAAATAGTGACTACTCAAAAACATTTGTACACTTCAAAAAGACTAAATTTAGATCTATTCAAACCCGCATCTTTTCAAGTTCATAGATTTGAAGGATATACTCCGTCCTACACTGACTACAAACACATTTCCTATCATGCATGGCTATGCCTCTGAAAGAGAATCAGGCCAATCAGAGTATGTATGGGGCGAAGCGAGCAATAGAATCTGCAGCCTGCAGGACTCCAAGTTACACCCACTTCAAGTTGCTCACTGTTTTTTTCCACTTGAAGCAGCACTGTACAAGGTACATCAAAATACCACGAGAGCATCGGTGTATCACATCAAATTACAGCGAGAGTGATTACAGAACAGTTCTGTATGCTTCTGAATCGCTCTTATCAATTATTTGGCCCCCATTAGACTTTTACGGAAAAATTTCGTTTGGTCCCCGGGGGCCACTCCCCCCCCGCGCTGGGCCCCCCCAAACCCAAAAAATTCAGTTTTTCCTAAATAACTACCTGAACCGTGGCACCGAGGATGAAGAAATGTTTATGGTATGTTGGTCTTAAGGGCCCACATCAACCTAGCCCATAATCACTCATTTGTGATTTGCGCCCCTCCCATAAAAAATGAAAATGCAATATTATTCTGCTTTAATCGCCCCTATCTTCAGTTGAGATGTTCAGAACTGCACCATATTTCATGTGTATGATTAACTTGACGTCCTCTGGGGGTATGCTAAGTTTCGTAGAATTTCATCCATGGGGGGGGGGGGGTATAAAATAAATTCATTTATGTGCACATTTAGTGACTGTACACTCATCGGCCTGTAGATGGTGGTGTTGAGCGAAGGGTTGCTGGTTTAGGATGATACTGTCACACACACACATGCAGGAATACAAACAAACGCAAGCATGCACACACACTGACATCCACACGCACAGACACACACCCATACACACACATACAAATCCACATGCACAGACACACACACACAAACACACACGCGCACACACATGTACGCACGCATACATACACGCACAGACACACATACACACAGACACACACATACACAAACACACACACACACACACAGACAGACATGTACATACTACTACTTTTTTTAGGTATATACATAAACACACAATACAGCCAAATTGCTCCACGTCATTTATTTTTGTGGAAAGCCAGTGCAGGCCTGAGCGGCGGTCATATTTTGTACCGCCATGCGGTACATCTAGTTTTTGACATAACACTAATGAACAGCTAAATGCACCGCAGTCAAACCTTTTGATACTTTTGAGACAAATTGACAAGCACACTCATCACAAAATATTTTAATTGAAGAGCATAACAATGAAGGTTTATGCAAAACCAATCTATATGTTCTGGCACTAATATTGTCAATAGAAAATCAGATCGTGCCTCCAGCCGCATAAAAACAGTCCATGCTGCAGTATCCTGCAAAATCATTTTCAGAATATAATTCTTGTGGTTTTCCTCTTTGTCCACATCCCCAGTATCCTTCACAGTCTTTGTACATAGAATTGCATTGAATGCAACAGATTAGATACAGAGATCTGTAGGTCCTTCTACGCTCCTCTGAAAAGGAGTTCCAGTTTACCACACCTGATGACAAAAGAAGAGAAAGGTTCATGTGTAAAACATGTTCAGACTTTTCTTTTTTTAAATACGAAATTTTCTGGTAGCAGTGTTTCCTCAGTATTCATTTTAGTAGTGGTGTGCCACCACAGCAAGACAAACGAAAAAACAAAGCCTCACTTTCTATGCTTCACTTTGCATGTCGAATGTTTGAACCCAGACCACTACTCTACAGGTTTTTGGAAGTTTAAGTCCATTTACTAAAAACAATTTTTATATATAAATAAGCCTATAGCCTATGTTACATGATCATATATTCTGGCACATAAACAGCATAGAAACCATAAAATAATTAGACCAACGTTTACTTGCATCAAGCAACTGTGTTGGTATTTTTATAATTAGTATTAATTATAGTTATAGTAATTAGTAATAAAATTGTTGCATTTAATTTATTGCCACACTTTAATATGAGAATCATATTATCAGAAAACTGAATATTTAACATAGTCAGGCTTTTATTTGTGCTTAATGGATAAAACTACGGCGCTGCACACACTCAGTTGCTCATAAACATGGCTGCTATAAATTTGACCTGCCACAAGATGGCGCTGTTTTCGACACTCTTGATGCTTCAAATCTTTTCCCAAAACATTCAGGGGAAAGCCTCAGTGCTTCATGAGGCTTCAGTTGCCCATCCCTAGTGCTTCCTTCAGAAAGGATTCCTCTCTCACTATCCTCCAGGAACGTGTGCATGTGATAGCCAGGGTACGAATTGCAGGGTCACCATCTTGTAGCACCACAAGGATGAAGATCATTTGTAAAATTTGCAAAGTTTATTTCCGATCCGCTTCAGCACACCTGCCTGTGATTTTCAAAAGATTGATTAGTTGGTTCAGGTGTGTTTGATTAGGGTTGGATCTAAACTCTGCAGGATAGTGGGTCCCCTGGAGCAGGGTTGAAGACCTCTGCCATATATGTAGTTATTGTTGCATCTTGGATTAAGATACAGTATGTAAGAAGTGGCAAGCTGGCATGTCTACATGGATTGCACATATTACTTATATATATACACTTATATATAAACTGTGATCCTGTGAGTGAGTTTAAACTATGGCTCATAGATGTGCTTCACAGATACATGCCTGCAAAATGCCAATTCCCTCCGGAGAGGACTCGACTCTGCATGGTTTCTTCACCTTGCATGGTTTTAAGGGGACAGGTTCCTTTTAAAACAAGGGAGTGAGATGCATATTACATAATAACTTAGTACATGTAAAGCCTGGTTCACACAGCAGGATAATTAGGCCGATTTTAGCCCCGATTCACCCCTTCCGACAATCTTAAGGATGCTCCGATTATCGTAAAATAATCTGATCAGATATTCCTGCCGTGTGTGGTGTGTTAAGACTGCTCTCGTCTGCTCGGAAGGACGTCGGGACCGCTCCGATCTCAAATCGGGGATATCCAACATGTTGGATTTTTTTGGCCCGATTTCTCCTCGTGTGTGGTGTCCCCCGGGGGACAAACGAGCACGCAGCCTGTGGACTGTGGCGTGTAGCCAATCAGAAAGCGAGGTGACGAGGCAGCGAGGAAGCACCGGGAAACAAAATCAAAACAGCCGGCGGCAGCTAGCGTTGTCTCCACTTCTTTGACCACCGCCTTTTCTTTTGATAACGTTTTTTTTTTCGGTTAAAAACAAACTACAAACTATCGCCACTGCATCCTCTTCGTCCACCATGATTGTTTACTCTGAAGTCACGTTTGGTCTCGAGGGATTTTGCGAGATTTCCCGTCTGACCTGGGAATGCTCGGGAGTCAAATCGGTTCGTGTGTGATGTGTTGATTTTGCCGTGTGGCTGCGCACCACACACTGTACGACCAAAACTGTTAGACCTGTGATTTTTTTTTTTTTTTTTTTTTTGCCGTGTGTTTGTCTCAGGTTTGTAAAATCGGCCGACAATTTTAAAATCGTCCCGTGTGAACCAGGCTTTAAGCACAAGAAAGATGACTTTAGACCAAGTTTTTGGGCCTGTACAATTTTTGCCATCATTTTTACCATGGTGACCACATCCTATTTTCTCTTCCTAGGGATGCGGAATATTGGGTCCAGACTTCCCCTGGCCATCTGTATTCCCTGCTTGGTAAAGTGGGCAAGCTCCGGCCATGGCTGTAGTAGTAAGTAAAAAAAAAAAAAAAAAAAAAAAAAACTTGCTGCCCCAGATTACTGCTAATATTAACTTGAATTTATCTCTATTTTATTTATTTATTTTTAAACACTGGCAGGCCCGGGGCCACGAGGGGGCAAAAGGGGGCATTGCCCCCTCAGATCTGATTTGTGCCCCCTCAGTTTCATTTTTGTATTCATGGTTACAAATGAAATGTTTAACCTTTTGAGCGGTACAGTCCCATATATGGGATTTTTATTTCAGTGCCCCTGAGAGTACGGTCCCACATGTGGGATTTAGAATGTTCAGTGACGACAGAACTGCCAGACTGGCGCTGAGCCAGAGACGGACGCGCTCAGCGCTGTCATATATCACAACTATGCAGTGTTTTCAACCTTACAATGTTTATTTTACGTTTCAGACATTTAAATAAATACACATAAGCACTAGTAAAAGCACTAGCACTAGTTTGTAAAATACACACTGTCTGTGGAAGCAGCAAAACAATCTATTCAAATATAATTTGCCGACATGTTATTCATATCAGACAAACATCGTGGAAGTAACTATAAAGTTTACTCTATTCTTCTCACAGTTCACCAGCCACTTTCTTGCATGTATTTCGGGAGAAACTGATGACTCACAGGATTCTCTGAACTGCGGTGCAAAGAAACAATATTCACTCGCCATCATCATGAAGATTCCACAGTCAATGCCAAATTGTTATTGAGGGAGCCCCTGTTTAAAATAAATAAAAAATAAATATGTTTAATAAACAGCAAACTACAAAGTACAAAAGCTTAAAGATTTAGAGATTTGTGTTTGTGTGAAAGGGTCTTGCTTGGTGGTTTGTAGGGAGTTCAAGTTGTAAATGTAAAACGAGAAATAGTTAAAGTAGTAATAGCCCAAGTTGTGACTAACCAATAATTAATTTTAAAAAAAGTGATATGCAGACAAATGTCCTTTGCAAATGATGTTTTTGAGCTACAGAACATGTTAGTCTGAGGAACACGACTGGCAAACAGCAGTAGATCATATAATCTGAGCAAGTCTGGCGAACACGTCTCATTTCAAACAATCTGAGCAAGTTTGTGCAACACAACTAACATCATTACAACCAATCTGAGCAAGTCTGGTGAACACGACTAACATCATTGCAAACAGTTTGAGCAAGTCTGAGGAACACGACTTCCAAAAAAACATCTTCCTTTAGAAATCTTAATATGTTTCGACAAAGCATTCTCCCCTGACTAAATATTAGGAATCCAGGAACAGAACCTCTTTTAAGTGGCTTAAAAACCTACAGGAAAAATAATCCTAGACATGATTCAACAAGTCTTCACCATTACACCTCAGATAAAGTCAATTGGAGCCAGGATTACAAAAGACTAAAAATAAAGGAGGACCTACTACTTAAATGTGTTAGCTTTTTTCAGTATGAATCCATCTTTCCATGAGTGTGATTTTGCAATAAATACTAAAGATTCACAAGTGCCCTGGGGTCCATAGGGGGGAAATCAGGGCATCTTTCTTTAGGGGGTCCAACTTAAACAAGAAAGAAAATATTGCAAAAACTTTTATTTTATTCAATTTATTTAATGTATTAACTAACATGAACTAACAATGAGCAATACATTTGTTACTATATTTAATAATCTTTGTTAATGTTAGTTAATAAAAAAAACAGCTGTTCATGTTAGGAAGTGACATTTGAATGTTGTACGACCTTAAAGTGTTTTTATATTGTTGTGTGTTGTTTTAATAGATTATCAACTCCAGAAACAATATCAAAATATGTTGCTACTGTATGAGAATGACTTATACACTTCAATTTAAACGGTTATCTCGGGAAAATATTCTTACCGTTATCACTACACGAGCTGCCATCTTGCCAATAACATCTAGTTCGTTCTGACATATCGTGCGGTTCTGTGTGATTTGGACAACTTCAAGTTACGCCCCCTTTAAGTTACGCCCCTCTCTTGCAGTCCGCAGACAGACCCATTCTGCAGGCGGCTGCCAGATGTACAGCGTACTTGCAGGGGAATGGAAGCTTATCTGCAAAGGGAATTTGATAGATGCTATACTTTGCTTGAGCTTCTAACTATGGTTTGATATATCACGTAAACCGTAAAGTGGAATAAAGCTTAATGAATACATTTTTTATTTCTGACTTACATGATCAACGCTACACTGAACTGCCTCGTTATTTAAACCATGTTCCTGATTCGTTCACGAACCGGCCATCACTAGTCGGTGTAGGACGGAGTATATCAGTGGCAAGCTTGTCAGAAGCTTTTGTTTAATATGGACTATGCTTTTACTATCCCTACCACATGCATCATCTTCTGCCTATTTTTCTAAACTGCTTCAACAGTGCTGCTTTTTTTAATCATAGTTAGGACATGCAGAGCAAATTAAATTTTTCTAGTTGTATGTATTCTAGTGGACTAGTGAGGGGGACGAGACCGCCTATGCCGAGTCCGAGTCAAGACCGAGTCTTTGAAGGGACGAGACCGAGTCAAGACCGAGTCTTTGAAGGAACAAGTCAGAGACGGGACTCGAGTACTACATCACTACTGCAGCCAGTCCAGAAACTGGAAGTAACCAGAGAGTGCCAATTCTCTTCCTATTAGACATTCTCTGGGGAAAATTCACTTTTAAATATAAGTATTATGTTTTCATTTACTTAAATAGCTAGCGAAACCACAGTCAAAAGCCACAAGTTTTTATTTCTTATAAACTTCATCTTAACTCCTTTGTTACCATTGGGTGGCTTTATTTGTCAGGTGGTTAGACGCAAAACTTGTGCTAATTACTTTAATAATTTTCAGGGAGCAAGGAGCAGACCGCTCAGTTTATTAAACTGCGGTCTGAAAACGAGCATTTATTTACCGGGGTGAAAAACTCCGCTAGCGTGGCTTGGAGGTAAGACAACACACCTGCTTGTAAAATTTGCAGTAGTCTGTCTCACTTGTGTATTATAATAAATATCATTCACCCTAGAAAACCCACAACAATAAGAAAAGCTGTAGATGATGCAATGGGTTTCACTTTTATGTGTTTTTGTAGTGCTGTCATGCAAGTTATGTTTACAAAGGTTTTAACCACATTTGAGTATCCAGAAATATGATTTCTAAACTATTTTGAATGCATGTCCTGATGTGTCTTTTTTCAGTTTTAACAATGCACTAATGTTAATATTTCATTTGCACCCCTGTGTTATAATTTTTCATAAGTACCCTTTTTTGCTTTTTTAGAGCAATTCTGGAGAAAATGGGCCTGCTGGGGAAGGTAACCCCCATGCAGGCAAAAAAAAAAAAAAAAAAAATGGGACAACTTAAAAACAAAATACAAAGTAAGAAAGTTAATACACACATCTTTGCTGAAATGTATTGTGCTGTTGTTGTTAACAAGCCATGGTTAATTTGCTCTGCCTTAGGATTGCAAGTGTCCTGGGACAGGAGAGGGAGTGAGTGGGAAACCCACTGCTGAAACGTGGCCCTGGTTTGTCCTCATTAGCCGCGTTTCCACTGTCGGGCCAGGGCCGGGCCGTGCTAGTGCGTGCCAGGGCCAGTCGCGTTTCCACTGTCACTTCCGGGGCTTGATCGGGGCTTACTCGGGGCCAACGGCCAGGATTTCTGGCCCATCGAATACCTTGGGCCAGCTCGGGCTAGAGGCGTGGTCAAGGTAAAAGGCGGAGTTTATCGGTGTTAGGGAAAGTTATGGTCTGCGGCAAGATGCACATTTCACTTTTTTATATCGCAAAAAATAAACGCTGCTCGAAATGGAGAATCGCCTGTACTGGTCTGTCGAAGATACCAAAGCTCTTCTGAGCATTTGGGCAGAAGAAAGGGTACAACGTCAATTTGACGGCGTGTGCAGAAACGAGGACGTTATAAAATACATCGTTGCTGAACTTATTAAGCTAAGCATTCAGCGAACAACGCTTCAAGTTCGGGAAAAAATAAAAAAGTTGCGGGCGCAGTACAAGGCGATTAAAACGCACAATGGACAAAGCGGTGCCCAGAGAAGGAACTTTCCATGGTTCGACTTGATGAACGGTGTGCTGGGTCACCGTCCCTCTGTTAGTGGAGAGACAAGTCGGGACACTATGGCAGCCGCGGACGGTGAGTTAATACATGCTATCTTCTTAAAATCTAAGTTTTCTAACTTCCTAACTTCCTGCCTGAATGAACATCATAATTCCCGCTGAAATGGGTGGGGTTGTATGACGTTTGATCCAGGAAGGCGTGTTAAGGGCGGGGTTTAGGGCAGCGCTGCAGTGAAACGCAAGCCCGGTGCTTGAGGCCCGAGGCCACTGGCCCGGCTCGGCTCGCTGTTAGCCCTAGCCCGGCCCTGGCCCGACAGTGGAAACGCGGCTATGGATGAGGTGTTGGGGCAGAGGCATTCTACCAATCCCCCTGTCCTCATCGCCTCAATCCCTGAGGACAGACCAGGGTCAAGCAGTGGGTGGCCACAGTGAGGAGGAGCCAGCACCCGTAGCAGCAGCAGAAGCACCCGCACCACCACGGAGAAAGCGGGACTATGAGGAGGAGATGCTGGACCTCATTAGAGAGGACATAGCTCTGCAAAGGGAGGCAGAGGAGAGGAGAGCTCGAGAGAGCAGGGAGAGGATGGACAGGCTGTTTGCGCTTCTTGAGCGTATGGTGGAGAAATATTTGTTTTTATTAATATATAAAAGAGGATTTTTTATTTACATTAAATGGAAAAAGGAAACTTAAGTTTTGTACAGTTTATTTTTATATTATATTAAATGATGTATTTTTTTTTTCAAACTTGTGTACAGTTTATTTAAAATGAATAAACATTATTTTTGTTCCATTTCTGTGCATTGTTTATTTTTTAAGTAACTTGATGTGTTGGGATATGAAATAAAAAGGAACAGTTCTTGACATTGCTTATTTTTTTAATGACAGGTTTGACAGGCAATTTGAAAACAAACAATATTTTATACAATAATAACATTTGGAAAAAATAAATATAGATAAATAACGTTTTATAAATAATAAACCATTTACAACATAACTTAAATATCATCTGACAAAATTTAAATGAACAGTACATACATTAAGATTTCAGCTGAGCAGGGAGACCCTAGTGGTGCTGCTGGACCTAGGTGGGCTCCACAATAGAGACCCTGGTAAGGCCTCTCTGCCGGTGGGTGGGACATCATCTAGGATGGTCTCCAGAGTGTTTGACGGCATAATTTCCACTGTCCACTGCATTGTCTAACAACAGGTTTGCAGGGCTGACTCAATCGACGGCTGCCATCTCACTGAGATCATTTCAAAAGAGGGAATAATAAAATAAATTCTCATCCTCAAATCAAAGCTTTCAACATGTAAACCCATTCTATGGACATTAATTTTTGGTTTTGGCCATTATAGCTTTTAAGTTCTCTGACTTGCCTGTTACAAGTAATCATGGTCAATGGGAACCTCCTCCAGGGCAGACACCTCTGCAGACAGCTGGTCACGCCAGGGAGCACCACTGACCATCTCCAAAACATGCTCCCCCTCATCCTCTGCATCATCCTCCTCATGCTCATCCTCCAGGGCCATGATGTCACCAACCCCAAGGCAGATGTTGTGGAGGATGGCACAGGCTGTGATGACCTGAAATGAAAAAACAAAACAAAAAATGATTTGGTCTGGAAGAAAGAAGTTAATTATGTTTTTTGCAAATGTATTTTTCATTTAACTTACATGAGGTACAAAGGTGTGGTGCACCTCCAGCGCTTTCAGGAAGATGGATCAGAACCTGGTCTTCATCATCCCAAAAGCACGCTCTATAATGGAGCGTGTCCTGGAATGATGAAGATTAAAGCGCTGGGCTCCCACACCTCATACTGGCCTCTTGTAGGAGTGATGAGGGGCAGAGGGTGTTGGAGACATGGGTACCCTCCGTCTGCGAGGATGAAGTGCCCTGGAGGAGGGTACAGTGGGCTGTACCGGAGCACTCGTGCGTCATGCACTGACCCGGGCCAGCCCACATAGGTGTCAATGAAGCGGCCCTGATGGTCACAAACAGCCTAGAGGATTATGGATGGGAACAATTTCCTGTTCCTGTAGCATTGACCATCAGGGCCTCTTGGAGGCTTGATGCGGACATGGCAGCCGTCGATTGCTCCAGCAGCTTTCAAGAAAGCTCTGTGTCTGGCCAGCCCTGCAAACCCACGGCAAACTGCCTCCAGGTCTTCTGGGGTGTTGGGGAACCGAATGACCTGGTGGCGGATGGCCACCACCTCCTCAGCGACCCGGTGGACAATGCGGTGGACAGTGGAACGAGGCATATCAAATGCTCTGGAGACGACCCTGTAGGATGTACCACACGCCAGCCAGAAAATAAATACCAGGGTCTCTATTGTGGAACCCCATCCGTGTTGCCGGTCACTTCTCAACAGGTCCAGCAGCACTCTCAGGGCCTCCCTGCTCAGCCGAAAATCAGGTCGTGTGTCACGGTCATTAAAAAACCTGTCCAGCACTGGCACACTCAGGTTTATCCTGCAGAACAGGGGTCTGGTCTGATTTAGGGAAACAAACAAAGAGAGATTGTTTAAAGTTGTGACAAAGTAATTGTTGGAAGATATAGTGATACTTAAACTACTTTTAGTAAGTATTAATGGCACATTGGGGAAATCTTAGTAGTTATATTTAAAACCTTACTTATGTACAAGTGTTATCTTGCATACTTATATTTAATTTGCTTAAGATATGAAGAGTAAAAGTACAGTTAAGTATTCTGCATAAAAAAACCTCTTTGTCAGGGTTTTTAGATATGTTGTTGCATTCATATTACTGCTTGGCTATGTGTATGTTGCATTTTAATTCTGAATATGTTGAAGGTTGTTATATTTAAAGTAATTTACTGTTGAGTAGTTTACTATAGAACAATTTATCATATTGTAAAATACCATGGTTTTGTAGTGTTGCTGTCCTGTGAAAGAGAAAAAAACCCTCATTACTTCACATTTGTATGTGAATACTTAACGAATGTACTTGCTTACAGTCAACCACAGGTTATTTTGAAAATGAAACGAGCACAATTTTAAGGAATTGTTGCTATACAGATGCATGCCATATAAAAGGCTGCATCCGAAGGCGAGCGGGAGTAGCCTACCTTACATATATATATATATATATATATATGAAGAGTTCAGATGCAAAAGCCTCTAAGTGCCATCTGAAAATTTCTTCTAGAATGATCATTTTTATCAAGCTTGTATATTTAAATTCAGTAATTTCACTTAAATGGCTATGAAAATTACCTATTAATTGCCATTTAAGTGAAATTACTGAACTTAAATATACGAGCTTGATAAAAATTATCATTCCAGAAGAAATTTTCAGATGGCACTTAGAGGCTTTTGCATCTGAACTCTTCATATATTAAAGAGGTATATTTCACTGTATTTATTTAACCCTCTGGGCTTCTTCGTAAATGGGTTACACTTAGCTTCCTCCCGCCCGAAAACGGACGAAGCCTTAAAATTTTACTTTACTTTTTCCCAGGATAACCAATCAAATATATTTTTGTTCTATAATGTTTTCTGATTATTATTTAGAATTTTTTATGATACTTTGCATTAATTATATAATTTTTATGAGCTATTTTTTCCATTAGAATTAATATATATATTTTTATTTTATTTATTTTATTTTATTTTTCAATAAATGCAACATTTCACATCAAAATAGAGTGCAGGCCTAAAAAAAAAAAAATTTCAAGTGAGAAGAGCGCCATCTAGTGGCTTCAAAATGTATAAATATGTGTCATGTCCTATAACCGCCTATAGGCGGCCTATAGCTTTTTTATTTATTTATTTGATTTATTGCCATTCGGAAAGAATTTTTTTTTTATTACTAAGCAACCACTGAATGGAACAACACAAATTATATATCATTTTAAAGCTTAGGATCTCAGCTTTTTAATGCATCTAATTACATTTATTAACTCCAAACGAGTGCTGAGTAATCCCTCTAAAACCGAGTGTACCGCCAGCAGGCGCCACCTAGCTGCGAAAATATTCATTACCATATTTTTCAAAAATCTTGCCTTGATTAACACAAAGTTGATGTCATTTGAAAGCTTAGAGTCTGAACTTTACAGTGAATGTATCCACTTTGAAAAACTCTTAAGTATTGCTGAGTTATTTGCTGATAAATAGAATTTCTTTTTTTTTCATAATCTATAAAATAATGTACTGCAATGTGTCAAAAACATCATACAGCTCATGAAACATTCACAGATAATTGAAAATGGCACTGCATTTTTTACAGCATATTATTACAATTAAAATGAGCCCAAAATTAACATAATCTATTGCTTTTATGACAAGATATTCTTCATGGAGAAAAAATTGCCCATGAGGGGGTGTCAAAGACTGTACAAAAAGGCTCTCTCTTTTCCAAATGCTGTAACTTTTGATTCCTTTATCCAAAAATTATAATTTTTTTATCCAGATGCAGCTAACATGTAGGGGGACTAAAAAAGAATTTTCCTTCTCCCTTATTTCCTTCCTGAGTTATTCCATGACAAATAAGAAAGATATGCAAAATCATAATAAAAATGATATATATATATTCTCTTTTATCCGCCGTTTCTTGGCAGGACAATGTCCAAATGCAATGTAATTTATATTTTCAAAAAAATTTAAAAGAGTTCTTTCAAACGATACCTAACTTTTGACTCTCCTTGCTATAGTTTTGGAGTTATTATGATTATATCGTTTTTATATAGTTTGGGGCAAAATTTGCTGTTTCAGTCTTACCAGTTCATTTCTCTCTGTGTGTGTGTGTGTGTGTGTGTGTGTGTGTGTGTGTGTGTGTGTGTGTGTGTGTGTGTGTGTGTGTGTGTGTGTGTGTGTGTGTGTGTGTGTGTGTGTGTTTGTGTGTGTGTTTGTGTGTGTGTGTGTTTGTGTGTGTGGGGGGGGGGGGGGGGTGTCTTAATTTGCACTCCTGATGTTTTAGAGTGTCACCCCTTCATTGCTGTACACTTTATTTCAGCACAGTTGCTGATCTGTAGCTTGTACCACCAAAAGTTTCTCTGAGTTTTCATATTTTTTCGTATTTCCCATTCATTTCCTATGTCGCCCGTTTTCGGGCGGGAGGAAGCTAAGTGTGACTTTTTTTTTTACGACCCTTTAACATATCAGAATCATCTCCTTGATTTTTTTGTGTGTTCATATAGGTAACAAAAGTCACCAAGTTTCACCCCCATCCGATGAAGCAAAAAAATTAAACAATTCGAAACGTTCAAGTTTTCGCCCGTTTTCGGGCGAAGAAGCCCAGAGGGTTAAGAGGTATATTTCACGGTGTTTATTTATTGTTTTGGGTTTTATGCTTCGACTGCGTTAAAACAAAGCACACTGGAAACATGCCTGAATAAGAGCACCATGATAAAGAGAATAAAATACATAAAAATCGCATCTTCGTAAGGTAACTTAGCCTATAACAAAACATTTGAACAGCTTTATGTGTATTTTGTATTTTCATAAGTAGCCTATCATAACATGACTCAAGTACAGTCTCAACTTGTGTACTCCAGCAATTAAGGACGCAACTTCTGAATTGGGATGCAGCAAACCAGTTTACTTTACCTGGCCACGGTCTTGACAATGCCGGAGATACATCACCCGGCGGCGCCTGGGATGAAACATCCCCACCATCTCCTCCAGTAAAACATAAAAATAAAAAAAATAAAATGATGTAGTCTTCCTCTTCTTCGTTTGGTGTTTTATGGCGGTTGGCAAACCAACTTTCGGTGCATTACCGCCACCAACTGGACTGGAGTGTGAAGCACTAATATCACAACTATATCCCCTATACTTCAAATTCTCCAATCTACTCCTATTGCTTTAAGATACTTCATTATCGCACTATATATTTTTACTTGTTCTACCTGCTTTCCCAATAGACTTTCCATACTGAATACTACCACACCCAATTTTCTTACTATCCTCTTAAGTACTAACCTTTCTTTTCCATATTTTAAACATTTTATTAAAACATGTTCTATTGTTTCTGCCTGATCACAATAATTACATTTTCCCGTATCATGTTTTCCTATCTTAAACAAGGAATGATTTAATCGTGTGTGCCCTATTCTAATACGAGAAACAATCGTATCCTCTTTCCTATTCCCAAAAACACTTATTCCGCTTCTGAATACTATACAACTGTCTTCCCTTGACCTCATTATTCCATAGTTCTTGCCATTTATTGTTTATGAATTCTTTTATTTTACTTTTAACTTCATTTTTGCTCAACATCACTTGCACATTTATCTCATTATGTTTTACTGCTTGCTTTGCTAGTCTATCTACCACTTCATTGGCCTCCAATCCCACATGAGCAGGAACCCACACAAACACTATTAAGCTTACACTACTTATTCTTGGCAAATTTGCAAGAATCTCATATATAATGTCTTGCCTTGATACTTAATTTCCACTTACGAGGCTTGTGTTTGCTGCAAACGAATCAGAACATATAGCTACTAATCTCGGTTTTACGTCCTCACTGGAGTGCAACCATCATGGCAACTAATTCTGCTGTAAATACAGAGATATGATCAGTTAAATGATGTGGTCTTGCTCCATTTACATTTTTAATTGATGCCGCGTAGGATGGCAGCTCTCCTATCGCAGCGTTGCTAGGCGACAGCATAATGGGGAACACCTGGTGGCAATTACAATCCTACGAAGGCTAGACTCGGAGCGTCCTTCTACGGGTGGGAAGGCTGGGTAGGCGGGGTCCTTCGACGGCTGGGAAGGCTGGGTCCTTAGAAGGACGCAGCCTTCACTTTGGGACACAGCTGTAATTTGCCCATCCCTAGTGCTTCCTTCAGAAAGGATTCCTCTCTCACTGGGTATGAATTGCAGGGTCACCATCTTGTAGCACCACAACAAGGATGAAGATCATGTGTAAAATTTGCAAAGTTTATTTCCAATCCGCTTCAGCACACCTGCCTGTGATTTTCAAGAGATTGATTAGTTGGTTCAGGTGTGTTTGATTAGGGTTAGAGCTAAACTCTGCAGGATAGTGGGTCCCCTGGAGCAGGGTTGAAGACCTTCAGAGGTGGAAGTAACGAATTACAACTACTCACGTTACTGTAATTAAGTCGTTTTTTTGGGTACTTGTACTTTTTTGAGTATATTTTTAAATCTGTAATTTTACTTGTACTCAAGTACATATTAAGCTAAGTAATCTACTTCGCTACTTGTAAAATCACATTTCGTTACTGAGTACAATTTTAATTGATATTCAAATCTTTGAATGGCATTTCGGTAGCCAATAAAAATATTCGATCGTAAACGGACCAATAAAACCCCTGATATTTGGATTGAATGAAAGCCGCCGCAGTCGCAGCAGGTTTTGAAGAGCTGATCATGAAGGAGGTGAGGAGCTCAGAGTGATTATGGCTGGACTGAAAGTTTGGAACAACAAACTACATAGTAGTACTGTCAAAATATCTATATTTTGATACATATCAATACTGAAATATCTGTCAATACTCATTTTGGCCTATACACCAATACGATACCAGCTGCGTGTTCTCATTCTCTCATCTCAACGACAGCGAGTTTGACACACCCGCCTCCCCTCAGCGCGGGATTGCAGGTAGGCCTATTACGCATAATTTTATTAATACCTGCAAGTTTCTATGGCATATTTTAATGGCAAATGTCACGAACAATATTATAACGCAAGGGCACATTCATGTAATCGCAGAAAACTGGACGCGAGCTCTCAAATGTAGGCTACGAATGAACTGGACTCGGATATTGAGTGTGCGCTCTCGGACTGTGTGTCATATCATGTGTAATCGCGAATCTCTCCAAGTGGTTCTCACTGCAGACTCAAATGACGTCCAGCTCCAATCTCTCCATGCTCTTGAATTAAACGCTGTCAAAAGTTATGAAAAATCTAGTCTTTTTGCAAATTAAATTCAGTTTGAATTGAAATCAAGCTTCCTCGTGCTGTGTGTGAGCTATTGCAACAGTGTATTTTGTAAAGACAAATACACTGAGTGAGTAAATATTAGATTATTGTAATGGTTATTGATCAATGTTTAAATATGTAAACAAAAGCCTGAATTAAAATCTCTCCTTATAAAGTGGACGTGTCTCTTCAGAAGACTTGAATTAAACTTTTCCATTCAAATAGATTACGGTTACAATGAGTGTTGTGCTTTTCAATGCTTGAAAATAATGATTGCCTTGACAAAATGGATGGACAAAAATGTAGATATTAAAATATTTAGTATGTAGTAGTTTTCCCGATGGTATTAAAAATTATAGGCTAGGCCTACTGAATATTGACATATTTCAAGGTGTCATATTGAAGTTAGAAATTCCAGTATCCACTAATTAATGTCCTTCGACAATAAGGTAAAAATGTGTTAAAAGTAGCTATTTTCTACATAAATCTATGATTTGGTTGTATATTTTTATTGGTAATGCATTAACTATCGCCAGCTAAAAAGTAACTAGTAACTAGTACTCTGAGTAGTTTTTGAGAAGAGTAATTTGTACTTTTACTTAATTACTTTTTTGACACCAGTACTTTTACTTGTAATTGAGTATTATTTCAGCAATGTAACGGTACTTGTACTTGAGTACAAATTTTCAGTACTCTTTCCACCTCTGAAGACCTTATATGTAGTTATTGTTGCATCTTGGATTAAGATACAGTATGTAAGAAGTGGCAAGCTGGAATGTCTACATGGAGTGCACATATTACTAACTGTGATCCTGTGAGTGAGTTTAAACTATGGCTCATAGATGTGCTTCACAGATACATGCCTGCAAAATGCCAATTCCCTCCGGAGAGGACTCAACTCTGCATGGCTCCTTCACCTTGCATAGTTTTAAGGGGACAGGTTCCTTTTAAAACAAGGGAGTGAGATGCATATTACATAATAGCTTAGTACATGTAAAGCACAAGTAAGATGACTTTAGACCAAGTTTTAATTTTTACCATGGTGACCACATCCTATTTTCTCTTCCTAGGGATGTGGAAAATTGGGTCCAGACTTCCCCTGGCCATCTGTATTCCCTGCTTGGTAAAGTGGGCAAGCCTCCGGCCATGGCATAATAATGCATAATAAATGACGATGGCTTATCTTTTTTACTAAGCAAGTTATCAGTGTGTATTGTTCATTGATGATATAAAGTTAAGCCCCCTTAACAATTTCACATGCCCCCTCAGTCATTTCATCCTGCAGCCAGGCCTGGACACTGGTACCCTTCAATCTCAAGATTCTCCACCAACATTGTGCACCACCACCTCTTTTAGCAAGGCATGTCCTGCTGAAGAAGAGAACGGAGTACAATACATTTAAAGTTCAAGTTGCAAGTTAAGTTAATTTGGAGGCCCAACTCACTTTTCCAGTCCGAAAGGGCTTAACAGGCCCACGTTTATATCAAGCAAAAAAGGACAACAATCTCTGACTTTAACCCTCATAGCAGCAAGAAAATAAAACCCACCCCCCCAAAAAAGTAAAAGGTTAAAAAGGGAAGAAATATCAGGAAGGACCACAGACACCCTTCCTGGACCAAATCAAAAACAAAATTGCATATTTTATAACCATATCTATGAGCATTGAAGTTATACTGACAATTGTGAAATCAAATGGAGCCTCCATGACAGCATACCAAGAGTACTACAAATATAGCAAAGTTGTGTTTGTCCTACTCTTTTTGTGTGTGTAGGCCTATGTGAATTCAGCAAGCTGAATGAAAATAAAAAGAGAGAATCCTCTTTCGCAACAGTATGAATCCCATTGCATTAACAAAAACTGCTTTAGGTGGAACTGAGGAGAAGGGAAACAACTAAAGCTGCTTCAAAGAGAGTTGACACGGTGCTGCCATCATTTGGGCCTTATTCCATTTACACAAGTCCAGTGCCAGTAAAGTAAAGGAAAAGGAAAAATCTGCATGTGTGAAAAGGGCTATAGACACCATTAAAGGACATTTTGTGAGAGAGCATGAATTAAATGTATATTTTACTGGAAAACTGTTCACTCGCCATCATCATGAAGATTCCACAGTCAATGCCAAATTGCTGTTGAGGGAGCCCCAGTTTAAAATAAATAATAAATAAATAAATATGTTTAATAAACAGCAAACTACAAAGTACAAAAGCTTAAAGATTTAGAGATTTGTGTTTGTGTGAAAGGGTTTTGCTTGGTGGTTTGTAGGGAGTTCAAGTTGTAAGTGTAAAATGAGAAATAGTTAAAGTAGTAATAGCCCAAGTTGTGACTAACCAATAATTAATAGAAAAGTGATATGCAGACAAATGTCCTTTGCAAATGATATTTTACCTCAACATCCAGGCCTGTTAATTCTGTCAATGGTCCAGAGACAATGCTGTACAACAGACCTGATAAAAACAAAAATGGCATCAGTAACTTCTAGAAGTACTGGAGCACACACAAAAAAAGTTCTGTTGAGGAACATTGTTTTTGAGCTACAGAAAATGTTAGTCTGAGGAACACAACTGGCAAACAGCAGTAGATCACATAATCTGAGAAAGTCTGAGGAACACGACTAACATCATTACAAACAGTTTCAGCAAGTCTGAGGAACACGACTTCCAGCAAACATCTTCCTTTAGAAATCTTAAGATGTTTCGATAAAGAACCTCTCTTTTAAGTGGCTAGAAAACCTACAGGGAAAATAGTCCTAGACATGATTCAACAAGTCTTCACCATTACACCTCAGATAAAGTCAATTGGAGCCAGGATTACAAAAGACTAAAAATAAAGGAGGACCTACAACTTAAATGTGTTAGCTTTTTTCAGTATGAATCCTTCTTTCCATGAGTGTGATTTTGCAATAAATACTAAAGATTCACAAGTGCCCTGGGGTCCATAGGGGGGAAATCAGGGCATCTTTCTTTAGGGGGTCCAACTTAAACAAGAAAGAAAATATTGCAAAAACTTTTATTTTATTCAATTTAGTTAATGTATTAACTAACATGAACTAACAATGAGCAATACATTTGTTACTGTATTTAAGAATCTTTGTTAATGTTAGTTAATACAAAAAACAGCTGTTCATTGTTTGTTCATGTTAGGAAGTGACATTTGAATGTTGTACGACCTTAAAGTGTTTTTATATTGTTGTGTGTGGTTTTAATAGATTATCAACTCCAGAAACAATACCAAAATATGTTGCTACTGTATGAGAATGACTTATACACTTCAATTTAAACGGTTATCTCGGGAAAATATTATTACCGTTATCACTATACGCGCTGCCAACTTTGTTTATTAGTGCATTGGAAAAATGCAAATTTTCTAAAGCCCAGCTGCTAAGAGATTTTATTTTAGTAGTACTTTAATAACTATGTTTAATCTATTGATATGTGCTCGTATTTTCATATTTTATTTCTTTTGTTATATATGTAGTTTTATTTTTCTTTCTCTTTTTTCATATATTTAATATAAGTGTTGAAAAGATTTGTGCTACTCTGTACTGCTCTACATAGCATTTGTCTGTGCTCTGTTTCTCTTACATTCTGTAACGCCTTGTTGTTTAATAAAGGTTTATTTAATAAATAAAAAAAATTAATAAAAAAAAAAACTATACGCGCTGCCATCTTGCCAACAACATCTCGTTCGTTCTGACATATCGTGCGGTTCTGTGTGATTTGGACAACTTCAAGTTACGCCCCCTTTAAGTTACGCCCCTCTCTTGCAGTCCGCAGACAGACCCATTCTGCAGGCGGCTGCCAGATGTACAGCGTACTTGCAGGGGAATGGAAGCTTATCTGCAAAGGGAATTTGATAGATGCTATACTTTGCTTGAGCTTCTAACTATGGCTTGAGCGATCACGTAAACCGTAAAGTGGAATAAAGCTTAATGAATACATTTTTTATTTCTGACTTACATGATCAACGCTACACTGAACTGCCTCGTTATTTAAACCATGTTCCTGACTTCCCTGCAACGATGCTTTGGCTACTTTTGTGCTTCACGGATGCTCTTGTTGTGGGTAAGAGTAACATTTAATTAATAGAAATCGCAGGGCGTTATAATAAATAAGTAGCCTACAATAACTTTAGATTTTTTTTTTAGATACTCGTGCTTTGTGGGTGAAATAGCGCCACAATAGTTTTACTCCATGAATATTGAAATATATTGTGACTTATCACTCTTTGTTTTCATACTTTTAAACGTAATTTATAAAAATAAAAAAGTATATTTTTAAGTAGCCTATACTTTATCTAGGAAGTATACTAGAAGTATATTTCTTCAATTCAATACTACTTGGGACTAAATTGGCCCACTTTTTAATACAAGTATACTTTTAAGTATACTTTAAGTGTAACAGTAGTAAACTTTGAGTAGACAACTAGTTTACAACTTTTTCGTTTCTACTCAACTATACTAAAAGTGAACTGATAGGTATACTGATAGTCAAATACTTGTTGCACAGTTTATAAAAGTACACTTTGAAGTTACTCTCAAACTACTAGTTTAGTAGGTTTATATTGCAAATATACTTGTAAGTTTTCTTTAAGGGAACATAACATCATACTTATAGTTTATTATTTATGTATTATTTTGCACTTTAAGTATACTATTATGTTTCTATTAAGGTATTATTTTTTTTATTCTTGAAATATACTAGGGATGCACCGAAATGAAAATTCTTGGCCGAAACCGAAAAAGAGGAAACTAAGGCCGAAAACCGAAAACCGAAACACCGAAATAAATTATGCCAATTATTAGTACCATTGCATTTATGGCTATGACTGTGTACTAACTTTACTATAATCAAGGCATTGCATAAATTAATATTAAAGTTTCAAAGAATAAATCAATTAAAATTTTATGCAAATATTTATTTAGCACATTGCAAAGTATAAAATTAAATGTTTAACTTGACCCCACTCATGTGTACATTAAATAATAATGTAAAAGCCTACTGGCCTGCAGAAAGGTTTAAAAATGAAATGTTCTCTCATAAAAACAAAGTGCATTTAGGTCAATACTGCCATAGCCCATAATAATATCTGCAGCTATATGCTCATGGACGTGAGTTGCAAAAACCATAAACAGCTAAGGTAAACACACACACCTCTGATAAATGACGGCTGCTCTGCACACACACGCAAGGTCTCTCGCTCCCTCTCTCTGCCGCGCGCGCGCTACGTATGCGCGCTCATGCTCGCTCGCGATTCCGGGAGATTTAAACTAATTTGCGGGCATCAGGGAGCCGCTATCAATACGCGGGAGACTCCCGGAACTTCCGGAAGACTTGGGACGTCTGTGTTTTAAAAATTGCTGTCCGTGGGTCACTCTCAGACAGATATATTGAAATACGTCCACACCGCAGATATGTTGCTTCAGACAAGCACGTGCAGGTCGCGGTATCTGCTGTTTGCGTCATCACAACATTTCGGCCGTATTGTTTCGGTGATAAAAGTCTTTCGGCCGAAAACCGAAAATACACATTTGCATTTTAGCAATCTTCTATCACTTGTTTCTGCTTCTTAACCTGTGTTTTGATCTGGAGATTTTGGCGGGGAAAGACAGAGTAAAGATTCATATGTACACTTCCAGTGGACTAGCCTACACAATTCAGATACTCAGAATTAGGAACATATCTCTTTCTTTATAATCAGTATTTTATAATAAGTCTATGAGACAGTATGTAAAACTGTGAAAAAGTGATTTAATAGGCTACTCATTTTAAATGGGTAACTCTTGCCAAAAAATGAACCTAGGCTCTTTTTGTTAATCTAGAGTCAAACTTTCGTGTAAAAGCATAATTAGAATGGAAACGCCACTTTTAAGATTGACCGTATTTTTGTTTTAGGTCAAAATGCCTTTTGAATGGGAGTGCATGGGCACTAGGATAGCATCAAAATCATTATTTTTAAAACACTAAGAAGGCTCGACACAACATAAAACTGTGCTCGAAGTATCACCAGGGGCCAGGGCTGGACTGGGACAAAAAATCGACCCGGGCATTTTGGCCCAGACTGGCCCACTATATGATCATAAACACAACCCATCTTTGCACGCCCTTAATTATATGCATACCAACTCCTATTCCTTAAAACCACTAATGCCATGTCATGAGTGAGTATAGGAACGAGTGAAAATTTGACATTTATTAATTAATACAGTTGAACTATACTCCACAGTGATGAATCCTAAAACAAGCTATAAGCTGCAATGGCATAGCAATACCAGTGTTTCTCACAGGATTTTTGGTAAAACTGTGGTGGGTGGACCTTGGTTCTTCTAGGGAGGTCCGGGGGCATGCCCCCACGTGAGAAAATGTTGTGCATTTTAATGTTAAATTCATCAATCTGGTGCACTTTGAGAGTTCAAAATTAAAATCTCCAACCCATATTCAGTGTGCAAATTAAACGAAAAATTCAAACCTCTTTTAGTTAGTGTCTATTTACATTACACCTACTACATAATAATAGTTATAATATTAATCCAATGACAGTAATAGCCATATTTTGTAAAACAAATGCACTAAAAAATAAAGGAAACTTTCATAATTAGTTTTGGACCAATTTCTATACTTGAAAGAGATAAGCACATGATCTTTTATTTTGACGCAAACTGCATCAAGCTTTTATTTTGGCGGAAAACATGGTTTACAAACGCCTCTCATTAAATTTCTAGTGAATTGCGGTAATCGTCTTTATATACTGTCTATGTAATCGTCAACTATGCAATGTGGAAATAATCTGTAACTGGGTTATGGGTTCCTACACTCGATCATGACATAGCTTAAGTGTTTTGAAAGTAGTTCTGCTTACCGCAGGCTCTACACTTTCTCATCTCTCTCCTGATCCTCCTCACTATCATCATCATCACAGGAGCTGATGAAGGGCAGAAAACATATATTTTGACACATTTTACAGTGTCTGCTTTAAGGGCCTGGTTCAATTTTTTCACGCTATTTCTCTGCACAATCCTTGCGTTTCTTCTCCATCTCGCAGACTACTTTGACAGATACAACTGAAACTGCTGCACGCGCGCTCACTAGTTTAAAGTTGTGATTGGGCCAGCCCAGTGTCAATCAAGAAAAGAACCAATGGGCCGCTGATCTACGTGTTTCATGGGCTGGTCTGTCAAAAAAAAATAAAAAATAACACTGACTTTTTTTGACCACTGCATTACACCGGCACAAACCCAACGCCGCCAATTAAGCAAAACAAAACAAAACGAATGGGCCGCCGATGTACAAATTTTATGGGCCGTTAAAAAAAAATAAAAAATAGAAAAATAATAAAAATTATGTATGAGTATGAGATGTATCGGCCCAAAAAGCACGTCGGCCCACCGGGCAAATGCCCGGTATGCCCGATGGCCAGTCCAGCCCTGCCAGGGGCTCTACACATGAACTTGAGTATTGACTACATTGTTTGTGTACAAAGTTTACTAAAAAAAGAAAGTTTTGTACGACTCGCTTTATCAGTTAGTGTTTCCGGTGGCTGGAATTTTGTCAGTCAAAAGTAGTCGATCTCCAAACTGACTCCATATGAGGAAATGTCATGAACTTGTAATTTCTTGTAATTTCATGATAACTTAGATAAAAAATTATCCGTGAATTTATATGGAAACAAGCTTTAGGAGCTTTCCATCTTTACTCTCCTCATGTTACGTTGCATTCGGAGATCGACTACTTTTGACTGACAAAATTCCAGTAACTGATAAAGTGAGTCATACAAAACCTTTAGTAAACTTTGTTTACACAGACAATGTTTGTGCACAGCTTAACTTCGAGCACAGTTTTATGTTGTGTGGAGCCTTCTTAGTGTTTTAAAAAAAAGCGATTTTGATGCTATCATATAATTGCCCTATGCGCTCTGTTTCAAAAGGCATTTTGACCTAAAACCCCTAAAACGGAAATACGGTCAATCTTAAGTGGCGTTTTCATTCTAATTATGCTTCTTTTTTTTTCTTTTTTTATTAAACAACTACAAGCCAAGCATACTTGGAATACTTAATTATACTTTTAAGTATATCTCGATCAAAAGATAATTATAGGCCAAATATACTTAGACTTTTCTGTCAGTATAAGTCAAGTATAGGCTACTTAAAGTGCAATTTTAAGTATATTTCTGAGAACTGAAAGTATACTTTCTTATTTTTTAGTCTAAAAGAAGTATAATAACACCACACTTCTTTTTCATAAGGGCACACAAGGCCATGGAAGTGTTTTTTCACTAAATTTGGTTTTGTGATGCTTAAGTAGTTAAGACTGCACATTCCTTCAAAATAGGAAGGAAGACTTGATTTCTCATGATAATGACTTCTTTAATCTAAATCTTTAGATTACCCAGCAGTGTTTATTCAAACAACTCTAAATGTTTCTTCTTGCCAATTTCCAGCCTCATTTGAAGTGATTGTCACTGATAAGCATCTGCTGGCAATCCGGGGTGGTTCAGCTGTACTGGGCTGTGAGTTCACACCTGATCCTGACCTCTCCAACTTGGTGGTTACCTGGCAACGATCGGAGGACTCACAGGTTGCCCACAGTTTCTATTATCAGCAGGACCAATTGGACAGACAGAGTCCAGAATTCCACAATCGGACGTCATTATTTATTTCAGAGCTTCATAAAGGAAATGCCTCTCTTAGAATTGCAGAAGTTAGACCGAAGGATGCAGGCCTGTACCTGTGCATAGTGAGCAATGCAAAGGGAACAGGAAAAGCCTTGATGAAAGTAACCTATGGAGGTATGTGTATGATGAATATTGGAGTGAATGTGTTGTACAATCTCCTGTACAATTTCCAGAATCTCCCAACTTTTGTTGAATTTTGTTGATCATATTCGTTTTCTTTACAGAAATGAGAGCTAAACAGTCTTTTTTTTTTATGGTTTTGGAAAAGTTATTCCAGTGATTAATGTAAGTTTTGGAACTGAGAACTGGTTCCTATTCAGAATCAGTTCCATTGTAAAAAAAAAGAAAAAAAAAAAAGATATATAGCCAACCGAATGACGTTTCGTTGCGTTAACTATTCCTGCATATGCATTCTTCCATCGATGTGGACGGATGTACAAAAATGCTCAGTGATTCCTAATGTTTATTTTTGTTTGAGGATTAGGTATCCTGAGAATTGAGAGTATGTCAGCAGTGGTTTTGCTGTGTTTTTCCGTATCATGTTTCAGGTTTTACATGGTCATGAAAAGCCTTGAAATATAAAAAGTGTGATTTCCAGTGAACAGTGTCCTCGTTATGCTTTGCTGTAAAATAAATTATATAACCTAGAAATTACTTTAGTGATTAAAAAAAACATAATCCTTTTACATTTTACTTCAGTATATTTCAATACAACACAGCTGATTATGTGTTTCTTTCTCAGCTCTTTACTCTGAGCCCAGATTAAGCATCCATGTAAACTCCTCTGCATTGACAGTGCAGTTTGAGACGGAGGGATTCCCCAAACCTGAGGTGATCTGGCTGGATGAAGATGGCCAAAACCTCAACTGTCACCTGGAGCTCCACGACCAGACAGAAGATGGGCTTTATTTAGTTAAGAGCAGCTATGAGGCCCAGAAGCCGGCGGTTAATGTCACATTTACACTAAAGAACCACCTCCTGAACCAGAACCTTCAGAGACCCGTGTTCCTCAGCTATGGTATGACTTTCTGTGTGCAAAGGGTGTGTGAGGAGGTGGCGGTTAGAGGAATGTTATCCGTTACTCTATGCATTTAAGGCATGTTTGACTTGTCTCAGGAGATTTGTTGCCATAATTTTCATGCTATTTAACAACACGTTTAGAACTCCTTTGTCTACATTAGGTTGGATCCACACCACAAATAAATACGGAAATAGTAGAACAGTGATTCAATTGATTCATCTACAGACTTGACTTTTCCAGTTATAAAACTGATGTAAGACCATTGGAATTGCATAGCTGATAAAAACTTGATATATGAGAAAGGTGTGTAAAACGGTTTGAGTCATAGAGGTGGTTGCGCAAAATTGCCCACTTTTGCCTAATGTAGAAGAACCCAAAGCAAACTACATTTATCTAAGTATTATGTAATTTAAAGAGGCTTGGATGTTGATAAATAAGCTGAATTAAGCTGCTGTTTACTGAGATTATTAATTTTGGCTGCACCCCTTATTCATAACCCAGAAGGTAATTAACAGCTATTTAAATGTATTTAAACTGAGAATGATTCAGTGTTTTTTGTGTACAAAAAATGGTTTGTCAAGATTAAGATCAATTTACAGGGGGGGAAACACTAATTATAGTAGTGGGTTTTCCCTAAAATATCATTAAAATCTTTCAACAGAAGCTTTCATGGAATGTAGGATGTAATCATGGAAGCCATTTGCCATTTTTATGATATTGTCTCAATTTCCTTTATCATAAGACTGTATTCTCTAACTTTATATATGAGTGGCCTGTTTTTCCCTTGTCAAATATTTGTGCAGAAGCCTCTGTAACCTTGTTGCAACTACATTTTCCATTAGTGGAGCTCCAGAGAATTTCTACTTTAACGGACATACATTTCTAGGTTAACTAGTGGACAAAACACAGTAGATGGCATTTTAAACAAACAAAACAAAAAAATCAACTGTAAATTCAGTGTCACATTGTGATTACAGAATGCGAACAAAATCATTTAGTTCATTCACAAATATTCTAGCATAAATGGTTTTGGTTAGTTGTCTTGTCATCTGAATGACTAATTGTACACCTCCAATATATCCATATATTGAATTTCAGGGTTTGAAAGCTTTTTGAAGGCTTTTTATTATTAATCTTAAATGCTTTTTTTATATATATTGTGAGATATGTACAATATCCATCTCAATCTGGATTTAACAGTGCATTTGACACGTTCTGAAGCACTTATCACATTAAGCAAAACTTCTTTTTCTGTTTCAGATGAGGACACAACTGCAAATCAAGGCACCATCGCTCTTGTCCTGTCCGTGGTTTGCGTTTTTCTGATCATTGCTATAATTTGGTTTGTGCGTAGACGAAACAAGCGGGGACCTTCAGCTGTGAACCATGTCACTTAATGATTCTGATTTGAAGCTGCGCCTAATGCTTTGCATGCATGTTTCGACTTGTTGCATTGCTGTGCTCATACATCACTGGCCAAGTGAAACACAAAAGCAGAGTAAATGTCTGTTCAGTGTATATACAATCAAATTCTTCAGTTAACGTCAGTTTTACGCAAGAATGCTTGAAGAGCAGATGTATTTACAATTTACACACGCAAACAAAAAAGAGACTGTATGTGTCCAGGATTTGTCCCATGTTGTAGGGGAGACCGGGGACAGTTGCAACACTTTTTGCATTTCTCTCAATTACTCAGAGACTATTTGGACTAGACCAACCAAATTTGTATATATTAATGAATGGAAGAAGTCAGATGTTGCAACTGACCCCGACCCAGGGGACAGTTGCAACACAACCCAGGGTCGGTTGCAACATGTTAAAAATACCTTAAATTTCATTAATTAACTTAAGCTTTTTGTCTCAATGAGCAAAGAATTCTGAAAATATTAACTTTTTTAGGCCTACTATAATATTATAGTATTATTTATTTCAATAATATTATTGTAGCCTATTATTTATTTATTTAGTCATATTTATCAAATAACAGTTATTGAGTTTTGTTTGTTCATGTGTAGAACATAGGCCTACATAGATTCAGTGTGCAGGTGTTACAGATGCTATTCAATCTCTCCATATTTCAGTGTCAGACAGGAAGAATTGAACAATTTGCAATGCAACAAACTTTTATTAAACATGCAATTTATAACATGTTGCAACCGTCCCCAACCCTATCAGCCATGACAGAACATCATATGCCTGCTAGACACACTGACTTTGACACATGCTAATCATGTCACTTAGAAGTCAACAAAACAATAATTCAAACGAAGTAAGTTTTGATTAATTCATACAAAATTTCAGGACAGTATGACAAAAATATATCTCATGAAAATGTTTACTTTCATACCCCCAAAACAAGTTTTGTTCAATAAATGCAGCAGCAGATGTTGAATATGTCTACTGTCTTCTTGGTGGGTGGAGGGTCTAACTGTGCATGTGCAGTATGAGTGTCATCACTCTAGCTTGTTTCTGATTGGAGAAAAATGACATGTTGCAACCATCCCCTGTTGCAACTGTCCCCGGTCTCCCCCTACCTGACTGCCTAATCCTAACCCCTCCCCCGCAACTAATCCTAAACCTACCATACAAGGGGGGTAATAATTTGGCAGGGGTCAAAACTCGGCACAACACCTGTATCGATCCCGGCATCAATCCCAGGACGTGTTTGCGTTCACACAGAAGGCACTCTAGCAATTTTACGCCAATTTCCCGTGATCAACACGCTGTGTGAAAGGGGCTTATGAGGGAGTTTATGGGCCGAAAGTCATTTCTTTGTATTCACTGCTTATTTATTTTTATGTTGTGTATTTGTTTTTGTGCTAAATCTGTCAATTTAACAACAGGGAATTTACTCACACTTTAATTTTTAATTCATATTTTAACTACTGCAATAATCATGATTCTGTACGGCATGAATAGACAATGTAGTTAATATTGTGCTTACCTTGACATAAGTAATACACTAAACTTCTGCGTATTTTGAAGTTTGTACAGGATACTTAGAGCAGTAAAATAATGGAGCATTTACCTTTTGTGTAACATGCAAGAACTGGCTCAGACAGTCATGTTAATCATTCCATCCATTCATTACAAACCCAAGCCAAACATCATTACACAAAGTCTAACCGTTGCACTCTGTCCTTACGCCTTTCAATAATAAGCATCTAGATTTCCTTAGAAACCCAGTGTTTACTGTATCGACTGTCCACCTTTTAAGGGATTTTTTTCTGGTGTTGTCATTGTTGACACAGATCTAGGTAATTCTCTGTAATCTATAGACTTCTTTGCAACTAGCAATAAATAGGGAGGATACTGCCATAATGACAGCATAGGCAACAGCCTTGATGAAGTTTTACGCAAGTAGACTGCATAATCATGGACCATAAATCATATTTGTGGTTTTAAGGGTTTGTGAGGATGATAACATTGCTAAAATTCCCACAAGTCCACATTGCTTTTCTGCAATTTTATTCTCATTAAATATGTGTTGCTTAGCAGATGGAAATATCTTTCCAGGCAGCTCAATGGAAACCAATATGGAAAGCTGATGAGGTTCAAAGGTAGGGTTTTATTGTTTTTTTAAATCGTAAAAGTATTACACCAGCAAAAAGAATGACGCTTATTATTGACAGAGCAATTATTGCTGCCATCTTCCAGCTTCTACCTCCAGCCTCATTTGAAACTGAAAGAAAAAAAAAACAGGAAAGTGACGATCAATGATGCAAACAGAATTCTGCTGTAAAGCAGCTCTAAAAAGACAACAATGTTCAGCTGAAGTCAGTTGAGTGTTGATCCAGTTCAGTTCAATAACTGCAAAGTTCATAAATTATGAAATTAGTTCAATTCCACTATAAAGCATCTGGAGAAAACTGATGATCATTTAGCTCAGTTCAGTTCGCAGTGTAAATGCAATCAAATCAATAATATTACTGGATATAAAGCATAAATTCTACCTCAAACCATAATTAATTAATTATTATTATTAAGATTATTATTTAGAGGATTTAGCACCAAATTGAAATCAAGCTTCAGATAATACAAGTAATACTTGAAGAAAAAAATCCAAATAAAAATATATATATGATACATTTAATAAATGTTGTTTATTCAGTCCAAAAAGAAAATTTTGTGTCCTCAGAAAAGGTTTTCTTGTGTTTTTGGTTGAGTTTCTTTTACTAAATGTGACCATGATATTTGCATTCAAATCAATGACACAAAGTAACTTGAACGACAGTTAGCCTACTGATCAAACTAGGTTTTCAAACCGAACTAGTTGTACTAGTTGACTGTAACATAATCATCGTGAGTAACCTGATGCTGATAGCTGCTTTTTCCCACACACTATTTTTTAGAAGAATTCACAACAACCCAGCTTCTGTTCTTCCTCATGTTAGCTTATTTGAGTATGTTAAACATTATATCCATCAACTTTGCATTAATACAACATGTTGCAGTCATTTCATCAGATTTTTTTCTCAGTGCATGGTTGAGCAAGTAAAACTTGTGTTAAAACACTATGGGCTGATCAATGTTTCCATTTCTTCTTTGTCTTGGTTGACAGGAAAAACTTGGTTTAAAGAAAATACATTGAGTTGAATTACCTCCTTTATTAGTTTATTATCTGATGTCAACCGTTCATAGCAAAACTGGTTTAAAAATAATACTGTTTCATTCTTTTATTATGAGGTGATGTGAGAAGTGTTTTTTTTCCCCTTGAGAGTCAATTAACTATTCTTATAAAAATAAACATGACCTCATGCACACTGAACGTGCCTGCAGAATTGGAATGAATTCACAAAGCCACTTTCACAGAGACTGTGAACATCTTATTTTATACAGCCTTCATTAATTATGGATAAATCATGGCTATTATAGGCCTACTTCCATTTTCATGGTGAATAGGTCTGATTTTTAATATCACAATTTAACTTCACTAACCCCAGTGAATACCTTCTGACATGCATTTAGTTCAGAGTGAAAGAGGGCCTTTACCATAGCTGAGGAACACGGGTCTCTGAAGGTTCTGGTTCAGGAGGTGGTTCTTTAGTGTAAATGTGACATTAACCGCCGGCTTCTGGGCCTCATAGCTGCTCTTAACTAAATAAAGCCCATCTTCTGTCTGGTCGTGGAGCTCCAGGTGATAGTTGAGGTTTTGGCCATCTTCATCCAGCCAGATCACCTCAGGTTTGGGGAATCCCTCCGTCTCAAACTGCACTGTCACAGTTGTGGAGTTCACATGTATGTTAAACCTAGGTTCAGAGTAAAGGGCTGAGAAACACAGAGAGTGAGTTTACTATCCTCAGGAAGCAAAGATACACCAACAGTAGCTTTTAGTCGTTTTAAAAACCTCATAAAGAATGTCCTTTTCTCCATAACTCTGTACTTAATAAGCTGTCTTATATGTATTACTGTTACAGGCATTTGACTACACAAATCTATATTCAAATAGGCAACAGATAATTGTATATACTGCGTATCAGTTAGCATACTGAAATCCCCATTGAAGTTCAAAATGTTCTTTTCTTTTCCAAGCTTTAATAATAACAAGGCATAAAATTAATATCTGTTTATTGTAAGTACAGCATACCCCCGTAGTCCAGCTCTATCTGAGCTTTTCCCGTCCCTTTAGCATTGCTCACTAGGCACAGGTACTGACCCACATCCTTGGGACCAACTGAATTTATTCTAAGGGTGGCATTTCCTTTACCAAGCTCTGAAATAAACAATGATGTCCGATTATGGTATTCTGGACTCTGGCGGTCCAGTTGGTCCTGTTGATAATAGAAGCTGTGGACAACACGTGAGTCCCGTTGCCAGGTAAGCACCAGGCTGGAGAGGTCAGGATCTGGTGTAAACTCACAGCCCAGTACAGCTGGATGACCCCGGATCGCCACCAAAAACCTGTCAGGAACATTCACCCTAAAAGAGGCTAAAAGAATGTGTTCTGACTTTAAGTTTAATGTAAGATTTGTTCTCATTTACAAAAACTAAAAATAAAGATTTTGTAGCTTGTATTCAGGGTTGAATCACTATCATGACCACCAGCAGTCTAAATTAAATGATAAAACAGCATACCACTTAATGGGATCTCACTCAAGGGATTCACTTTAACAAAGTAGCAAACTTTTAACACAAAACTTTTAATATCTCGACATCAATAATCAGATGACAAAAATGTAATCTTTATACTTAAGAGTGAAATGACTCTCAACTGTAATAATGATTTACTTGTAAAATAAATGATTGTAAGGTTCATAATAATTAATTATACGTTAAAACATTCGATTATAAATAAGCTTTTCTTACCAGCACCGATGATCCACGCGCAACATAAAAGAAACATCTTTGAGATAAGACCGAAAATTATTTTTAGTTTTGTTTTAGTTTTTTTAGCAATACGTGTCATGATCGTAAGATTTGTTCCTGGTGTTAACAACGGCAGCCTTTGTTTCTTCAGACGCTATAGTAACAAAACAAGAAAATCTGTCCAGTCCAGATCATGCAGTTATGGTGACTCCAACTAAGAAAGCATATTTATGTTCAAAATAGTTTACATTGTACGTTTATTATTTTTAAAAATCAACATGAAATGGGCTTTTGTTAACAGTGCATATTTAGGACATTAACAACATAACTGTGTGTGTGTTCTGGTTAAACAATTCCACCAACAAGTTTAGTGTGGGCTAATCAAACTGCAATTTCAAACTGCAATGTGATGGAAACAAACCATCATAATTTATTAACGCAATAACATGCCTTATATCTTATTTTCCTAGCACAAAACCAAGTAGCCTACAGCGTTGACTAAATATGCAAATCACTTTAAAATATTAGCTATAGGCTCTTTTGCTACACACTCAAAAGTGTACTTTTTCTTCACAAAAAGACGAAATGAAAGAAGCGAGAGGCGTCTAAGCTTACGATACTCCTACATCATAAGTCTTACACGCGTCATGGGTTACTCTTGTGGCGTAAGTCGACTTGCGTAGTATGCGTACGGTCGTCTGGCGGAAGCTAGTTATTTTAGATTATAAAGTTATAAACATGGGTATTTTTCGTACAAAAACCCATGGCTTCACATCAGAAGGCCTTTAATAACCCCCCGGAGCCGTGTGGAGTATTTTTTTTATCATGGATGGATGAATTTTTTGGGGCTTCAAATTTTCTCCAGCCATTCACTCCCATTACAAGCTTGGATTAGTCAGGACATTTTTTAATATAACTCCGATTGTATTTGTCTGAAAGAAGAATGTCATGTACACATAGGATGGCTTGAGGGTGAGTAAATCATGGGGTAATTAATTTTTGGGTGAACTATCCCTTGAATTTTTAGACGAACTGTTCTATGAACATGCATCCTGTCATGGGATTGAGAACCCAAACGCAGACGAGGTGCAGACACTCAAGGTTTATTTGGACACAAAACAGAAAACAAAACCCACGAGGGGGCAAAACAGGAACGAGGAGAGGTCACTTAGACTAAGACAAAGTAATAAACAAAGACTAGACTCTGACTTGACGATGACAGAAAACAAACTCACAATACTGATTAACAGGTCTTTTGACAAAGCACTCACAGGGTATAACAAGCAATGTTTCACACTAAGTTAGACAATGTACCGACACAGGACAGAAAACATGAGGGGATTAAATAGGGAGAAACTAATGAGGGAAACGGGTGACACAGGTGAAGCAATAATGACAAAACGAGGATAACAAGGGGGCGGGACTAGGTGACGAGACAACACAAGCACATGGCCCAAACAAATGGCCATGTGCTTGCACATAAAACATGGGCCTGTCATGATCCTGCCTCAAGACCAGGGAAAATCAGAGACAGGAAGGCAGGATCATGACACATCCCAGGACATTGTGTGAATTATTTTTATTATAATATCTTGTATAGTGCCTCTGGCATTTGTATTTATTTAATGCATGCTTTCAGAGAGAACTAGTTAATGTAACCCCTCCTATATCGTGTCTCCTTAATGCTCATTTAACAACTCACACTTTAGTGGACATCACCTCCTCATAGAATGCAGTGTGTGTTTGTTATATTAATTGGAGTATAAATGGAAAGGTTTTCTGTGAAAATATTTGTGTGAGCCTGGCGGGTCGATGGGGCCCGCGCAAAGTCGGCAGAAGGAAGCCATTGGATGCGGTGAAGAAGTTTGTTCTGTTGTGTCTTCTTCTGTTGCATCTTTGACAGCGTGAAGGAAAAAAGATTATGACACAATTGCTGCTTCTCCACATTTTATACTGCCTGAAGGCTCGTCAGTATTTGCATGCGATTCGCATATTTCGATTAACAAAAACTAGTTTGGGACTGCTATTCAATAGCCTTATCCTATAGGCCTAATGTTTATTCATCAGTATTAGTCATATTCTTACCATTTACGTGTATGTTAAAGTGGGACGGTAACGGTACTTGTGTGTGTGTCAACAATCTTTGTGAAATAAATACGTTTTTTTTAAACAATTGTACATATGTGACCCTGGATCACAAAACCAGTCTTATGTTGCACGGGTATATTTGTGGCAATAGCCAACAAAACATTGTATGGGTCAAAATTATGGATTTTTCTTTTATACCAAAAATCATTAGGATATTAAGTAATGATCAGGTTCCATGAAGATATTTTGTAAATTTCCCACCTTAAATGTATAAAACATTTATTTTTGTGAACGGATGCAGCACTATCGCCAATAGAAATGGACAACTTTAAAGGCGATTTTCTCAATATTTAGATTTTTCTATACCCTCAGTTTCCAGATTTTCTCGGCCAAATATTGTCCTATCCTAACAAACCATACATCAATGGAAATATTATGTATTCAGCTTTCAGATTATGTATAAATCTCAATTAAAAAAAAATTACCCATAAGACTGGTTTTGTGGTCCAGGGTCACATGTGTATATATAGGCCTAGCCTTAAAAAGTAGGTTGCGGCTTGATGACCATGGGAAAATATGGGTCCCATGGGCTGGCCAAACCAGTTGAGAACCACTGCTGTAGTGAAGACGAAACTATTGAGGATACTTCTGCATTGAGCAGTTGGCTATTTACATAGACAGTATATGGCTATTTACCAAGGAAAGAGAGGAGTTGATTAAGAAATTGAAAGATATAGGTTTAATCAATTTCAATCTATCAAATCTATTAAGTTGCCTTGACAGTCAAGAATACTGAGAGAAATACTTAGTTATCTCAAAATAACAGAATTGGAAAGTAGAATTTAAATGACATTTCCATGGCACAAATGTAAGTTTTTTTTCAGTTTTTTTTTTCATGATTGTTTTTTTTTTCCTTCCGTTGATGCTTCACTCCAGTCCAGTTGGTGGCGGTAATACACCAAAAGTTGGATTATCAACCGCCCTTAAACCATACAAGAAAAAGGCAGTACCAGTTTTCTTTACTTGAAGAAGAGTAGGATGGTGTCAGCAGGTGAGACTCTCCAAAGGTTTGGAGCTGAATTCGGAACTGCATACTAGTAATTTACACTACGTTTACCATCTCTTTCAATGGCGGTATGCGATTCCGAATTCAGCAGCAGTATTATCTGTCTTCCACAAGTGTGTCTGCATATTTATATGGAATCACTATGTTCCGTCGTGTTTATAATTATATATAAATATATAAATGTGTTGAATTGTCCATTTAAAAACAATGTCTCCAGGTGAAGTGCTTTGTCTGTTGTTGGTCGCGATCTTGTGGGGAGGAACAAATCCCTTCCTGAAAAAAGGCTCCGAGGGCATTGAAGGAGTTCAGAGGGACAACAAACTCCTCCAGTTTTTGGCCGAGATCAAATTCCTTTTTCTTAATCTCAAGGTGTGTAATTATTTTATGCATGTAGTCTGTACCAGAATTTTTGTATATTTTATATAATTTGTATATTATTTATGTTATAGTATTTGGTGCCATTCTTGTTAAACCAAAGTGGATCAGTAGTTTTCTATTTCACTCTCGCTTCTACAGGTGAGACATTTCTAGGTTTTGACAACTTATGTTAGGAATAGCATATTCTTACTATTTCTTTAGTGTATATATGATTCTCAATCATGATGAGAGAATATTATTGTAGAGTTGAGATTTTAAGTGCTGTTTGTTTTGTAGATCTATCTCTGGCCGTGCCCATGGTGAATTCCCTCACATTTCTGTTCACATTACTAATGGGGAAATTGCTTGGAGAAGAGTTTGGAGGAAAGGGTAAGGTATTAAAGTACCTTTAATAACATCACTCACTCTCTCTATACAGGTCTTTCACTCTCTGTCTCTCTGCTCATGTAGGAGCTCTGCTGGGAATGTTACTCATCATGTCTGGAGTGACTGTGTGCGTCCTGAGTTCTGTCTCTGAGACGGACGGCACAGGGCTCCGTAACACAAGTGACCACTAAAACATGCCACTGGACTGGAAGGTGAATGAGGAGATAGTTTGGACCTATGGTCTGCTCCAGCCATGTTGTCAAACCAATTCTCCTCATTGAAAACTGACACAATATCTGTGCTGCTTCCTTTTCTGTATACCGTGAACCTTTACCAGGAGAAAATCTTAAAATCTTTACTTGAACTGTGTTGGTGAAATCCAAATGTTTTGCACTTTAATTGCAACTGTGGGAAGAGTAACTTTTAAGTGCATGTGGATTGTGGAACATACAAAATGTTTGTACATAATTATTGTATTATTATCGGAAGTTTATATGGATTTCATTTGTACTAATAATGTGAAAGTGGCTAGTGTTAGAAATACCTTTATTTTAAATATATTTTGTTAAACATAAGAAATAAAAAAGCATATTTTTCACTGAATCTGCATGCTGAGATCACTGTTACTTTGAAGGGTACATTATTTGAAATGCCATTTTTCACCAAAATAATGTAAATTTTATAGCAATCTCCATGTTCAGAGCATGTGTGTGGATTGGGAAGGTGTGTCTCTGTGTCCTGCATCATCTTCAGCCTGGAGAGGGCGCTCAGCATCCCTGTCTGTCTGTTCCTCATGGTAACCCAAAGTCTGATAGATACACAAAGAGAGCAAGACAAGGTATATAAATGATTCATGTTTACACACAATTCTAATAATTTCTAAATACGTAATCCGATATTAGACTATAAAAAGATGCATTGAGTATTATTGGCTACTGCAAGTAATTAGATATCAGACCTTTACTAGAGATGGCACTACACTACATAATTTGCATTGAAATATTATGCATTAAATATATTGTTCTCATAAACTGACTGGTTCTTGCTGTGTTTCTTCACTTCGTGGGGAATGTTCAGAGACCCTGAGTGATGATGATGATGAAGATCTGAAATGCCGTGTGTCTGACTCCTAAACAGGAACGAAATGAAAGAATTATGCTGACCTGAAGAAAATCTGCATCATTTTATGGGATCATATAATAATCCCTCTTAAAGATGATTAATTTAGTTCCATGTAAGCCTAAGTGAAAACACAATTAAGATGTAAAACTACAAAAAAGAAGTCCATGTTCAATGCACAGTGTCTTACAATGTCATGTTTATTCACATCAGGCTGAGACTCTATGCTGGACGTGTATCCCTGCTGTGTTTCTCTCCGCAAAGCTGACGTATCGTCCCATGCCTCCTTCTCGGACATTACAAACTCTTTATCTCTGTTTTCACTGGAAAGATCAGCTGATGGACTGTGTATTTCACCAGAATGCATCTTAATTGGAACAAATAGTGTTATTTCATGATTGAGTTGTCATTACTATCATGTGCATTTCACACACTCACATGATTTGTACTGGCTGTGTCAAACAGATCTCTTTCAGGAGGCTCTTCATCCTCCACAATATCTGCTTCTCTCTGAAATGATAACAACTTTAGAAAAGACTAGATGAGATGAGATGGGACAAAAGAGGGGAGAGGTGTACCTGGTCAATGGGAAGCTCTACAGTTGTGTTTTCATCCTCTGCGACCTCTTCAGCACCTCGAACCTCCTCTCTCATACTGTTCTCAGAGGCCTTAAACACACTGTGCTCATCTAACACAATTACACAATATCACACAAGAGAGACTGCAACAGGTTAATACATTTTATTTAGTAAGTATATTTTATTTAATTGTTCAGCATTCACCTGTTGTGGCTTTAGGTGGGGGTCTGTGTGTGTGTGGGTGTCTGCGAACCCTCACAGGTCTGGCGTAGAAAACAGAGTTCTCCTCTCTTTCTCCTCTCCTTCCTCTCCTCTTAACCAGCTGAGGGGAACTTTCTCGCTCCACCTCATCTCCTGTGGACTTCACACGTCTGCCTTCCCTCTGAAAGCAGACACCATTTACACAAGATATGTTCAATATAGTGGGTTAACAATCTGAAGCCTTTTTGGGTTCGGTTGAACGATGACGCTCTACTTTAAAGCACCAATAAAGAAATGTGGATTTTAAAAAGTGCATTGTTTACAGTGTGTAACAGAGGGGGGAAAAAAGGAGAATTAGAAAAACTGAGTATTTGGGTTTTACCTCAGGTGAATTCTGGAGGGTGGAATCACTGTGGCTGTCCTGAGGAAAAATCTTTCTACTCTTGAGTCGGATCATCATAAAAGAACATTAATGAACTTCAATAGAACAGTTTGTCTTATGAAAATGTATTAATCTGACACACTAAAAATAAACATACAGCGGGGCTCCATACGTAAGTCTGAGACTAAAAAGTTTAAATCTAATTTAAACCTCAAAATATATTTATTATATGATTTTGTAATGATTTGTAATATTTTTTTTAATAAAAAAAGAAATATTTAAGATATATTTATTTTAACTCCACTGTATATTAGTGTAAATAGTACCTTAATTCTTCTCTGTAATCCTCTATCTCCTGCAAAATGTCTAGAGAGAAGATAGATAGATCCTATTTAACATTATTTCATTTATACTTACACTACAAGTCAAATGTATGGGATCAATCAAATTTTTATAATTTTGAAAATAAAGAAATAATACTTTTATTCAGTAAGAATGCATTCATTGATCAAAATAGAAAGTAAAGACATGTATAATGTTACAAAGCATTTCTATTTCAAACACTGTTCTTTTGAATGTTCTATTTCAAGGAATAAAAAAAAAAAAAAAAATGTAAGCAGTGCAGCTGTTTTCAACACTGATAATAAGAAATGTGTCCTGAGCACAAAATATTATATTAGAATGATTTCTGAAGGATCATTCTGAAGACGTACTGGCAGCTTAGCCATCACAGGAATAACTTACACTTTAAAATATATTAAAATAGAAAATAGTTATTTTACATTTTAATAATATATCACAATAGTACTTTTTACTGAATTTTTAATCAAATAAATGCAACCTTGGTGAGCATGAGTGACTCCTTTCAAAAATATTTAAAAAAAAAATGTATTCAGTAGTGTACATTGCAAAAAAATGTGAGTATTGTTCATCTCAATTATCCACCCTCATCACCTGTCCGCGCTGCTGCCTGTTGCTTTGTTTAGCAGTATCACCACATATGGGAGTTTCTTGAACCTCTCTGTTCCAACAGCAACATAGCTTTGCCCAGACTCCAGCTCCTCTGTGGAGGTCACTGTGAAGCCCTCCAGAGTGCAGAGCCTGAGAGGTCAACAAAGTGAAATGATTGCAGGAATCAAAACAATCTCACCATGTATGAGGACTTGCTTCATACGCTCATCGTAACATACACTACAGTATGTATATTTTTATCACCTGCGCACAGCTCCTGTGCGAAGCATGGCCTTTTCCGAAATGAGGCTCAGGATCTGCTCTAGATTTTTCTGCATGGGTCTGGGAATGATCAGACGCAGGGCAGGACTGAGGATGTCCCCGTTCCTAAATACACTGAATATGAGAGGGATAAGGAAGAATAAGTTAAAATTTCTCTGAAAGCATGATAAAAAGTGGTTTAACAGATTTAAAGCATTATGTTTGTGCATTTAAATGTCTGAGTTCTCACTGTATGATCCAGGGCAGAGTGATGACTTTCCTCCATTTTGCAGACACATTAGGCCTGACCAGTGCTTTAGCCTGTAAAAAGAGTACTTATTATTAATTAACAATTATATGTATTATTTTGTCCATAACAATAAGAATACTATACAAACAATAATTTTTGTATAGTGACCGTTAAACTGTAAACTTATTCTCAGGAAACTAATTTCCCACACAGTCTCTCATCATGTCTCTCATATCACGTTGCATCCTCTTAATTCTCACATAATACAAAAATTGCAAATCAATATTAAATCTTCATTTCTTTATTTGGCAAGTACGTAGCTGTCTAATAAGCAGGATAATGTGCAGTCAGTGATTTTCCACCAAAGTAAATCAAATATGTTGATGCTGAGTCAGTGTCCCCTGCTCTCAAGGCTATTATTAACGGTGGTTTTAGCAGCTCTGTGCGCAGCATTAAGGGGTCAGGCTCTTAAACATGTCCTAACAAGCTTTCTGATCTGATAACACTAACAGCGTGTCTCCCCTGGCCTTCTATTGTTGGAAGGGACAATAACACCCCTTTCTCCCTCTCCTCCTCTTTATGACACAATTCAGCTAAACATCCACAGCAACAAAACAACAAAAACACAAACACAACATAACACGCCAGTACACAGACAAACAGGTTTGATTTTTGATGCATAATTACATATATCCACTTTAGAATATTGTAAAAAAAATTATTCATAGCTTAATTAGATTTAAAAAGCAACAAATCAGTAATAAGTACACAACTGATGTACCTGTGTTGGTTCCACAGCTCTGAACATTGGACCCTTCTTCTGTCCTGTACTTAGATAACTAAACACATACAGAAAAGACAAACAAATACTATGCAGGTTTTAGCCATTTAGAATATCAAGCCTGGAATCTAGTTTATTGATGCATGATCCTAACTCAAGTATTTATAAATATTTAGATTTTTGTAAAGATATTTTCATCTTAATTTTGGTTTTAACATCCCCCTGTAGTCAATAATTGTATCCCTTAAAACTCATATTTGATCACCAAAATGACAAATTTAAAAGTTTTTTCCTTCATGCCTTAAAATAGCTTGTATGTAACTCTAAACCCTTGTCTCATTTAGTATACGCGGTTCAAAGAATATTTACACTCACACCCACTCACTCACACGAGCGATTTAAAACCATGATTTTGAGACGGTCTTTGGTTTACTTATGGTTTGTCTTAAAGCACATAAAAAACACCACATAGACATATAAACAACATTAAAAGCTTGATTTTCACCACAGGGGGACTTTAATAATTTTGTTATGTGTTATTAATTAATTTGTTAAGTAGTTATTAATTTGTATATATTTTTTGTATTTTAGTACTTCAACTTATTTAAAATGTCATTTATTTCAGTTATGGATATTTCAGAATATTCTCATTCTAAATGAATTCACACTTACTCCAGTTTCTTAAAGCGCTCAAACCCTGCAGCCACATACTGTGCCCCTTGCTGTAGGTCAGTGAGGTCCGTGACCCGGTGGCCGCAGCGTGGCGTATAGAGAGTTCGAACAGCCAATGGAGCTCCGATACTGAGAGTGATATCATTAAGAAATGCATCCATGTTGGAGATTTGCCTCTGGTTGACCACAAATCTCCTTCCTGATCCAAAAAGACATACACATACACACATATATGAAATGACTCATGTCGTTTTATTTCAGAAATATAAACAGTATATATATATTCAATTCAATATTCTCTCTCTCTATATATATATATATATTGTGACGAGCGTCCCGAGCCCTCATCAGCGTTGCCCTGGGAAGTTACGAGGAACACCTGCTTGTTGTTCATCACGGGCTGAGCAGTCACACCTGCAGCTCGTCAGCTCGGCTGTATTTAAGCTGCGTGTTCAGAAGGGAAAGTCTCTCCCCAGGAGAAGACGAAGGGCTAATCCTCTTGTTCTTTCTCTCTCTCCCCAGAAAGCAGCGAGTAATCGAACGGCACCACCCCAAGCACTGCACCGATTCACACGCACCTGGATTTGATCGAGAGCACCTTTGCACGCCTACCCCGTCAGTTCATTCCCATTCTCACGAAATCACCCTCCGGGAACTTCACCGCAGCTTTGGTGTAGCGTGTTCTTTCCACCCCGCCACACTGGTGGAGAATGCGGGCAAGTGAAGTGGACGGAACACCCTTCAACAGTCTTTCAGCGACTCACGTCTTTTGGTTTTTTCACTCTCTCCTAGGCGGCCGCTCTCTTCCCCGGCGACATGGACGAAGTCCTCCTGCGCCTAACGGAGATCAGCATCTGCCAGCAGCAGATGACTGAACATCTTGCGACGCGACAAGGGCGAACCGGACAGGAACTGGATGAGCTGTGCGCGGCCGCCGCACGACGTGTTCCGTTACCCGACCCCCGAGTAAAGATGACCCAGCTTTTGCCGAAGTTGACAGCCGATGATGATGTGAAAGCCTTTCGTCAAATGTTTGAGAATACGGCGACCCAGGAGGGCTGGGAGGATGACGACTGGGCGCAATTGGTCGCGCCCCTCCTCACCGGCGAAGCCCAGCGAGCCTATTTCACGCTACCACCTGAGGTTTCAAACGACTACGAGGAGCTTAAAAAGGAAATCCTAGCCCGGCTGGGCCTCTCATCAGTCTGCGCCGCACAGTACTTCCATGACTGGGAGTATAAGCCCCGCCTCCCAGCCCGGGCCCAGGCCGCCGAATTATTTCGCCTCGCTCAGCATTGGCTGTTGGAAGGAAATCCCTCAGCTGCCCACGTGACGGAGCGTGTCGTCATCGACCGGTTCCTCCATGCCCTCCCGAGGTCCCATCGTCAAGCCGTCGGGATGCGGAACCCCACCACGGTCACTGAGCTCGTCGAGGCCGTGGAACTGGCGGATGCTGCCCAACACCGGGATGCTGGGGAGCGAGCACCGCCATTTCCCCGGAGGGTGGTCCAGGAGCGACGCACGCCGGAGGGCACCCCGCGATCTGTAGGCAGGCCGGCGGTTCCTTCCCAAAGAGACGAGTCAATGCCCACCGCAGACCCCACACCGCCTGCACGGATACAGGCGGTATCGTACATCAGGATTTGCCAAAGGGGGCTCCGCAAGTGGAAGTAGAAGTCGACGGTCGCCTGTTCCCAGCCCTTCTGGATTCCGGCAGTGCGGTCAGTTTGGTCCAGTCTCGTATCCTCACGCCCCGCGGAAGAACCAAGGCCACCATCCCGATCACCTGCGTGCACGGAAACACGCGACACGTGCCAACCCGGAGAGTGACTGTCTCCACTGGCCCTGGCGCGTGGCTGGTGGAAGTTGGCCTAGTGAAGGATCTGCCAGTTCCTGTCCTTATCGGGAGAGACTGGCCAGGCTTTGATCGCCTGCTTGCCGCAAACGTACAGCCTGCCAGCCGCCGCCGGAGACAGCCAGGAAAAGGAGCTGGTCGTCGTCCCGTCTTGCTGGCCTCCGACAGCGGAAGAGATCGTGAGTCCCCTCTCCCTCATTCTAACCTCTACCACAACCTTTTCCAACAGGTGACTGGAGGCGGGTCCTTCGCCAAGGAACAACGGGAAGACGACCGCCTAAAGCACTGCTGGGCTCAAGTGCGCAAGGTAGAGGGGAAGGAAACTCAACCAGGGCCCCATCCTCTCCCGCATTTCATCGTCCAAAACGGCCTGCTCTACTGTGTTGCGCAGCGAAGGGGGGAGGAGAAGACTTTGTTGGTGGTGCCCCGGACGAAGACGGAGACGGTCTTGGAGCTGGCGCACTCACATCCCTTGGCGAGCCATCTTGCTGCCATCCATCGGGTCCGTGACCGATTCCACTGGCCAGGTTTGGAGGCCGAGGTTAAGCGGTTCTGCCAGGCCTGCCCCACTTGCCAGAGAACATCTCCACGGGCCCCTCCCCCCAGCCCGCTGATTCCACTGCCCATTATTGAGGTGCCCTTTGAGCGCATCGGGATGGATCTCGTGGGGCCGTTGCCTAAGTCTGCCCGGGGTCACGAACACATCCTCGTCATTGTGGATTATGCCACCCGGTATCCGGAAGCAGTGCCTCTTCGAAAGGCCACCGCCAAGGCCATCGCCAAGGGACTCTTTCTTCTCTGTAGCCGGGTGGGCATTCCCGCCGAAATCCTGACGGACCAGGGGAGTCCCTTCATGTCCCGGCTAATGGCTGACCTCTGCACCCTCCTTAGATGAAGCAACTGAGAACCTCGGTCTACCACCCCCAGACTGACGGCCTGGTAGAGCGCTTCAACCAGACCCTTAAGCGGATGTTACGGCGGGTTGCAGACGAAGACAAGCGGGACTGGGATCTCATGCTCCCCTACGTGCTCTTTGGAATACGGGAAGTACCTCAGGCATCGACTGGCTTCACCCCGTTCGAACTCTTGTTTTGGACGTGGCCAAGGAAGCATGGAAACAACAGCCGGCACCCCATCGCTCAGTGGTAGAGCATGTAAAGGAAATGAGGGAAAAGATCGACCGGGTCATGCCAGTAGTCCGGGAACATCTAGTCAAGGCCCAACAGGCGCAGCAACGATATTACAACCGAGCCGCCCAGCCGCGAGAGTTCCAGCCAGGAGACCGAGTCATGGTCCTTATCCCCAATTCCGCCTGCAAATTCCTGGCCAGCTGGAAGGGCCCGTATACCGTCGCCGAGAAGGTTGGCCCCGTTACGTACCGTGTCCGCCAGCCGGGCCGGCAAAGAACAGAACAGCTCTACCACATCAACCTGCTAAATAAGTGGGTGGGGACAAGCGACCAGCTCGCTGCCCTCGCTACCGTCGACCCGCCGGTAGTGGACATGGACACAGCTGTTGGCGGCTCAGAAATCGGAGCTGCAGCACCTCGTCTCTCAGGTCCCCGATGTGTTCTCTTCAAACCCCGGGCGGACCCAGATCCTCCAACACGAGATCCGCACACCACCCGGAGTCGTCATCAGGCAACGGCCCTACCGAATCCCAGAGGCTCATCGGAAGGCTATTGAGGAGGAGATTCAACACATGCTGAAGTTAGGGGTGATTGAACCATCCAACAGCCCTTGGTCCAGCCCTATCGTCGTGGTACCAAAACCAGATGGCACCCTCAGCTTCTGCAACGACTTCCGCCGCCTGAACGAAGTGTCCGAGTTTGACGGGTACCCCATGCCTTGAGTGGATGACTAAAGATCTGACCCTAGATTCCACCCTAGATCTGACTAAAGGGTACTGGCAGGTACCAAGCCTAAAACAGGGAGTGTGATGAGCGTCCCGAGCCCTCATCAGCGTTGCCCTAGGAAGTTACGAGGAACACCTGCTTGTTGTTCATCACGGGCTGAGCAGTCACACCTGCAGCTCGTCAGCTCGGCTGTATTTAAGCTGCGTGTTCAGAAGGGAAAGTCTCTCCCCAGGAGAAGACGAAGGGCTAATCCTCTTGTTCTTTCTCTCTCTCCCCAGAAAGCAGCGAGTAATTGAACAGCACCACCCCAAGCACTGCACCGATTCACACGCACCTGGATTTGATCGAGAGCACCTTTGCACGCCTACCCCGTCAGTTCATTCCCATTCTCACGACTGTTGTAAATAAAAATCACCCTCCGGGAACTTCACCGCAGCTTTGGTGTAGCGTGTTCTTTCCACCCCGCCACAATATATATATGAAATATATGACACATATATGTCATATATGAAATGACACATGTCGTTTTATTTCAGAAATACTGTATCACAGGGGCTAAAATTAACACTCACTCACTCGTGTAAAAATTTGCCATTGGCGAGTATATGAAACGGTGTCAATTGCCAGTTGTCCGGTAACATTTTTATGAATTCTAACAATCCAATGTCACGAAAGTTTAAGCTTTGCCAATTTAAATATTCAAGTGCAAGATGTAAAAAGGAACTCATACGTTTTGTGGGAAATTTAGTGTGCGCTCACAACCAAAGTGCGCGCCCAGACCGCGTCCGAATACTGAAATAAGCTCTGTTTTACGTCTTCTTGCACTTGAACGGACATATTCGCACAAAATTATGTAAAAAAATGCCCGTCTCTGTGAGTATATATCCTAGTAAACACAATCGGTAATTTCTTTAGTGAAAGTAAAAAGTCGAGAAAGAAAGCGCATGTGTAATACAATCACACATTGTGTACAGTAACAGTATATTGGATCCGTGCAGGTGTTGAAGTGAAAACATCCTAATATATTTCTGCTGCTGTCTTTATGTATTTTTAATGTCAATCAAACAAAAAAGAACCAAGAAATTGTGTCATAAATGGCTGTTTTTGCTAAATCAGTTTAAAGTCGTCATGAAATAAAAATGTACCCTTTTTACTTTGATAGCGCACATTACTAGTCTTGTTGTAAACAATGAATCTGTGTTAAAAGTTAAAACACCGAAAAAAAATTGTTTGTCGTGGTAATCTTTAAACGAAATCTGAACATTTGCTTCCTTCCTTAATGACATCAGTTTGATACCTTGGGTTGAATATCCTTAACCACTCCCCCCCCATCCGTCAGTTTTCTATGAGCGAGGAATGGAGAGGAAGTGAGCTAAAGTAAAACCCCGCCCTCTATTCAATATTCCGTTTCACTTGGAAATACGTCACAAATATAAAAAATTATTTCTGGCAGGTAAATTTTCTAAAGTCACCAGCCATTGAGAGCTTAGCTTAGTTATAGGCCCAGTATATATATATATATATATATATATATATATATATATATATGCTTTGACTGTACTGCAATTATACAGAAAACTGTTTTAGAACCTGTTCAAACCTGAAAAGAAGGGGTCTCCATTTCTGTAGACCTTTACACTCTTGACTGGAGGCAGGTGACTAGAGACACCAGTGGATGCCATGACCCTAAACTAGCCACATTAACACACACCTGTAAAATAAACACAAACACAAACAGAGATTACCCCCCTAAATAGGACACCTTATTTATGCCATCAAAATGTAACCATACATTTGTTAACACAGCTGTAAAAGTACAGATCCAAACCTTATTCACACACAAATTGATTCATTTAATACAGATCAGAGATGCACTCACATTCTTATGTTAATCCACACACACTCACAAAAAATACTTACAAAGGAAACTTATATTATCCAGTTGATCACCTGGAGACAAATATCATCTGGTCTGTTACTTCCAGTTGTGCTACTTTTTTTAGTGTTTATTTCTAATAGTAAAGCACTGAGTGTGAGAGACTCACATACCTCACCCAGACTCCCTCCCTTTCGCACACAGACTGAAGTGAAGTGTTTCCTGGTTGCCATGGGAGCATTACTAACTATGGCGGCGGCCTTTGTGGAGCTTTACAATCAGTAACAACAAGACGGAGAGGGTGAGGGAGGGTGAGATAGAGAGAGAGAGAGAGAGAGAGAGAGAGAGAGAGAGAGAGAGAGGGTGAGAGAGAGAGAGAGAGAGAGAGAGAGAGAGAGAGGGCAACAGAAATACTTCAATTTATTAATTACACTTAAGCTACACCACCAAGACCATTTTACCTCTATTCCTCAAGAAATTAAAATGAATCGCTTACCTGAATTAATAAATAAGTTAAGTAAATAAATACGATTTTTTTCCCTCCTAACGGCTATATCGAGGGTTGTGTGTGAAAAAGAGTGAAGTGTTTGTTCGTGTCCTCGGAGAATTATGTCCCTTATCATCACTACAGACCAGAGAGCAGAAACCTTTAAACACAGTGACGTAAATAACCTCTGTGGAGTGATAATGAAGAAAAACTGCCTTTCGTTTATCATTTCCAATAAATATAAAACAGCAACCCTGAAATTTGAAGTTAAGTAAAAAATTTAATGAAGTTTCATTAAAAAGTTAATGAAGTTAACGTTTATAGGCTACCATAGGCTATATATTTCCATGCCTTATAGTCGGGTTAAGATTAGAGATCGGCGATAAAATAGTTTACATTTTGCGACGATATAAACAATCAAGCAGAACAATAGGTTACTATCGTAACCCCGGTTCTCTGAAACTTCGAGTGGAGAGATCCACCTATGGGAAGGGCATCCGTACCTGACCTCTGCAGAAGCATCCAATTGCACCAAGTCTGGCTAGACAGACAGAAGCGCGCAGCCAATGCCAGGTGAGGCAACACCCCCTTACCTATGGGCATATAACGGCTGGGCGCGCTGCTATTCCTCAGTAAGTATATTCGCTTCTCGTGCGGCAAGCGGGGCAAAGCAGGTGGATCTCTCCACTCAATGTTTCAGAGAACCGGGGTTACGATAGTAACCTATTGTTCTCTTTCATCATCTCGTGTTCGAGATCCACCTATGGGAGAGACATGGACAGCTCCCCGATTGCCCAATACACTCACAGTGAGGTTCTGAAAGCCAGAGAAAGATGGTCACCTCGGGGAGGCGGTGCCTGACACGTCCCTTAATCATGAACCTGCAAAGGTGACGCCACACCTAACTGCTGTGGACAAGCAGGACATGAAACATGCATGAGACACATACATGATAATAACCCCAACACACCAAGGCACATAAACAATACCCATGAAGGGAAGTACATGTTTGGTGACAGGAATGAACATGGCCAGCCGGCCCATTCACTCTTGTTTTTACCCAACAGGGTTGCAGGGAAGAGCTACCCCTAAAACCGAATGTGCTACCGAGGTTCTGGTGACATCCAGCTGGTAGTAACGCACAAAGGTATGAGGAGAGGCCCAACTGGCAGCGGAGCAGATGTCCTGCAGTGACACTCCCCTAAACAAAGCCCAAGAGGCGGCTAAGCCCCTTGTGGAATGAGCTCTGATGCCCCTTGGGGGCTGCGCTCCCTTTGCTTCATAAGCCATAGTTATAGCGTCCACAACCCAATGTGAGAGACGTTGCTTCGATATGGGACTCCCTCTGTGCGGGAGGGCCCATGAAACAAAGAGCTGGTCGCTCTTCCGGAAAGCGCTGGTCCTAGTCATATATGCCTGTAAAGTACGGACTGGACACAGAGCATTCAGCCTCTGATCCTCTGGAGAGGTAAAAGGTGGAGGGTGAAAAGCGGACAGCTCCAACACCTCCGAAGTGAACGCAGGGAAGCACTTCGGCATGAAGGCCGGGTTAGGCTTAAGGGAAACCTTATCTCCACTGAGGGAGAACTTAGTGCACGAGGGATGAACCGAGAGTGCATTTAGCTCACTGACACGTTTTGCAGATGCCAAGGCCAAGAGCAAAGCTGTCTTGAAGGACAGCAGCTTAAGGGAAATACTCCCCAGAGGCTCAAAAGGATGTTGAGACAGCGCTTCCAGCACCATGGAGAGGTCCCACTCTGGAACAGTTCTCCTGATGACTGGCAAAGAGCGGCGTGCACCCTTCATAAATCTGCGGATTAGAGGTTGCTGCCCGACAGTAGAGCCCTCAAAACCCATATGACAGGCTGAAATCGCAGCCAGGTAGACCTTAACAGTGGAAAAAGACCTCTCTTTTTCCATGAGGTCTTGAAGGAAACACAAAATATCAGGCACCGAGCACTGATAAGATGTGAGACCGCACCCATCACACCACCCTTCGAACACTTGCCACTTACAGCCATATAAGGACCATGTAGAGACGGCTCTGGCATTCTGAATAGTGGCGATCACACGCGGCGAAAGCCCAAGTGCGTTCAGGTTCGTCCTCTCACGGGCCGGGCCCAGAGAGCCACCCTGTCCGGGTGGGGGTGGTAAATCTCCCCGTTGGCTTGGGACAATAGGTCCGTGCGAGCGGGAAGGCGCCACGGCTCGGCGTATAACAGAGGAATTATCTCCGCCAGCCATGGGACTTTGGGCCACCTGGGTGCTATCAGAATGAGAGACAGGCCCTGCTCTCTCACCCTGGCCAGTGTGGGAATTATCAGGCACAGGGGAGGAAAAGCATACAGGAGCAGTCTGGGCCATGGGTGGGCCAGTGCGTCTACCCCGAGGGGCGCGTCCACGTCCCTTAGCGAGAAGAACATAGGACAATGGTAGTTTTCGCGCAAGGCGAATAGATCTACGCTCGCCCGTCCGAATCTCATCCATAGCATTTCCACTATCTGCGGGTGAAGACGCCAATCTCCTTAGATTGGGTTTCCCCTTGATAGAAGATCCACACCTCTGTTCAGAATGCCTGGAATGTGAGTTGCGCGTAACGACAGGAAAACCTGTCTGCTCCACACCAAAAGCTTGTAAGCTAGAGCGTGAAGTTTCGACGAGCGCATGCCGCCCTGACGGTTGATATAAGTATTGTCGCACCGTACTAGAACGTGATGTCCCTGCAGGCGAGGCAGAAAATGATTCAGAGCTTTCCAAATGGTTAAAAGCTCTAAATAGTTTATGTGCGCTGAACGTAGTCTGTTTGGCCACAGACCGTTCACCGTTCTGCCCTCCTGGGTGGCACCCCAGCCTGTTAAAGACGCATCTGTCGTCACAAGTTTCCGCATCGTAACCGCCCCCAGAGGGGTTCCCCGTGCGTAAAAGTCTTCGCTCTCCCAGTGGCGCAAGGCTGCCGAGCAGGCGCGTGTCACTGTTACCGAGCGGCAAAGGTCGCGAATCGGGCTGAAATGTAGTGACAAAACCCATTTCATGAACGCTCTCATCCTCAGGAGTCCCAACGGCACAACTTGGGTGGATGAAGCCATGAGACCCTGCAGCCTGAGACATGTGAGATATTGCACTTTCGCCCCTTCTCTGAACTGCGACAGACAGTTCATCAGAGAGCGAACGCGCTCTTGAGAGAGACGCGCTTGCATGGAGACTGAGTTCAACTCCAAGCCCAGGAAAATGACATTCTGACTGGGCGTAAAATTGCTCTTGCTCACATTCACTTGGAACCCGAGCGATGTGATGTGCGCGAGCAGACGGCCGGTGTCCTGCAACACCTTCTCCTTTGATTCGGCTATGATGAGCCAATCGTCTATGTAAGTCAGGATTCTCAGACCTTATATTCTCAGAGGTGTTAAGCCCGCCTCCGCACACAGACAGAAAGACCGGGGACTTAAACTGAGCCCAAACGAAAGAACTGTGAATTCGTAACATATGCCCTGGTAGGCGAAACGAAGAAACTTCCTGTGCGGAGGATAGATGCTTATGTGAAAGAAAGCATCTTTCAGATCGACTGATGTGAACCAGTCATTCTGTTTTATGGCACGGGCGAGTGCGCCTTGTGTCAGCATTCTGAAATTGTATTTCCTCAAATGTTTGTTCAACACTCGAAGGTCCAAGATAGGGCGGAGAGAGCCGCCTTTTTTCGGGACCAGAAAATAACGTGAATAAAAGCCCTGGTTCATCAGATTGGGGGGCACCACCTGAATCGCTCCCTTGTTTAGGAGAGATGATATTTCCTCTTTCAGAATGTGTGAGGCGTTCTCTTCCGTGTGAGAAAAGAGAACGCCGTTGAAATGCGGGGGTTTTATTGCGAATTGCAATCTGTAACCCTGCATTACTGTACGCATCACCCACTCGGGAGCTGAAACGGTTTGCCAAGCCGCTTCGTGACTCGCGAGTGCTCCCGCTCGGGCCAGAGCGGAGCTGTGTGAGCCCAGCTGGTTTATTTGTGATGCAATGGCGCCATCTAGTGGGCACACTAGAGGCGACATGCAGGGGTTCGGAGGGATTTCCTCTCTCTGCAGTGAGATGAGTTCTCCCTGCGGAGAGAGGTCTTCTCTCCGAAACGAATTCATTTGATTCGTATTTTTTTGTGTTTTGTGTTGGGCAAACACTGGGGCCGAAGCCTTTATTGACAGAGTGAGGGGAACAGAGTGTGAGCAGTGTGGTGCCACTTTGCTTAAACTTTCCCTCACAAAGGGCCCCCTGAACGTGGGGGGAAAACACACATTTCCTGAACACACGAGCTGGGCAGTCTCGACAGGCGGTGAGCTGACCCATCCGCGGGAGCCCCTGGGTCTTTTGGACGGGGGACCTAGAAGAGGAGGGGAGTCCGAAGGGATCGCGGCCCGTGAACATGGACTCGATGCCCCCATCGGCTGAACATCAGGCAGGCCACTTGCGTTTCGAGTCAGTGGGGTTGGGATTCGCTGGTCTCCCGGCCGCAGCCGCGGCGGGAGCGGACTTCCTCCAGTGCTTGGAAGGCGCTGGGTTATTCTGCCGTGGGGGTGGTTTGTTGCGGGGCTTTTCCTTGCCCTGAAGAAACTGTCGTCCCGTGGCAGGTGGGTTAGGCAAACGCGCAGGGGGCGCCTGGCGTGGGACCGCCTTCCTGGGAAGGCACAGATTGAAAACCTCATCCTCCTTCTTCTTATCGTCACACCGTTGTTGCATCAGTGCGACGGCGGGGCCGAAGAGAGCCCGGCTGGGCTCCACCGACGCGCCCGCGATGCGCCGTGAGCTGCCATGTCCTTAACCTCGAGTCCCGTGAGACCGTGTCTGAAGTCGAGCGGGTCACTCCTATAATTCTTCATGTGCTTAGCGCACGCCGGGAGGATGGGGAAGAGTTGTTTCCTCGGGCCGGGAGGGGGTCCCAGCACTTTCCCATTGTATATATCCCTCTCCTGGTCGGTGGCGCTCTGTGGTGCCGGGCAATCATTAGCCGCGTTTCCACTGTCGGGCCAGGGCCGGGCTAGGGCTAACAGCGAGCCGAGCCGGGCCAGTGGCCTCGGGCCTCAAGCACCGGGCTTGCGTTTCCACTGCCGGGCCATTAGCCCTGCAGCGCTGCCCTAAACCCCGCCCTTAACACGCCTTCCTGGATCAAACGTCATACAAGTGTAGTAGACGGTCCCTGCTCCACTTCTGAGTCAAATAAAGAACTCTGGGATGACAATTCTAGCACACAAAACATAAACACGCATATGAGCCACTTATGCAAAATTGTATTTGTTTTCTTAGGAAGTTAGAAAACTTAGAATTTATGAAGATAGCATGTATTAACTCACCGTCCGCGGCTGCCATAGTGTCCCGACTTGTCTCTCCACTAACAGAGGGACGGTGACCCAGCACACCGTCCATCAAGTCGAACCATGGAAAGTTCCTTCTCTGGGCACCGCTTTGTCCATTGTGCGTTTTAATCGCCTTGTACTGCGCCCGCAACTTTTTAATTTTTTCCCGAACTTGAAGCGTTGTTCGCTGAATGCTTAGCTTAGCAAGTTCAGCAACGATGTATTTTATAACGTCCTCGTTTCTGCACACGCCGTCAAATTGACGTTGTACCCTTTCTTCTGCCCAAATGCTCAGAAGAGCTTTGGTATCTTCGACAGACCAGTACAGGCGATTCTCCATTTCGAGCAGCGTTTATTTTTCGCGATATAAAAAAGTGAAATGTGCATCTTGCCGCAGACCATAACTTTCCCTAACACCGATAAACTCCGCCTTTTACCTTGACCACGCCTCTAGCCCGAGCTGGCCCAAGGTATTCGATGGGCCAGAAATCCTGGCCGTTGGCCCCGAGTAAGCCCCGATCAAGCCCCGGAAGTGACAGTGGAAACGCGACTGGCCCTGGCACGCACTAGCACGGCCCGGCCCTGGCCCGACAGTGGAAACGCGGCTAATGTTGAGACGAGCGGCCGCTCGCTCAAACACTTCCAGGAGGATGGCTTGAGGCAGAGCCGCGTGGGCGCTAGCCTGGGGAACACCAGAGGTCGGGATGGCCTCCTCGTCCTCTGAAGCCCCAAGAATGGCCGCATCATCCTCTTCGCCAGAACCGGGCGGTTCGTGGACGAGAGCGAGGTTGCCCTCGAAGATGTCCTCTTCGGGGAAGGCGGGATTGGGCTGGTCAGCCCAGATGAGAGACGTTGCGCTCCGGGAGGCCCCCGGTAGCGCGTCGTCATCACCGCGTCCCCTGTCCGAGTCAGAAGGGCTGAGCTCGGTGCACTGTGTCACTGCCACCTTAAAACGGCGTTTAAGCAGCTTCCTAGGCAGCATGAGGCAGAAACTGCAATTCTCCGGGTTCTCCAGGGCTTCCCGAGCGTGCTTAGGACCCACCTGGCATTGGCTGCGCGCTTCTGTCTGTCTAGCCAGACTTGGTGCAATTGGATGCTTCTGCAGAGGTCAGGTACGGATGCCCTTCCCATAGGTGGATCTCGAACACGAGATGATGAAAGAGAACGAGAACTGCTATATAATGTATACAGCTTTACGTGAGTGTATACGTGGATAAAGATAAATATATATTAAACTTTTTATATCTGTAATAGTTTACATTTTGCGACGATATAAAAATTACGCAGCCGAGATTTGCTATATAGTGTGTGTGTGTAATAAATATATATATAATTGATTTGAGTGCGGTTGAATCTTAATGTAGCCCACTATATATCCAACTTTAAATTTATCGCTGGGCTATAATACTGATTATATTTTGAGACTATATAAAGAATCTGTACAATAGATGCAAATAAATTACAGGGTTAAAACTTGTTAGCACATCACCCACTATACTATACATATATAAATATAGATAACTTTGTACGTATTTAGTACCCTGATGAAGTTTTATCCAAAAACTTGTATAATGGAGATAATGGTCCTTTCAGAATTAAACATTAACGGCTTAATTGTGATACAGGAAAAAAATCTCTCCCCCATCTCAATATATGTGCAAGTTATATTTATTTCTGAAATGTCATTTATACAAAAATACAATCTCTTCTTTAACACAGACACATTTATGGACTAAACAAACTTATAAATAAACAGATTTACAATAATTCTTAAACATTCTGTAAATGCACTGTAAATGTTACAAAGAAATTACAAAAAAATCTCTCAAAATGTTGGTCCACTTCAGCCCTGGTCCAGTATCAGTGTGACACATCCATTCTCTGTTTAAGGGAGAGATACTGCAAAGAAGCAGAGCAGATACATTTTCAGACATATATTTTAAACATTAATGTTAAAAATTATAAACTTTTCTCACTTTCTTTCTGCTACTGATGGCTTGCTGGATCCACAGCAGCTCCATGGCCAAAGTGCTCCGCTGCTGCTTCAGAGAGTCAGGAGTGTGTGCAGTGTCTTTCGAAACCGAATGTGGTCCTGCCAAAAACAAAAACATAAAGTCCAGCTGTTGTTGTTTTTTTGTATTCTTTATTTTTTTTTATTTTTTTTTGCCAAAGTCTCTTCTCATAGCACCTGTCTGAAATAAGCTGCTGTGGCAAACATCTGAATTCACAGCACTGCAAAGTGTAGTAGTATAATCCGCCAGGTTTTGTCTGACTGCGTTCTCTCCTCTGTCGTCCACAGGTGTGGAAGTGTCTCTGCTGGATGTTTCAGGAGCTTCGTCTCTCTCCGGTACCTGGATTTCAGACTGTGAGAGAGTTTTCTCACCGTCCTCATTTTCTATCTTCTGTTCCCTCTCAGAGTTATCCTGACGGTCATGGCACTGAAACCTGGAGCGTTCATACTGCAGCAATAGGCTTTTCTATAGATTACATTATACACATTAAAATCTATTATTATGCAATGTGAATATTGATACTAACTGACATTCGTGAATCAATCAATTAATCATCAGATGAGAAGCATTCGATGGCTAAATAACACAAACAAGAAGACATTATCTGAAAATCTTAAATAAAAGTGATAATGAAACTTTAAGGCATAGCTTCTGTGACATATGTAGTTTTTAAACAGCAGTAGACAGACAGTATGAGAAATGAGTAATGACAGAGAAGCTCACAGTGTCAGTAAAGTGAGGTTTGGGAATGATGTTTCCTCTCCACTGCAAGTGATCCAATCCTCCATCAATCTCTCGCACGATGTCCTCAAACTGAGTCTGAACCAAACTCAGACCTTGCCTCATCACATAACCACGACACTGAGCCTGGAGAACACAATACACAATGTTAGCTTTACTTTCCTGATACTGGGACTAAACTGAGATCAACTAAACCTCTGCACATGTTTAACCCTTTATGACCTACCATAGAACAGTTCTGCCAGAGTATATCTTTGTATTTTTACATGCTGTGCTGTCATTCTTTTGAGCATTTTCATATGCCATACATCAAAATAATCCTTACTTTCCCAATTTGAAGGCTATATTTGTAATAAATCAATAGTAACTAGATAAATATCTCAAAAGTGCAATAAAAATAAAAAATAAAAAAAATCATATTTTTTTTCTACATGTTTTATTCAATACAGAAATTTGATAAATGCCAACCTCAAACTTGTCAATGTGAAAAACGTGCATAAAACGATTTTAAACTATACAGAATTGATTTGAACTGTTTACATAAATTAGTTTCTAAGATACACTCATTTATAGGTCTGTACAAATTGCGTAATATGCGTTTACAAATACAAAAGAAAAACAAACAAACAAACAAAAAACATAAAAATGCATTGCACATCATTTCTTTCTTTGGCTGCATACCTGGCTTTCTTCCTGATAAAACAATTTAAAACTATACAGAATTTATTTGAACTGTTTACATAAATTAGTTTCTAAGATACACTCATTTGAGTCTGTACAAATTGCGTAATATGCGTTTACAAAAACAAAAGAAAAACAAAGAAAAAAAAGAAAAAAACACAAAAATGCACTGCACGTCATTTCTTTCTTTGGCTGCACACCTGGCTTTCTTCCTGGGACGGATCTATTCCTTCAAGAAAGTCGGCTTCGTCCTTGAAACGGAATCTGGAGCCGATGAGCAGACGGAGAGTTCATCTTCATCGGACGCAATTAGTATTGCCAAAACATCCGCGTCCATGTACTTTCGTTTAGACTATGTTACGTGCGCGCGCGCGTGTGTGTGTGTGTGTGTGTGTGTGTGTGTGTGTGTGTGTGAATGTGCTTGCATTTGTAAAAGTGTATTTGTGAGTGTGTAAAGGAGAAATAAATGATGAATGATAAAAAGACAATAACGAAAAGAAAGAAACATACCAGGACAGCAAATGGGAGTCAAACGCATGGTCAAATGACGCAGCGTGTGACGTCACAACATGTGACAACCTTTGGGGTCATAGTGCACAGAACGTGATACGTCAATGAGCATGGGAAGATGTAACTATCAATCACAGATCTACATAACATGTGTGCAAAGACGTGCAATGCATTTTTGTGTGGTTTTTTTTTGTAAACGCATATTACGCAATTTGTACAGACTCATTAGAGGGTGAAAAGAACGCAACAGGAGCATGTTGGAGGCTTGATCTGAACATGTTACATCTCTGGTTTTGTATGCAAAAAGAGTTACTGAGCTAGCGATTTGGTTTCAGTTTCTATAGGCTCTTAAACAGACACACGCAAACGGGAGCGCCGGCGCTCCCGTCGGTCTTAAAGGGTTAAAGCACAAGCTACAGAACGTCTGTTGTTAAAAAGTTCATTTAAAGACATGTACTATTCAAAAGCAAAAATCATTTGTTATCTTAAACGGTTTTTAAAATGTATTGAAAAGAACAGACAAAGTCCTCACAAAAAAAAAAAGATATGCTGCAAAAATGAAGATAAACAAATGAATATGAATAACGACTGTAGTGTAAACAAAAATGAACTTGCCTAGTTATTCATCAGACAGACGTTTAAACAAATTATTTATAAAATACATGCACATCAACTTTAGAAACTGAATCAAAATAATAATAATAATACCTGAAATTGAGTTAATATCTGAATCCATATCTGTTCGTTCATAGCGCCGCTGTTTGAACGGCTGATTGTGCATTTCTTCCCCAACAGACACAGTGAGGATCAGACAGGATTTCAGCTCGTGACCGCCACCCGCTGTTTGGAAGAGGTTTTGGTAATGGGGTCATTCCTAGAATGCAGTAATGTCATTTTTGGAAACAGTTGTGCTGCATAATATTTTTTTTGGAACGTGATACTTTTTTAAGGATTAATTTATGAATAAAAAGTTTTAAAAAGAACAGCATTTATTCAAAATAGAAATCTTTTCTATAACGATAGAAATCTTTACTATCACTTTTTATCAATTTAACGCATCCTTGCTGAACAAAAGTATTAATTTCTTTCAAAAAAAAGAAAGAAAAAATTACTGGCCCCAAACTTTTGAATGGTAAAAATATTTCTGTTTTAAATAAATCCTGAAAAGAGTATCACAGGTTATAAAAAAATATTAAGCAGCAACAATGACGATAATAAATCAGCATATTAGAATGATTTCTGAAGGATCATGTGACACTGAAGACTAGATTAATGATGCTGAAAATTCAGCTTTGCCAAGAAGAAAAACACTATTTTAAATTGTAATAATATTTCAAAATATTAATGTTTTTTCTGTATTTTTGATCAAACAAATGCAGGCTTGATGAGCGTAAGAGACGTAGTAATGTTAAAAATAGTAATGTTTCCCAAATTTGACGTACTGTATACGTTTTTATATATTGTATAAAATATTGAACCACCAATTTAAATGTTTTTTTTTCTTTAGCACAATTTAATGATAATATAGGTGAATAAAAAAAAAAAAACTTCTTTGGTTTGAGCTAATGTTGTCATTTTGTCACATTTAATGCTTCTATATTTCTAACATATTACAACAAAAATATATATCTTTCCCCCCTTTCTCTATAATCAAAATGCTTCACACAATACTACATTTCTTGTGTTTGATTTTACTAGCTTACACTACCTATTACTTGATATAGCAATAGTAAGTCACAAAAAGTCAAAGTGAGTTAATTGTTGCATTAAGTTTTATTACTTAAAGCACACAAATAGAAAATAGTTTCTATGCACTGATAAACAAAAGACATGGACAAAAAGCAAAGGACACAGATATTTTCTTTTTCAAATAACTAAATAATAAATAATTCGCAGAAAGAATACAAATGTCATTTTTAAATGATTATTTCAAATGCTTTCGACTACAGCCTGTTCGTGCAGATGCAGGATGAGATCCTGCCATGCATCAATCCTATATCAATTTAAACAGACTTCCCCTCAATTGCAACAGTACTGATTCTCTATTGAAATAGTTGGAGGTAGGCATAGCGGAGGTCAGCAGTGAAATGTTACTGCATTATGAAAAATATATATAAAATTCAAACGGGTGTTTCTTTTACTTTTCTCTAAACTTGTCCATTTGTTGTGCTGATGTTTTATAAGTGAAACTGGTGTAAAATGAGAAGACTGGCTTTTCATAAGGGGTTGTTGTTAGTGAGCTTATACAGTGAGGAAAATAAGAATTTGAATACCCTGCCATTTTGCAAGATCTCCCACTTGGAAATCATGGAGGGGTCTGAAATTGTTATCGTAGGTGCATGTCCACTGTGAGAGACATAATCTAAAAAAAAAAATCCAGAAATCACAATATATGATTTTTTAACTATTTATCTGTATGATACAGCTGCAAATAAGTATTTGAACACCTGTCTATCAGCTAGAATTCTGACCCTCAAAGACCTGTTAGTCTGCCTTTAAAATGTCCACCGCCACTCCATTTATTATCCTAAATTAGATGCACCTGTTTGAGGTCGTTAGCTGCATAAAGACACCTGTCCACCCCATACAATCAGTAAGAGCTGTCCAAAGACACTAGAGACAAAATTGTACACCTCCACAAGGCTGGAAAGGGCTACGGGGAAATTGCCAAGCAGCTTGGTGAAAAAAGGTCCACTGTTGGAGCAATCATTAGAAAATGGAAGAAGCTAAACATGACTGTCAATCTCCCTCGGACTGGGGCTCCATGCAAGATCTCACCTCGTGGGGTCTCAATGATCCTAAGAAAGGTGAGAAATCAGCCCAGAACTACACGGGAGGAGCTGGTCAATGACCTGAAAAGAGCTGGGACCACCGTTTCCAAGGTTACTGTTGGTAATACACTAAGACGTCATGGTTTGAAATCATGCATGGCACGGAAGGTTCCCCTGCTTAAACCAGCACATGTCAAGGCCCGTCTTAAGTTTGCCAATGACCATTTGGATGATCCAGAGGAGTCATGGGAGAAAGTCATGTGGTCAGATGAGACCAAAATAGAACTTTTTGGTCATAATTCCACTAACCGTGTTTGGAGGAAGAAGAATGATGAGTACCATCCCAAGAACACCATCCCTACTGTGAAGCATGGGGGTGGTAGCATCATGCTTTGGGGGTGTTTTTCTGCACATGGGACAGGGCGACTGCACTGTATTAAGGAGAGGATGATCTGGGCCATGTATTGCGAGATTTTGGGGAACAACCTCCTTCCCTCAGTTAGAGCATTGAAGATGGGTCGAGGCTGGGTCTTCCAACATGACAATGACCCGAAGCACACAGCCAGGATAACCAAGGAGTGGCTCTGTAAGAAGCATATCAAGGTTCTGGCGTGGCCTAGCCAGTCTCCAGACCTAAACCCAATAGAGAATCTTTGGAGGGAGCTCAAACTCCGTGTTTCTCAGCGACAGCCCAGAAACCTGACTGATCTAGAGAAGATCTGTGTGGAGGAGTGGGCCAAAATCCCTCCTGCAGTGTGTGCAAACCTGGTGAAAAACTACAGGAAACGTTTGACCTCTGTAATTGCAAACAAAGGCTACTGTACCAAATATTAACATTGATTTTCTCAGGTGTTCAAATACTTATTTGCAGCTGTATCATACAAATAAATAGTTAAAAAATCATACTTTGTGATTTCTGGATTTTTTTTTTTAGATTATGTCTCTCACAGTAGACATGCACCTACGATGACAATTTCAGACCCCTCCATAATTTCTAAGTGGGAGAACTTGCAAAATAGCAGGGTGTTCAAATACTTATTTTCCTCACTGTACATATGGACTATGTACCATTTTTTTGCAGCAGTTTTGGTCCACTGCAGATCTTTATTAGATGTTACTGCACTGCGTTTGTGCTTTGGGCTAGAGACTATACAAATCTACAAGTTTCAAATACAATCTTGTGCTCCATGAAGAAATGGGGGAATTCTCGAGTCAACTCCTCTCTAACTCTAGAATTACCCAAATCTCAACTTTTTTAGAACCTGAAATTTGAAATGCCTGATTCTATTATGTTTTCAATTTAGTTTATACAAAGATAACACACACACACTCACAAATCCTGTACATTTCCATCAGTTCCATTTAGAATAACAAACAACTTCTATCATTACTGTTCCTATATCAACATAGATATTTAAAACTCTAGTTTACAAACATGTAATATAACATTATATGAAATAACCGTACTTCAATTTTAATGTACAAGCATCTACAAAAAGACTCTATTCCATCATTTCGAGAGTCCCACGAAGACCTTCCGGTAAAACAATCAATGTAATCTAGAGGCTGAGAAGAGGCACTAAGATCAATGATCTCAAGCAGTCCTGAGTGAGTTTATAGCTACTCCACAGCCATTTACAACATCATTCCAGAGAACACCGACCGATAACAAAAAAAAAAATCCATTGTGTATGTGCTGATTGACGAATAATGTAAGTGTTAATCTTCTCCTTCACTGCTTTCATGGTTGATCTAATCATTCTAGTTAGCCTTTACCATTGATGAATGAACCTGTGGAATCAATTCATTCAAACCCTAGAGGAAGTACAGTTACTATTTATCCCAATTTAAACACTTTAACAAAAATGGCTTTCAGGCTCAAAATCATTGGAATTGTGAAATGCAAAGACTAAAATATTTAGACAAACCAGAAGTGCCATTTTTGCTGTTGAATTTCATTCACATGGAGAATGTGCTTTGATGCTGCTGCCGTCATTTAGCATTGCATTAGTCACGGATCACGATGATGGCGCTCATTAACTTGCAGTTGAGTTGTAGCCATGGCAACTTGGGCTTTGGTCTGCACAGTGATTTGATGGTCGGCTGGGTTTGGTTTCTTGCTTCAGGTGTTGGAGGACTTGGGTAAGTCTTGATTTTCCGCCAGGTGGAGTTTCTGTCTGGTTAAACAGCATTAAGGAGATATGCACTGCTAATGTACATCTAATGTACAAGGTCTGGAGGTCCTATTCCATATAAACATGCTGACTCCAGTATTCTTTCTGCACATATAATGCATGTACCTATTTGGCTTCCATTGGGACACAACTGATCTAAGATGTTTTGAGAAACACAATCCCTGCACTTACTGAAACTAAAACTAAGTGCTTAGCTGAGAACACTGAGAGCTTTCAGTCTAACACAAACCCTTTCTGGATAAACACCATTTTTCCCACAATATATTTTACTTGAGAGAGAGTTGATTAAGATTAAAAGTCAATAAACATTGTATTTTATAATTCTTGCAATGTACAACACATACAAACCATAGAGTGGAAGGATACATGGAGCTGCTCAATTCTTCCAGCTAAACGGGACAAAACAGAGATGCATTTAAAAAATCAATATAATTTGCTGCTTGTGTTTCTTGTATTTCTTGTGTTCATGGTTCGGTGTTGTTAATGTTTGTATGGTTTTCCCCTGCGTTTCTCCTGGTTCCTGAGTGTTTGTGATTAAAGTCTGTTTCCTGGAATTATTCCACGTTACATAACAATTATTTAAATTGTAAAATATATCATGGCAGTATTTGTTATGCTGCTGATTAAAAAATAATATATTAAAAAAGACTAGTACAGTAATGAGAATCAATAATGGGAATTTTAGACAAGTTTATCAGTAAAATATTGCATTATGGAGAGTGGTGGGGATGTGCTTAATGAAATTATTATCACAATGCAAAAGTCTTAAAGGAACACTCCACTGTTTTTTCATCTCTGTTTGGTCCCTAATGAATGAACTAGGCTAAGCTAAGTGCTATCAAAGTGTCGCCGTGCGCCAGAGCGATTGAGTGCACGCACTGAGACGAGAGAGGTATGTACTCGTCTTAGTTAAGGGAATAACATAGTTTAATATGAAAAAAACGGTGGAGTGTTCCTTTAATAGTCCTAAAACAAGCTTAATGAAAAAAGTGGGATAAAAAGTAACCTGAACTCGTTTTTATAAGATTCAAATACATTCTGTTATACTGAGTGAATCATCAGTAATGAAACAGTTCACACACTCTCTTTCACACACTCTGGGCTCTCTAGCACATACCACTGAGCTGACAGCTAGAAGGGAAATACTATCAATAGTAACTGTCCAGCCCTTCACAGGCTGATGAAAGAATTAAGTCAGAGGGTGACACTTGGACTTGGATAATAATATGAGATTCAGCCACAGGCCCGTATTGAGATACAGGGTATTATTGTGTTCAGTCTTTGAGTATTAGCGTGTGAGAGACGCTCAGAGGGCTTGAATAGTGGAGAGAGAACAAATAGACTGGTGTTCCATATCCAGTCAAACCAGATTCCACTAATGTGTGTCTACTATAAGGTACAAATATACATTTGCATGTGAAAGCAGAATAAATGTCCGTGGTTTAAGCTTCGGTATGAATGCATAAGAGATTAGGGCTGCACGATTTGGGGGAAAAAATTTAATTGTGATTAAAATTGTGATTAGAATTTAAAATAAAAGTTCCAAGTTTGTTGTGCTTGTTTGTAGGGTTGCACAATTTGGCCAAATATCTTGTGATTATACATCAATAATCATCATCATCATTATTATTATATTATTATTACTACAAAGCCCTTAAAGCTTCTCTTTTGTTGACAACAGCTGTTTTTTTGGAAGATGGGTGGTGCATGTGGCGTTCCTAAATGCAGGTTATACATGACCCAAACTCACGGTGGATGCAGGGATGAGTTCACATGGAGCAGAATTTACAGAAAAGACACTGAAAACACTGAATCTTGAGCTCAGCGTTGCGCTTTACTCTGAAACACGCAGCACACGTTTTCATTTCATTCGTTTCCACTCGATAATCGCACAAAGCCATATCACTATTTCTGTGTTATTTCAATTAATCGTGCAGCCCTACAAGAGTTGCATGATAAAATGAAGTGAATTAATGTCTCACGTTAGAAAGCAGGTGTTCAAGATTGCGGTCCGAAGCGTTTTTTCTCTGGTCTTCAGACAGCTCCTCCACATGACTGTCCAGACTGAAATGGAGCCGGGCCAGACGTTCCTGCATCTCCCTCACATGCTCTAGTTGCTCAAAGGAGCACACCTTACCTGCAAACACACCGTGTTATACACATAGAAACTGAGATAGTACCTTACCGTAAAGCAAATCTATATCAACTCACTGATGAATTAGATGGTGTAAATGTGCCACCCTTACACACCTTTGCATTCCTCAAAAATGTCCCAGCAATTAAGACTGTCAACCGCTTCTAATTACAGCCCAAACTATTAAAGTTTCTGAATAAAGCCCTAGCGCACGTGTCATACCGAAAGCCTGCAGTTTTCCAGAGTGAAAGTCGTTGAGCAGGTTGAGCAGTCCTCCCTCCATCTCTCTCACATCGGAGACGTCGGTGAGGAATGAGTGCTGGAGCGGTGAGGAGGACTGGGACACGCGACTAGGTCCGGCGGGCTGAGGAGCTCTGGGCTTCTCTCGGTGAGGCCTGTATCGGTACAAATAGAACCAGAATCACTACTAGACTCTATTTTGTGGCACAATTTTTAAATGTCGAATAAGACACAAAGATCAAACTTAGGAGAACAAGCACACAAACCTTGTGTTTTTAGGGGGAACCTCAGGAACGGCAAGAGCTTCTTTAGATGGACCCATTGCCCCCACCGATCTCTTGCACTTTCCCCTGGGTTTGGGGGAGGGAGGATGGGGCAGACCCAATGAGAATGTGGCACTCTTACTCGCCGGGAGAACGGTGAGCTTTCGAGGGTTGATTGGTGGAGGAGGGGGATGGGGAAGGGACACTTTGGGACTCCTTTTCTTCCTCTTGTCCTCCATGAGGGCACTGGCACTTTCTAAGAGACATAGACAAGAGCTTTCAGCAACTGAGATGTAGGAAATACAACATGATCTGATCCTGCACTCTTAAAGGGATAGGAACCCTAAAATTAAAATTAAGTAAAAAATGAATCACCCTTGTGTTGTTCTAATGCCATATTTCTTTTATGAACCACAAAAGGAGAATTGAAAAAAAAATTCCCACTCGTGCTTGTTCATAAAATGGCAGTGAATAGCGACCAGCATCAAGCTTTTTTAAAAAGATGCAAAGGTATCACAGAAGGATGCAACACGTGTCATAGGTATTTCAAGTGTTCTGGGAGTATACGATATGAACAACATTATTATTATTTAACAAAAATCCTAACCTTGGCCGTTAGTCTTCAATGCATGGCTACGCGACATGCTCGTTCTGACTCTGTTAGCACAGCAGTTCACTCCGTCTCGCCCAACAAAAACGAGACAAGAAATACAATCCATCATGTACCTTTTTCTCTGAGGTGAATATATCCATTGTGTTAAAAATAACAAGAAGTTATCGCATTCACATCTGTCAACAGAGTTCTGATCCCAGAACACATGGAATATACAACAAGTGTTGCAGCATGTGATCATTCTGTGATACTTTTGCGTTTAAAAAAAAAAGCTTAATGCTGGTCGCTATTCACTGCCATTATATGGATGATTGCAAGTGAGGCTTTTTTATTTTTTATTATCCTTTTGTGGTCCATAAAAGAAATAAGGGCATACGGCATTCATCCATACATTCTTCGTTCAGACGAACACAATAGGAGTTATATTAAAAAATGTCCTGGCTCCTCCAAGCTTTATAATGGCAGTGAATGGCTGTTTCTGTTTTGAAGTCCATCCAAGTGCATCCATCAATGATAAAAGTCCTGCACAAGAGTAACTCGTGACGCATGTATGACGTAGGATGTAGGAGTATCGTAAGTTTAGATACCTCTCGCGGTTCAAAGAAACAGGGCTGGGCAACAAACTCAAGCTCCTCCGACATTTCTCTTTAAAAAAATTCGTTTTGTTTTTGTTCTATCCTCTGCGCTTCTGCGTTCGTCATTACATTTTGCGTCAGGTCAGGGGTCCCTCTTCCACCGTAAATCGATGCGTACGGCCGTCTGCCGGAAGCTAGTGATTTTAGTAGATAAAGTTTTAAATATGGATATTTTTCTTACACGAACGCATCGCTTCACATCAGAAGGCCTTTATTAACCCCCCCGGAGCCGTTTGGAGGACTTTTATCATGGATGGATGCGCTTTGATGGACTTCAAAACAGAAACAGCCATTCACTTCCATTATAAAGCTTGGAAGAGCCAGGACATTTTTTTATATAACTCCGATTGTGTTCGTCTGAACGAAGAATGTCATATAGCCTACACCTAGGAGGGTGAGTAAATCATGGGCTAATTTCCTTTTTAGGGTGAACTATCCCTTTAAGGGAACATTCCATTTTGCAAACATTATGGGAACATTACTTTTGAATGTTCTTTGAACATTCTGAAACAAGTAGTAACATTTAAAATGTTAAACGAACATCCAACTAAAACATTTTTAAAAAAAGCATGATGAATAGATTTCATGCTAATGATTTTGTGCTAACGCTTTAAGAACATAATTAAAGACTAAACAACTTTGAACAAACATTCTATTAATGTTAATGGAAAAACATTTGTTTATAACTTTGAGAGAACCTTACCAGAACATTCCCTGTTAGCTGGGGAATAACTATTTTTGAACCTCGCTCCAAATGACCTTTCGGGGAACCATTTATTTTCTTAGTGTGAAAACATTTTAATAATCTGAATAACCCTTAAATAACCTTTGCAATGGAAATGTTCCATAGATGTTAAAGGTTCTGCATGGAACCATAGATGCCAATAAAGAACCTTTATTTTTAAGAGTGTGGAGTAAAGTGGAATAGCACATGAAGTCAAAAAGGTAAAGGTAGAGTCACTGAATGGAATTGCAAAAATATTGTTATATGAAAGAGTGTTACCTGAACATTGCCGTCATCCTAAAGCATTAGCTATATACTTTTTTTAATGGCAAAGGTACATGTTCAGGCTCTTTCTGCTTTGTTTTGGTTGGGAAGGCAAACAAGAGCATTACGTAATAATAAAGGCCCCCGCCATAGAGATAAATTAAATAATGTGGGGGACCAAAATATGAAGGTTTGTCACATGCCTTGAGAGTCCTGCTGGTATCACTGAACTCAAGTAAATTTCAGCTTTGAAGCGAACAGATTTCAATCATTACAGCAGGTCAAAGTGAGAGCCTGCGTTAAACATTTAGCAATTATTAATGTCTGACCTTGAGCAGCAAACAGATGGAATGGAAAATTCAATGTTTTGTGTGACTGCATGAAGTCAAATAACAATATCAGAGGTAACATGCTTGATAAATGTCATTGGTAAATGTATATATGAAAATCGTACTTCTAATCATTCTAACTTTGTGGGGTTCTTTCAACCTCCACCAAAACTATAGATTGGTTCTTATATTATGGATAAAGTAAGCCTCTCTGCCATTTTCTGGTTTGTTTATTCTCCTGTTCTGTTTCTCACCCTGTGTAAAGAAATACCTTCTTATCAAGCTTTTTCTTAGAAATTGCAATTACTCGGGTCAGGTTTCTTGCACTCTGGCATCAATTCAACCATCTGTATAAAAGTAACATGGCAGCTGTAAGAATATCACTGACCTTTTTGAAAATATAAGCAATATTTTGAAGAAAAGCATTAAACTGTAGGCCTATTATTTTAATTCTAATCCCAAACCCAATAGGTTGGAAAAAAGCAATAAATTAATTTCTGACCCATTTGTATGTTCCTGCCCACCCTTAATTCCATATAAATAGTGGATTCTAAATAAGAATCTAGATTTTATAAATAAAAATTCTATATAAAATAGAATAAATGAATGATGAATGATGAATTGTACATATATTATATATTCGATATTATAATAGCCATTTAGATGAAGGATTATTCATTGCCAGTATACTAAACAATCTGGGTCAAAATCTCAATTTTAATGAATGCACTTTATATTAGGCTACATACATTACGTCTTTTTTACGCCATACTCCATTTTTTTCTTTGCAATTATAGAATTGTAGCTTATGACTTGATATGTTTACCAGTGCGATAGCTACTGCATTTCTCATTTGGGGAAGAGGTTTTACACAGAATGGAAAGGATTTGCACAGGATGCCCCATGAGGCGATGCGCACATCGTCATATAGCTAAACATAACGATTTACTCACCGGCTGGCGGATAAGGATGGGGCTCTTTGAGCTTTCCAACGCAAATTTAAGACGCCCGTGTTGGTTTTTCCATTCCAATGACGTATGATTTATACGCGGTCCGTTTTAAAAGCCGACATCAAGTGCGAGCTATGTCCAGCGGGAGCTCTCCTTGGTCTCCACTTCCCGACGGCGATTCTGCAACTCGTACTATGGTGAAGCTTGGTTATTAATATTCATGAGATGCTCTTTCGCTATTGGAAGAGGCGTCCTAACTACATAATTAATATTCAAGAGCCGAGCCTCAGCAATGGGTACGCTTATGAGCAACGTCACAATAACAACATTATTATTCATGAGCTAAACCTTCGCCATACTAGGAAAGTGGTCACAATAGGATGCAAACTAAGCTCTCGTTTAAAGACACAGAGCATCACACTAACTATTAAAACCTCAACCACACAGCTGGCTATTTATACAACGTGTTTTAATATGCCATTATACTACAAAAATAAATGGCTCTATAATGAATTGCTGCATTGTCAACCGTTGACCGAAATCTGTAGCCATTGAGACGTGTGTCGCCATCTAAAGGCGAAAGTTACATTGTCACATTGTCATTACATTGTTTTAGATTATAATAATATATATATATATATATATATATATATATATATATATATATATATTTTATTAATATGTTATGCTATGTCCACTGTACTGGACACCGGGACAGAAAATAAAATGACATGTACAGGCGAAAAAAAAAAATTTGTAGGTTTCAAGATTTTTTTGTAACCAAACCTGTGTATAAAGATGATTCTCAAATATGTTATGAAAGATATAACAGAATGGATTGATATTCCATTTTACTTTATGCGATATGTGGGTAAAATGGCCATAAATGTGTAGTTCCATTCAATACAATGTATCGATACAATGTATCTAATTTGCAAAATAATGTGTTCTTTAGGGCAACATGCAATGAAAAAAGAAGTGTAATACATAATGGGAGAATAATTGGCAACATTTTCACAATAATACCTATTTCATAGGAAGAATATTATATTATATATATTTATGACAAACAGTTTGAAAATTTGTCAGACACAAATGATAATTTAAAATATGATCCACAAGACTGCTAAATTTGATCACTAAATTAATATCAGCCATTTTTAAAGACCAAGGAGAAGTTGTTGTCATGGTGAAACCTAACATTTGGTATCTCTAAAAAGCCCTGAATGTGCTCTTCACAGGACATCCAGACTGTAAAACTGTGACATATATGGTGTCAGAGAAATTGACTAAAATATAATGTCCACTACAGTGGACAAAAGTTTATTCCTGGGTCCCAGAACCTGAAAAATATTATGATGATAAATCTAGGGCTTATTGATTTCAAAATAAATAAAAATATTTGAATTCTAGTAACACATTTGTGTCTGATTATGTCAGATGATTATGACAGCCATGTAAGAAGTGGTGCATTAATAAAAAACTTCAGTGAAACAGACTTAATATAAAAATATGTTTCCTTTTTATTTCATGGCAAGTCAGAACATAAACAGACAAAAAAAAAAATGCACTTGTAGAAAAAATAAACAGCTCTCATGCATGTTTTCTGCTCATCTGTGATGACTGACAATAATTTATGCTTGTCTAACTGACTTTCTGATTAGAGGCACTGGCTGAATACGAATATGCTTTTCCCAGAACTATTCTGTCTCTGAGCAGTTTGAAAAAGGCGTAATAATTACTGAATAATATTAGAGCTAATGATATCGTCTGATGCCATTTCTCTGAACACATCAGTGAATATAGCTGGTAGAATATCATTGCGCCTTCCAGGATTATGAGAATGTTCAATATTCGAAGTGGTTTGTTGAAGAAAAACTGTTAGGAGAGAGGGAAAAAAGAAGGGGAACAGAGGTTATTGCAATATTATTCCCATGAAAATACATAATACATTTTTTGTACTAATATTTCTAATAACATTGACATTCATTCTGTTTAATCAGCAAACAGCAAAAACGGCTACAGTTTATACTTACATAGAAACGATAATGCGAAACATCTGAGGGAACTGCTACGTTGTAATGGCCCATGGCCTTATAAACATTTTTACTGTGTTTTACTAAAACTCCCTGTGGCCACATGTACTCTTCTGTCCATCTGTAGGGGGGGAAAGCAAAAAAAAGAGATTACAGTCTACAAACAAAAGCAAACACATTGCACCAAAGGTTTATAACACGATTTATCAATATTATATGCAAAAAATATATATAATAATAATTAAATAAGAAAATGTTCATTTAGGAAAACAAAAGGGTAAAAATAAATGTAAGTGCCAGTAATAAAAATAAAAGTAACAAACAAAAGTAAAAAATATAGAAAGCTAAATAGGCTCTAGGTGTACATTTTGAAAACCAATACATGTTCATGTTTAAAAACATATTGGTTTCCAAAATAAATTTAATGAGCTATAAGTCTTTGGCAAATTGATGGCAACACCTGAAATCAAATGAACACGTTGAAACATGCAACACAATGCAGCCATTCTTTTAAGGGTGTGAACAAGAACTGAGCACTTCACTAAAAAATCAATTTGGAATCAATCGGTCAGCACTTGCTATACTATTATATTTACCAAAATCCAGCAAAGACGCACAAAAAGCTCTAACAACCTAAATTTTTGACATTTCTATGACCCCAGCAGTGACCCCAGGTCAGACGTACATGTGTTGGAGGACGTTTGAGCAGAGGGAGGGGTCCACCTTCTGCCAGCAGCCCAGGTGCGCAGCCGCTTTGTGGAGCAGGTCGCAGTAACGGGGAGGCAGTAGGTGCCGCATCAGAATGACAGAAGTACTGACGGACACCAGGATGAACAGCTCACAGGACCAGCGTTTATCGACATACTGAGTGCTCTATACAAACAGAGAAAAAAAAAAAAAAAGAGTCAAATGTGTAGGAATGTAAAACAATTCACCCAAACTCTTCAGGCTTAAAGGGATAGTTCACCCGAAAATTAAACTCACCCTCAAACTCACCAAAAATACTCACTCTCAAGTTGTTCCAAACATGTATGAATTTCTATTTTCTGCTGAACACAAAAGATAATATTTTGAAGAATGTCAGTAACCAAACAGTTGATGGACCCCTTTAACTGCCATTGACTATTTTTTTTTTTTTTCATACTATGAAAGTAAATGGGGTCCATCAACTGTTTGGTAACCAACATTCTTCAAAATATCTTCTTTTGTGTTCAGCAGAAGAAACAATTAATTTAGGTTTGAAACAACTTGAGGGTGAGTAAATGATGACAGAATTTACATTTTTGGGTGAACTATCACTTTAAGACAAAATGTGCTGTGCTAGGTATTACAGAGTAACCTACAAACCTGTAATATTCCTTTGAGTATGTATTTAATATAATATATTTTTAATAAATACTTTTATTTAGCAATGACATTAAACTTATAAAAAAAGACAGTAAAACTTTAATAATCTTTCAAAAAATTATCTACTTAAAATGAATGCTGTTAAATGAATGCTGAAAAAAAAAATGTGTTTACATAAAAACAATAATCAGCACAAAGTTTTCAACATTGATGATAATAATAAATGTTTCTTGAGCACCAAATCAATATATTAGAATGATTTCTGAAAGATCATGTAACACTGAAGACTGGAGTAATGATGCTGAAAATTCAGTTTTGCATCACAGGAATAAATGACATTTTAAAATATATTAAAGTCTAAAACAGTTATTTTAAATTATAATAATATTTCACAATTTTAATGTTTTAACTGTATTTTTAATTCAATAAATGTAGTCTTGTTGAGCATTTGAGACTTACTTAATAAACAGTAAACCATCTTACTGCCCCGAACTTTTGGATGGTAGAGTTTTTGTAAGCAATAAACATTATAGGCAAATATAATAGCCATTTATTTGATTATTCGTTATTTTTAAGCAGCTTGCATAGAAAAAAGATTTTTCAAAGAACATGTTGACAGATGTTCACACAAAATACATCCAGAGTTATGTCAACAGAACCCATGATGCTAAACCAAAGTTTTGCATTGAGGACAGATTGAAAAGCCATAAAAATAATAGCTGGAAAAAGAATTAGCATGTGTTGGTTTAAATAGGAAGAATGATTTTTTCCCCTTAGGCCAGTGGTTCCTAAACTGGGATACCCATACCCTGGGGGTGCGTGAGGTGACAGAGGGGGTAAGGAAACAAAATGCTGAGTTGTACAGTTTATTTAAAGGGAAAGTTCACTTTGAAATTAAATTTTGGTATGTTTTAGCTTACCTCAAGGGCATCCAAGATTTTTGGATTTTTTTCCGCAGTAGTTTCAATTTTGATATTTTTAGGTCAAACCGTTCTTGTCTGTCAGTCATATAATGCAGGTCTATGGTCACTGTCTCAAAGAGCAAGCACAGAGTCCAAATTAAAACAATTCCCCATCGTCCAAATTAAACAATTCCCCATCGTAAGTACACATTGATGGCCTAAGACACGAAACGAGCGGTTTGTGTGAGAAAACGAACAGTATTTATATCGTTTTTACCTCTTGTACACAGCCACGTCCAAGTGATCTGAGAGCGCGGGCGGGTATAGATATATACACTAGAAGTCGCATTGGCTACTGCAGTTCATTGGAACGAAACCGTAGCCAAGGCTTTTGACCTAAAAATTTCAAAATTGAAACTACTGCGGAAAAAAAAGACACCTACATCTTGGATGCCCTTGAGGTAAGCTAAAACATACCAAAATTTAATTTCAAAGTGAACTATTGCTTTAATTCTACCCCAACTTAAAATAACAATAAAACCGAGCATGTATTTCTAACTGGCAAAATGCCGTAAAAGGTCATATACATGACATCCAATCACATGAAATCCTCTTTTGCGGTCGAAACTGACTGCATCCACACAAGCAGCGAGCATTGCATGCAGAGTGTGCTGTCATAGCAAATCCAGCTACATTACTGCAGCTCTCGACAATGTGCCTTTGTAAAAATGGGAATTAACCACATACTAGAATGGAGAACAAAAATAGACAAGACTGTGCAAACAGATCGATTTAAGACTCAAACTCTCTGCTATATAGAAAAAACAACAACTTGTGAGTTCTTGTTTTTAATGTTGATATTATATGAGAAGCAAGAATGCAATTTTCCCCAAATATCCACATGACTGCAAATGTGACATTGATTTTATACAACAGTTCAACAAACAGAAGTGTAATACTAAGTGATGTACATTTTGTATTGTTTGCTCTGTTTTGCAACAAAAAAATTGTTCCAACGAAAGCCACAGCAGAACTACAACACACAGCGGTGTTTTGTAAATGAATCTTTGGCTTTGAACGTATTCTGAGTCAATGATTCAATGACCCATTCATAAATAAAGCCACTTACTTATTTTCTGAATATATGAATGACTTGATGGTTCCCTCATTAAGACTGACTTAAGAATGACTTACCGCCACATACTGCCAGTTTTAGTTTAATATAAGTATCACTTTGATTTTACCATCATTGCACATTTCTCTACTGAGCATTTTATATTTAAAACATTATTTATTTGATAAAAGGTATTTATAAAGGCAAAATTGTACTAGAAAATCAATTTAAGGGGGGAAATATTGTCCCTTAAAGACCTCCTGTGGTGAAAATCAAGTTTTTAATGTTGTTTATATGTCTATGTTGTGTTTTTAATATGCTTTAAGACAAACCATGAACAAATTCATAAGTCAACCCCATTGCTGAGTATTTTCTCCTTAAAACTGCAGTTTACCAAAGACAGTCTCAAAATTGCGGTTCGAAACCGCCCCTGTTCTCTTTGTTACAAACATGGTATAACCAATCACGTCAACAACAATGTATAGATGGGCTTTAGCATAACATCATCATTACTATGATAAGAAGCAGGGAGTCTCTAGAGAAGCAGGTTATCCTGGTATATTTTTCTGTTGATATGAAAAAGCGGGTATATTAGCAATATAGCAAGAGAATTATGTGTAGGATTTTATGCTGGACTATATGCCTTTCTCCACTGACGTTCTGAGTTGTTCAAAGCATTTCTGGATGCAGATTTTTAGATGGCAGCTGTCTGACTCTGAGATAGCAAACGGGAACATGGTTTGTGTAACATTAGCAACACATTATTAGCTGTTTGATAACGTAGGCAAGCAAAAGACTAATCAAATTATTAACCGTTATGTGTCCGACGTTGTAGAGAGCGAAACATAAAACACATTACCATTCTGATACATCGACTTGTAGAAGAGCCTGTATAATTCACTCTTCCACTTCTTCTTCTGAATCAGTTTCTGGTTTAAACATATGTGGCTGAATTAAACAAGTATTTCCACTAGCCATTGTGTAGTGTTCACTACAGTAAAGTTGACAAGTCAAGCGGATCTCTGAGCGGGTGTGAGTGAGTGAAGGCGGAGACTAACATGAATATTCACTGAACCATGTATACTAAATGAAGCAAGGGCGTAGAGTTACATTCAAGCTATTTTAAGGCATGAAGAAATTCTTTTAAAGGAATTATTTTTAAATATGTCATTTTTGTGAGCAAAGATTAGTTTTAAAGGAACACTCCGACTTTTTGGGACTTTAGCTTATTCACAGTATCCCCCAGAGTTAGATAAGTCCATACATACCTTTTTCATTTCTGTGCGTTCTGCAAGTGTTATTTGACACACCCACCGCTAGCCTAGCTTAGCACAAAGACTGGATGTAAATGGATAAGGTAGCATACTAATCCCAATAAGTGACAAAATAATGCAAACATTTTACTATTTACATGTTGTGATCTGTATAGTCACAGCGTGTACAAATAACAAGGCTATATGAGACAGAGATCATTTTTAATCGTATAAATACTGGGAACTATATTCTCACTAGGCGTAGGAGCACAGCTACTTGGGCGGAGTGGCTACTTGGGCGGACTGATTAGCGCAGCACACGAGACGCCCTGTTGATGGTTCCGTAAACAAAACAAACGAACTCTCTGCTCCTCACCACAGGGCGTCTCGTGTGCTGCGCTAATCACTCCGCCCAAGTAGCCACTCCGCCCAAGTAGCTGTGCTCCTACGCCTAGTGAGAATATAGTTCCCAGTATTTATACGATTAAAAATGGTCTCTGTCTCATATAGCCTTGTTATTTGTACACGCTGTGACTATACAGATCACAACATGTAAATCGGAAAATGTTTGCATTATTTTGTCACTTATTGGGATTAGTATGCTACCATTATCCATTTACATCCAGTCTTTGTGCTAAGCTAGGCTAGCGGTGGGTGCGTCAAATAACACTTACAGAACGCACAGAAATTAAAAAGGTATGTATGGACTTATCTAACTCTGGGGGATACTGTGAATAAGCTAAAGTCCCAAAAAGTCGGAGTGTTCCTTTAAGGGATTCAATTATTGACCACAGGGGGACTTTAATGGAAAAGGTGTGGAAAAGAGGGAGTATGAAGAAGGATGTTAAATGCCTCAGGGGGTACACCACTCAACAAAGTTTGGAAACCACTGCCAATCTGATCTGAATGTACTGACTTATTACATATGAATCACCTGTATTCCTCATGAACAAAACCTTTTCTCTCAATTCACACATTATATGTGTTTATGAATATGCACGTCAGTGTACAGAAGACCTATCAATGCACTCACCTTGACGAACCAAACAGGTACGAACGCTACGTAGTAGGCACTTAGCATGGAGCTAACCAACACCTCCTTCATCCTCCAGTTGAAGTCCATCTTCAGGTACTCCACTTCTTTGCGGATGAGGTCAGGAGAGAGACAGCAGGCGTGGGTGGGCATGGGCTGAGCACTGTACAGCTGACTGGTGTGCTGTTTCCATGTTTCCTTCAGGACGGAGAGATAGTCCCGTCCCCCACGTCCCAAAGCAGCCCCGCCCACCTCTTTAGAACTCATGCCGCTTAACGGGGACATGGATCCAGCCCTGCGGAAATCACAGCTGAGTCGGAAGAAAGGGATGTACATTCCAAACCTGACGGGGGAAAGATAGAGAAGAGTGTTGAAATATTAAAATATCATAATGGATAGATATGATTGTAAATTCTGACTGTCCACTTTAAAATCAATCATTCTATCTATCCATCCATCCATCGTGTGACCAACTTGAACCTGATGTTAAATGCGTGTGGGGAAATATTCCACCTTCACAAGAAATTCAAGACTACATGGATTCTTATAGAAATGGATTTTGCCTGGATTATAGAAACTAGATTTTGCCTGCAAAACTTTGCAGAACAGTAAATGTGACAGCACCTTAATAAAACATTAGAATCAATAGCAGTGGATGTGCAGATTTTTACTCACGGATAGCAGAGGAAGAGCAGGCTAAGTACGGAATACGTCTTGAAGAGATAAATGAGTGAACGACACAAACTCCATCCTGCAAGAGTCAGGACGGCAAAACGAGCCGTCACCAGGAAGACAGAGTGTGGGAAGGACAACTTCCCACTTTGTGATGCCTTTGGAGCAAAGAAAGAAGGCAAAAAGTTTGATACACTACTCGTTCATTTTTTTAAAACGATTAAAATGACATACAGATCTAAAATAATGCACATTACCTCTTTTACAATGGCAGCAATTAGCCTGCGTGCCAGAACTATGATGGTGAACACCAACATATTATAGTCAATTAGGTGGAAGTTCTGAGAAAAAAAAAGAAAAAAGAAAAGAAATTCACTTTGTGAAAGAATAAGATTAAATGCTTTTGTGGAGTTTAATTTTTGAGCCTTGAGACGTGACTCACCAGAGAGGTGTGTGAAGGTGGGTGTGATGGAGGGTACCACCACACGGTTTTGTAGATGTTGACGTAATGCACAAACAGTGCTATAAGATGGCACACAAACAGGTGGAGCTCAAACAGGACGTTCCGGTCCATGGAGAGTTCCGGAATCTTACAGTGCTTCAGTGGCACCACCGTCTGAGTGGCCAACGGAGGGCTGGACATTCCCGTTCCGGACCCATTCCTGATGACCACCGAGATTTGAAATAGGTGGGTTACATAGGAGGAGGATGTTACCAAAGCAATAGAACATTAATTTATTATGTGTAGCTTTACCCTCACCTGGTCCGTGACCTCACACCCGTCACAGGTGAGCTGGTGGAATGGTTGCCGTTGCCAACGGAGCCTGTCTCACTGCTCAGCGGAGAACGACAATACGTCGTTCTATTCGCTCCTCTTCTTCCTCCTGCCATTCCAGATCCGCCCTTCCCCGGTCTCAATTGGTTACACTTTAGATACCTGCAGGAAAACAAACCACAACAATAAGCACAAACACATAGTAAAACTCAATTTGACACTAAATCATAGCATATAATCATTCACTCTATGCTAAGATTTTTTTTTTTTTTTTTACAAATGTAAAAATTTTTTTTACAAAGCCCAGACTTTTGTTGAGAACTAGTGTACGCTTCCATCTTAAAAATCAGAATGAAACATCCAGGATTTTGATTACAAGATATTATAAATGTAATGTCAATCTCGTCATTATTTCATCATGCAAGAATTAATTAAGTTCACCATGGTTGTTTTATGTAAATTCCTCTTTATACGTAATTAAATGCTTATTACAAATAAATTATAATTTTTTCTAACTATTTCTGCAGTATTCAGTATGAATTTAATGCTGTGTGTGCACATTGAGTACATTTTCTTTGTGGATGAAATATGTGGCTAACCAACTTCATTTGACAAATTAAACATGCAAAACTTATTTTTCTTGTACATGATTCAACATATCTAATGAGATCATATGACAGTAGTATTGCTAGTAATCCTGCTCAAACAGAACCAGAGACAATAGTGGAACACTTGCACTGGCAACTGAATTAATTTATATACCATGGTATATTTACATGTATACTCCATGAGTCAAAACACTACACTCCAAAACACTCCATGAGTCAATAAAATACCATGGTAAAGTCACGTTTGGTTTATTGTCATGTCATTCAAGCTATATAGTGGCACAAAATGTAGTTTTACCAGGTCGGCAGGACAACTTACAGCCTGAGGGAAAAAGCTATTGCAGTCTTTTGGTGTAGACCAACATGCTGCAATTTCACATTTGTGATAAAACTAGCCTATGTCTGGACTAGTTTTTACTTGTTAGTAGACGCTGGCCAGTCTTTAAAATGTTTTTACTGTAAGTTACCAACACTACTGGTCTTGTACCAAATGAATTGACTAATTGTCTGTTCACAAACTCTTCCTCATATTATAACTGAAGGTACTTTCACTTGTACAACTTTCATTCTAGATGCATAGTAAAACCTTTTATGGCAGCAATTGTCACAGCAGTGAGAAGGTGCTTGATGTCACAAGATGTGAAGGCTCAGAAACATGTGCATCAACTTCATGATCTGAACTGAAGGCTTGATGTTAAACCTGAAGATTACTAAAATGCCTTTACAATTTCTGAATCAAAACAATTTGCATTGAGTCTGACTGTACATTATGTTTCGTCATTAAAGGGCTCATTGCACCAGCAGATTTATACCAATGCAAACACAGACAACCATACAGAGCTCCATCAACACTGGTCTCGTGCACAGTACACTGACAAAGACCCACATGCATGCAGCTTTATTGGCTTACCAATGCACGTGCCACGATGGGGTCTCCCTATAGCAAGCCAAAATAATGCATTTGTGTTATGATAAGTATTTTACAGATTTTTTTCTGCTTTAAACGATGAACAATCTTTCCTGATCGCTCTTGTGTTTTGCAGACCTGCCTTTATTGATAGCCAACTTTTGCGGAAGCGTTGCTGTTAAACACGTAACTTAGGTTGAAAGACATGTAGCTTTTTTAAAAAACAAAACTGCCATAAAATGCAACAAACAGTTCTCAGCTCTGTTTGAGTCTTAACGCTCAGAGAAATAAATGCATGCTTGAATATAAGACTGCGGCCTAGCACTGTTGCATTTGCACAATCTAATTTTAAGAAATCGGAAAAATGTCTCTTACCACTTTGAACCACGGAGTTTAGTCCGGATAAAGCGACTGTATGATTTCGGTTGAAACGCACTCAATACTTAGGTACAGAATTAATTACTTTGGATAGTAAAGAGTTTGTTTTATTTCTGACAGTAAACGAGGAGGGCTCATTCTGTTGATGTTGTACCGTGCACGCACGCACGCACGCGCAGCGCGAGCAGGGGGAGGAGGCAAGTGTGCGTGCGCGCGCGTGCATGCGTGTTCAGTGTGTGAGATCAAAGCGCGTCGTGTGTGTCTGAGGTGCATTTTATGAAGTGTATTTTGTCACACCCCAAACATCGTGTTGCTGCACCTCAAGCACATAGCCACAGAACCGGTTTGGAAAGGTTAATCCAGTGTTTTTATGCATATTTATTGCAGTATTAAACAGAACTGGGTCATGCTATAATATCAACAGACTACTTTTTTTGTTGTTGAGTGTAGGCTACTTCTCTTCCTAGTTATTGAAATAAACTATGTATAATGCCAGATTTTAAACAGTTATCATTCAGATATTTGTTATATTTTATTAATAAAGTCATTCATACAGTCATTCCTTCATTTAGTCAGTGATGTATTTTATGCAAAACATTTATTTATATGCATTTTTATTATAATTATGGCAAATTCCATAAACAAACACTAGTGTTCACATTTTTGGAGGGTCAGTGAGTAAAAAAAGAAAGAAAAAAAAAGTGTATTCAGCAAGGATGCATTAAATTGACCAAAAGTGTCAGTAAAGATTTTTAGCCTACATCGTCTTACAATATTTACAAACAAATTTACTAAAAATAAATGCTGTTCTAATAAAAAAATTATTTATACTAAAAAATGTATCATGGCTTCCACAAAAACTTTAAGCAGTACAACCATTTTCAACACTGATAATAATAAATGTTTATTGAGCAGAAAATCATCATATTAGAATGATTTCTAAAGGATCGTTCTGAAGACATTTCAGCATTTTCAGCAAAAATCACTGTCTGTAATAAATTTTTATTTCAAATAAATTAAAATAGAACTTGTAACTGTATAATAATATTTCACATTATTACTGTGTTACTGTATTTTTGATTAAATAAATGCAGCCTTGGTGAGCACAGCAGACCTTAAAGCCATAAAGACTTTAAACATTTGGAAAGTTTTCCTAAATAGTCATGTTAAGTATGTGAATTATTCACGATGTTTTTTTTTTCTTTTTCTTTTTTCTTAATTTGTCTTCGTATCGTGTTTTTGATTCCCTGTGGCATATTTTTCAGTCTTTCTCCCTTTCGTTTGATTGTTATTCATAATGGTGTTTGTAATGATATCAGATTATTTTGTTACCTGAGAAAACCACTAGAGGTCACTGTGTGCTGATGTGTGTTGTAACATACAATGATAGATACAGAAGAAACTGGGCACATGTAGAAATAAAGAAACACTTATTGTTACTGCACTGCAGATTGTTTAATTAAGAAAGTATTAAACAAAACAGTGTCGTTCATTGTTTATTAATATAGCCTATATAAAAATATCCCTCCACCTGTACCCTTGTGTTCGTTCAAGAGGGCGGGTGTTGCTCGGCTGACGGATCGCTCTGATGTCCAATCAGAGCGCAGAGACCGATGCGCACGGGTGCGCGCCGGAAGAGCGCGGCCGCCGCTGCATTGGGGGAGAGCAGCACCAGCACACGGTGACGGGACTGAAATGGCGTAGCGTGCAGTCCACTGCCGCAGCAGCGCAGCGGGGCCAGGCTCACTGAACATTTCAGAGCCTGGCCCGTTGTACTCCAACCAACGAGTATGATAGGGATGACTTTTCGCTCCAGTTCACTCGCTTCCATACCAGCACGAGATCACCGGAGACGGTAAGTGCACGATAAGCATTGACTTGTACTACAAGAGCTTGGCTTTGTCTAATCTTTGTGTTGCAGTTTCGCATTCCAGCACTTGCGTCACTAGGTAGATGGTCATGCATTGTGCAGGAGTCGAGATGCACATTATTTGATTGTGCATTAATATTCAACTTTTTTCCATTCCTTCCATAAGTGCAGTAGAACTAATGGCTACACTATTATAAGGAAAATGCAGAGATTAATTAACATGCTTTGTCTTATCAAAACAGTGGCCCTCATATGTCATAACAAGAAGAGAAAGGAACAGTCCGGATAGGAACTCATGACCAGGTAGGTCAGTTTGTTCAGCAGAAATAACACAAGATACTTCCTTTTTGGGATTAGGTATTGACACAGATTTAATTTGATTCAGCTTCAAAAGCTCTTGATATGATTTAATTCAGATTTACATTTACATTCAATTAATTTGGAGAATTATCAGGTTCAGTACGTCAATTTTCAAGTCTCTCTCTCTCAACTAATTCTGTAAAATACACAAGCAACCCTGGCATTTGGTACATTACTATAATATTATAAGTTATAATAAGACATCACTAACAGGTTCAGTAAAAATATAAAGAATGAATATGTGATATAGTACATAATATTTAGCATTTTAGTGGTTTTCTTTCAAGATAACTGACGAGTTATGGACATGAAATGCCTTTCCTGAGGTAAATGTAATGTTATGTGACATAATCATTGTTTCCGTGGTTGAAACAAAGATTAAGCGATTACGATTATGGTTTCTTCAACGTATCTTCTGCCACTCCACATTAAATAAAAAGTATAAAAATAATATTTATTGTTAGAATTTCATTAACTTAAGACTGTTTCGTATCAAAAGTAACAAAGCACAAAGCATATTGTGATTATTGAATTGGAGGCGTGCAATAAATAATGTTTAGAGAAGTTTTGTTCATGAATCAACAGAAAACAGCATAGACTAAAAGATCAATCTTTGGATTTAATAATCAATATCGGTACATCAAAATAAAAGAGAGTAATCGATATTGTCATTGTTGGGCTTACTTCCTTGCCTTATCTGATCTGTTGCAGATGAGACCGTCTTGTCTTTGTTCTTCAAATTGCCCTCCATCCCGACAAGTTGACCTTCCTCCAGCGTTATTTCAGGGAAGTGTTTGTTCAGCACATCAACTGTCCCTGGTCTAAGAACATATCATCTCTGCACTTTGAAGATGACAACTGAAGTTGTTTTTAATTATGAAAGAACCATAAACTCTTCATGTGTCCAAAAAACTTAAATAACAACATGATTGTGCCACAGTAAAGAACCATCGTCTGGTCATATTTGTTATAAATAAATCCAGTGAAGTATTTATATAGTTGCAGGTTGAGTTAAAAGAAAGTGAAAATGGAAAGAGCAAAAGCGCACTTGATTTGCAGGTAAAACAAATGCACGTTTAAAAACGAAATCTTGCAAGCAAGATGAAGTAGCTTCATCCAGCAATTTTATTTTCTGCAGACTAAGTGCCTAGACACGTCCCAGCTCCTGTCTCTCAATTGACTATTTCCATAACTTAGCTTAGCTTCAAACCTACGAGTAAAGCACTGCTTGGACATTTATTTAGTCTCTGAAAATGCCTGAAAATGAGACGACAAACTGTAGACAGAAAGCTCTCTTAAATGTTTTTTTTTCCTCTCATCTCTGAACTCATATTGGTGCTTTAGCAAAACCATGAACCGTTCTTCATGTTTTCTATGTACTTGTACTGACATACCAAGATAGACAGTGGCACGCTGACCCAAGCATAAGCATTATAAATTTCACAGTTAAACCTTTCTAGTGGGGGTGGGGTGCTGGTGAGATGCAGGACATAATGAAATATAATTATTTTACTACCTCAGAAGTTACCACAGCTCAGACCCACACAGCAAGCGCTCTGATCAAACTATATTCACATTTCTTTTTCTCGCCGTTACATAAATATAGTCATTGTCTCTGTCAAATAGTTTTGGTGGTCCGATAGAAGAGGAGTGATGATGTTTCTTCTCTTGTACATTACCTTATGAATAGGTGTAGGATTAAAAACGATTAGAGACCTTAAAGTTCACTGGTTGTGTATTTGTCCTATATGTTCTCCAGGAGAACATGCAGGGCGAGATAAACACGTCACTTTCATCCAGTAACATTCTCATGGTTATCCTTCTCATTAGGCCTGAAGAAAGGCAGAAGAATGGTTACATGTTAGGCCCTGGTCACAACGGTCGAAAATAGTTGCTAATAGTTTAGTGTGCTTTTAATGTAACATCTCAAATAGATTATGGGAAGTTGGTTTCTGGGTATCTGACACAGCCTGTGCTCGATCCTTAGCTACAGTGCACTGTGAAAATAGGAAATTAACTTCATCTGTAAGGAGAAAATGCACCTAATGTTTGTTCTGTTTGTATAGTGGTTTCTATCATACAGATTGGTAGAAATAAAAGTGTTATGTACGCAGTAAGAAGAGTAGTGAGGCCTCAGTGTGGGAAATGTGCAATATTTGTTTATTTCCTTTGTCTTGTTTTGAGATGAATATGTATATTGTACAAACAAGTGACAAGTTGTTCGCAAAAACAACAAAATCACCAATGTCTTCCATTAAATGATGTATAGTTTCATCCGCTTGCTTTAAGGTGGCGGGATTTGTAGTGCCAGCATAAACGTGGCCATGCATGTACGGTAGCGATGCTTGCTGAGTTTAATAGTCGTAGTGACATTCAGTATATGCTATAATAAAGTCGTTTAGAAAATAAAATTAGGCAGACAAAGATTTAGTTATAGTAACCACCATGGATGCAGCATCCACACCTGGATCGATTTGATTAAGAAGCGACTAGGTGAGTCATTTTCACTTGTTCAGAGTTAGTTTGTTTTAGTTTTTAATTGACAAACACGGTTGTTTTTTCATGGGTAATCACTATTAGTTAATAATAATGTGCTGTAGCATGCTGAGGATTAGAAAAAATGGCGGTTGGTATTGGCGTGCGGCTAGCCATGCTGAAATACATGTATGTTTCAAAAGCACTGTGTGAGTTTGTCCTAGTTTGTACTGTAAAAAATTAAGTTCTGGGCCCAAAATAGTGATGGATCAAAACGAAGTCTCTAACGGGCAAAAAAAAAAAAAAGTCTTGTTAGAAGATATGACGTGTTGAAGAGTTTCATTCAATACCTGTTTCAAGATAAATCCTTATTATGGAAACAGACTTTTACTAAAATGGTACATCCTGAAAGTTTTTTATTTTGTGGTCTGTAATAACCAGACACAAAGGAGAATACAGTACTCTCTTCCTGATTAGAAAGGGTAACCTAGAACTGTGTTTGTATTCATACCTCTAATATTGCATTTTCCATCAGGTATTATTGTCTCAGACTAGAGCTGTGGGTAGATTATTCCTAGTAGCAGAAACTCTTGATTTTAAAGTAACATGTAGAATATTAAGTGGCATAAAGCAATTATCAAAGCATTGTAATGTAGATAAATACCTCAATGACTGGAATGCAAACTATATTTTTAAATATACTCGAAGATATGCAAGCCATGATGTGTATTAAGTTCATGATTTAGAAGCAATAATCAGTTCATGCATGAATTATAGTGTCAGAACAGTTTAGTGGTGTTTGTGAAATAGAAATCTGTAGCATATTTGTGATAGTGGTAAGTGTTTTATCCAGAACATCCCATCACTCATACGGAACTATATACATTTCATAGAACAAAACAGTCCCATTTTTCACGGACACCAAATAAATATGTGAAGGTAGCACTGAGGGTGTGACAAATATTAATATAAAGAACTAGGCCCTAAAATATATATATGCAGGGCCTATGCCCTTCTATTGAATTTGCATGTTTACATACAAACCATTGTGGAACGCACATAAGCTGTAGCTTATTTACAGCTTATTTTCATTGTCAGCAATATGAGCAGTGTTCTGGGTAGTAGTTTGAAGACACTCTGATGATTCATTATACCAGTGAATCCTGGGTAAATAAAATGTACTACAATACATCCACAAAACCGAGGATCCATTTGGGAATTTACATGTATTTTTAATAAGAGTGCAAAAAATAACATTTGCTGATGCATGGTAGAAGTGGATAAGAAATGTTTTGTGCTGCATGCAATAATTGAGCTTGGCTTGAACATATTTATGCAGAAATGTGATAACTAAATCTATGAGTGGACCAATGTTGTGATTTTCTTTTTCAAATGCATGAAATCCCAAAGGTTTATCTCTACTGTAAATTATTCACAGGTGTATTCATTAAGAAATTTTACTTTTTGGATTTGAATGTTGTATGATAAATGAAATTGTTACGAGTCAGTGATTCAAGAGGCAAAGTCGGATACAATAAGTTTTTAGCAAAGCCTTAACAATTGTTAAAAAACATAAAAATAAAATTTGACAGCTTATTCTTATTCAATGCAAATAATGCAGTTTATATGCTTTGCTGACCTAATTTGTGTTGCCGATTTTGCCTCTGAATGTGGAACTCTATACTTAGTCTGATCTATGCACTACAGATGCACCCCGCATGATTTTGTACAAAATATTACATTTTAGCAATAAAAAAGCAGCATGGTGCCAATCATAAAATGTGTTTCCTTTCTTCAGTGTTATATTTTTCGGTAGTGTAAGAGATCACAAGACATTTTTCCTGCAATATTAAAACATTTTTTATTTATCATAATATATCTCTGAACAATGTAAATAAAGAAATGCAACATAGTAATAACCAAGCTAGTTAATATTTCCCACATTAAGCATTTTTGAAGAACCAAACTTCTATTCAATACATCATACAAATATATAAATACTTTATTACAACACTGTTTCAACAAGAAAGCTGTACATATTCCACACCAGCCATTTCTTTAGTTTACATTGTGTGTGGACAATTTTTCCATCATTCCCTCCAGAATCGTCACCTGCTTCAGTTGAGCTTGTAAATGCTGCTTCAGCTAGAAAAAGGAGAAATAAAATCCACAATGTTCAATCCAACTAAGCTGAGCAGCTGTTAAAGCAACCTAAAATATAATTTAATGAATATAATGTTGCTCTCCTTCTGTACAATAAGCAGTGAATGCATGAGTACATAAATACAAACCTCGTTAATATTTTTGTCCACGAGTCTGTGTTTGAAGTTGATTTTGGAGGCTTTAACACATGTGCCACTTTTTAGCATGTAACTAAAATAAAATAAACATTTGTTAAAATAAAAAATATATAACCATTAAAAAAATATCTAACATTGAATCCTATGATTTATATTAAGTGTGCACATTATTATTATAAACTACTCCCACCAGTTGATGAGCTCTTTTCGTAAAAGGAAGAGATTTCGTAAAGCAGACAGGTGCTCTGGGGTGGAGTGAAGAACCAGGCCAACAGTTCCATGGCAACCAGCACAGTGAAGGACCTGGTAGGTGCTACAGATAGAGAAATCACAATGGGACATCAAAAACACATGCTGGACGTGAGCTGAAGCGGCTGAGATCAATAGAAAGAAATACTCACGAGGAAGCCAGTTTACCCTTCAAACTCATATCCAGCTTTTTATTCACCCTCACATCCTCAGTAACATCTGCAAAGGGAAAAATGTAAATGTCTTTGCAGAGATTATTACAACATTATTACAACACACCCACGTGTTTGGTGTATTTTACAAACCTTTTCATGACTGAATCTATACCTGCAACGTTTTTTAGTCTGCATGCTTTTAAAATGAGGTAAATTACAACTTACTTAAACAAATGATACTCTGGAGGCTCTGGACTTCCCCGCAGATGCCGAGAGAGTCTCCAAGCACTGTGTTGCATGTCATGCATTGGAGAACACTGCAATTCTTATAGTCTACCATACACATTTCTGTGTCCGTCACTGCTCTTAGCTGATCGGCAATTGAACTAGTCTGTGTCGAGTCACATGGACCGATATCATAAAAGCTTTCAAGCGAACTTCGAGTGCTGTTCGACATCGTTAGCTAGTAGCTACTTTTGTCCTTGTTCTGCTCACACAAGTTCAAAAGACGCAACCACGTTAATTAATTTATTGGCTTGAACTCTAGGTGGCGCCCAACACCACTCAAACCCTGCTTTTCCCTAAGCCTTTCAGCCAATCAAAACCAACGAGATGTAAACGACACTTCTTATTGGGTGTAGTGCAGCGTCGTCATGGGCTTCTCAACCAATCATGTAACGGAAAGGGCTGTTTTTGAAACACGGTTATTTCATTTTTCAAACGGCAAATCCCACACCTAAACAAACCGATCTGTATACCAGAGAGAGGGTCAACATTACGTTATATTTCTGCATTTGGCATTAAGATTATCCACAATATGGATTTGGACTCGCTTAAATATGCGGAATTGCAGCGCCTCGCTAAAGAAGTTGGAATGAAAGCGAATATGAAGGTAAATCGCGTTTACTAACGTTAAGTAGTGCTGTTTGCATGCCGCCAACCCATGTGTAGGCTACTAAATGATCTGCATTATATTCACACACATACATATATATATATATATTGGATTTTAACTCTTACTTTGTGGCTATATGTTTTCTATTTTCTAAATGCTTGGTTTTAATTGCTTTTAGGCTGAAAAACTATTGAAAGCTTTAAAAGAGCACTTTTCAAAACAACAACAGCATACATCGGAAAATGTGAGTAATATCTTTGTTTATTGTTACCCATAATCTGTTCGAAATGTGAAGATTTGTAATAACAGAAGCAGCACTGCATTATTTGCAGGGGAATGATGAAACGTTAGCCGACGCGCACGACGATGCTGTCCCGCCCGTTGACGCGCAAAGCGCGCACACGGCAACGTTTGTGACCGAGCGCCGAGGAAAAGGACGCACTGCCAAGAGAAAGATCAATGACTCCCCACCTGTCACTGCTCAGGTATACACGAGCATATGTACAAAACAGATATTTTATTCTAATTTATAAACGTTATGTAATTTTGTAATGAATTGTTTTTAATATGTAATATTTAGACTGAAGAAAAGCCGGCACAAGAGGAGAGCCGAGGGGGCTCCAAGAGAAGGAAGGTGTCCTCAGCCAAGAACACACAGACTCTGATTCCACCTGAAATCTCTACTAAAGAGGATACTGTGGAGAAAGCTCTAGAATCTGGGGAAACCAATCCAGACTCTGAAGATGCTTCTACAGAGCCAAGTGTGAAAGGTGAGGCTTGAAGAATTATACTCAATTTCATGTTACTCGTGGAGAGTAGATATTATCAATCATCCTTTTAATTACTATCTAATAGATAAGGGAGTTGAGGAGGTTATTTATTAGTTTGTGTTTGTACAGTGTATGCGGTGATGACTTTTAAAATGTATATCTCGCAGGTGCGGGGAGAAGAACCGTGGGTAAAATCCCCCGTCATGAAGGTCTGATGAAGAGGAGACCTACGCTGCGGCCAACAACTCCTAGTAATACAATCCGTCCAACTATATATGTGATGATAAAATATATTTTCCAGTTCCTGTAATATTCAAATGACAGTTTCTTGTTTAGATGACTTTTGCGTCTGAGCTCATTTAAGATTTGTTACCAAATATTCTGAGCTCTGCCCTTCAGTAATGCATTTGCAAATCTCCATTTCCCAGATTTCAAAAAACTCCATGAGGCTCATTTCAAAAAGTTGGAGTCCATCGATTCTTATGTGCAAAGGAAGAACAAACAAATGGAGGTGATCAGGAATTCAGTCAAGGAGCTGAAGGTAACAATTACCTTTTTTTTGTTAATTGAAATAAAGCTAAAATAAAATAGAAATATTGGATGAAAACTGAAATTAAATGAAAATGTAATAATTTTGCTTTGGCAACTTACTGAAAATATTTGAAATAAGTTTAAGTTGATGCACTAAAATCACAAACACATAAAGCTAAATATAAACATTAAAATATGCTTATTCAAAATACCGTATGAATTATAATAGTTAAAAAAAACACTAGTTTGAGCATTTTGGAGTTCACACTTTATTTTGAGTTCTAAGGGTTTTATTTATTAGTGGTTTATATATTTATTTATTTTTGTAATTTTAGACACTGTCAGAAAAGACGCTGAAGAAATCGGACGAGACAAAGGCTCAAACTGTAAGTCACCAAACAACTCCTGTCAGGATTCACTTTTTGAATTCGCACACATCCTGATCATAAATTTGTGTCAAATATTTTTAGATTAAATTGACACATGAAGACTTCAGATGCAAAAGCCTCTAAGTCCGTCAACAATAATTTTTTATATATATATTAACATTTTTATCAGGCTCCTATGTATAGGTTTCTACCCAAGTAGAAAATGTATATGCATTTCTGTCTGAATGGGCTGTGACTGGGATTTAGTGAGTTTGAAGTGAAAGTATTTGATGAACGTATACTATTAGCATTCACTCAATATTATTCTCTCATTTTTGACAGAGGTGGCTTTTAGAGACTTTTGCATCGGAGGTCTTCATATATCTTTTCTATGGAAAGAAATCTCACATCTTGTTGAATGACAGTTCAATTGTGTCTGAGTCAAACAAGTTTGTTATTTCTGGAAGAGGTTGACCTGAATCATAAGCAAGCTTTGGTATTGTTTCCCATTAGAAGGCGCCTTCTAGCCGAGCATCTCTCTTCAGTCCTGGAGTGCAGGAGAAGAAACCGGTGCCAGAAAGACGCAGGCTCACTCAGCAGACTGCCAGCAAGTCTGCATTGAAGGACAGCACCACCTTCAGGCCAACCGTCCTCACCACCAATAAAATCAATGTCAGGTAAATACATCAGTATGCTTTAATCCACTTACATTTATAATGATTTTAGTATTGAGATCAAGTTAAATATAGGTGCTAAAGCAAAGCATTGACAAAGTGACTTTTCACCTAACTGCTGCGTTTCTGTCTCTAGGTTCTCAAAGGCCACTCACGATAACGAATACAAGCGCTCTCTGGTAAAGACTCCAGCTCGTATGTCTCCTCTTGTCCCTCTCACCTCCACTCCGGGGAGAAAATCTGATGTTCATACCAAACCTGAACTTAATAAAAGTGTCAACACCATCAATAAAACACCTGGTATGGGTAATGCCATTGTGTTGCGCTAATCATTTTTATAACTGTGATTTTATGAAGCATTGGTTTCATTTGTGGTTGGTTTTTGCAGGAGTTACTCCGTTTGTTTTTAATGGGAACAACAGCATGTCAGTCACACCTGGTACCACCAACAAGAATAAATTTGACCTGAAGACCAGTCTCTCTCGTCCACTCACCTACAAACCACACAAAGGTTTGTCCACACTCAGACAAACATATAATGTAATGCCTGGGACTAATGTGTCAGGCACTCCTTTCTTGGAATTGAATCTTGTATCTGCTTGCTATTCATTGTCATCTTTAATTTCTGAAGGAAAACTGAAGGCTTTCGGAGCTGCACAGGAGAACACAGAACTTAATAAATCTCAGACTGTTCCTTCACACCAGAAAAACTATAAACAGCACCAAGTTCAAACCAGGTTAGATTCTTATTTTGGTTATGCATTGAGAGATGCAATACTGTTCAAAAGGTTGGGGTCATTACGATTTTTTTTTTTTACATTTAGCAAGGATGCATTAAATCGATCAAAAGTGACAGTAAAGACAGTTATAATCTTCTTTCTGTTTCTATATTTTTATATGCTGTTAATTCCAACATTTTATATATATAAAAATTCCAGAAATGTTTTCCCCCATGAAAACATTAAGCAGCAAAACTGTTTTCAACACTGATAGTAATAAGAAATGTTTTTTGAGCACCAACTCAGCATATTAGCATGATTTCTAAGGGATCATGTGCAAATTCAGCTTTGCCATCACAGGAGTAAATTACATTTTAAAATATAATAGAAAATAATTTTTAAATCTGTTTTTATATTGCATTTGGAGAACATGAGACTTCAAGAACTTTAAAAAAAAATCTCACCGACCCCACTTTAAACTGTAGCGTGCATTTAAATTTGATCCGTCTCATAGACTGAAATAACTTTATCTCACTGAATATGCTTTGCCTTTTTTAACCTTCAGAGAGGAGCGACGTGCCAAGCAGACAGTAGACCGAAAACAGAAGAAAGAGAATATGCTGGGTGCCAGACGAGGCCTGGTCATGGCCTAAATCCATTGTCTTTTCTGTTTTGCTATTTTAGACACTCAGTGTACTTTTGTCTGTTTTGTTCCAAACTTTTTTACTCTCCTGTAAACATGTTTATTAACATAGGTTAATGTGCGGCGAGGTTATCAAACAAAATCTTTAATTTCTTCAATCCATTTATAGATGAGGATTTTATATCTTAAACATTGTTTTTGATTTATGTGTGAAGAGATGCCCTGGTGAGTTGTATTTAGTATGAATGGTTACATTTGTACTGGGACAAAAACAGTAGTCACTTAAAACATTGGTCACACAAAATGTCTATTTGAACTTGAGCGATATTCATAAATTATCATTTTGTACTTCTTTGTCCTTCATGTGGTCATTTTTGTGTGTATATATGTGTATGTGTTAAAGATATCGGCCTGCAAAAAATACATCCAATGATTTTTTTTTTTTTACAAAGTTTTTATTAATAAAATGTTTGTTACGTTTGTTATCTGTGATTGCTGAATCCTCTTTAATCCAATTAGACCTCAGGGTTTCTCTTGTAAAGCTCATATGCAAACTCCTCTGTGTGGGCAAGGTCGTTACACAGACCAATGAAGTCGATCTCCAGCTGAAATGGACCGTCTGCTTTGTCCCCCAGTGTAAAACCAATACTCTTTACCTGAGAGCACACAAACAAGTTTTGAATCTGAGGTATGATGAATTTGCACCACAATACTTATAAATATATCATCAGAGGATACAGAAGGATAAATTATTAGATGCTCATTTCAATTACTAAGTAAACTATGAGGAAATAAAGTCATGCTGACCTTATCTAACCAGAGGACATGCTGGTTATCCTGTATTCTTCCCCGACTGGAAAGGAAAAACTTGGAGAATGGGATCTGTAAGATAGTGATGATTTTACAATTAAGCAGCAAGAGATCTGGACTGTTCAAAACCTACTGTTCAAAGGCTTGGGGCATAGTACGATTTTTTTTAAAGAAGTCTCATGCTCACCAAGGCATTTATTTGATCATAAATACAGTAAAAACAGTAATGTGACTTTTTCATTTATTTATTTTTTTATAAAAAAATTATTTGAATTAAATTTCTCATACCAGGACCAAGCTCTAATGAACTATATATAGACAGATGCCATGGGAACTATCAAAATATTACAATTTCTATTACGGTTTTCTATTTTTAGATATATATCACTGATATATTATCAGTTGAAAACAGTAAATATTTTTGTAGAAACAGTGGTACATTATTTTCAGGATTCTTAAACATTTATTTGAAAAGGAATTTTTGTAACAATGCAAGTCTTTACTGTCACTTTTGATCAATTTAATGTTTCCTTGATGAATAAAAGTATCTTACTGACCCAAAACTTTTAAATGTAGTGTAAAACAGATTAATTTAAATGCACTTTCATATGAACTGCAGATGAAGTGTCTCTAGATTTCCATTAATGTAAAATTCTTAAGACATGCCTTAACATCCTGCCAGTAGGGTCCCCCTCTAGTGTAGAGGAAGTAACTGTAGATGTCATCTCTCTGATGAGAAAAGAAGGTCTCAGCAGACACGTTTACCATCCACGGTCTTCCATCTCCCCGGATCCGCATATGTAAAGTGTTGAAACTTGACCAGTCATATGTTTTTTTTCTGTCAAATGAGGCCTGCAGCAGAGGGGAATATTATAAGGTCAAATAACATGTTATTTCCCCTTTACGGCTACATTTAAATCTATGTAAATGTATGCAAATAAACTCTAAAGCTGTGTTTCTAATTTCTAATGTTTTCTAATAACTTGCAACTCATGAATTATAGTGTTTCAATGTACTTTCATCATAAATTGTACAATTCTAAATTGAAAACACACCTATACAATACCGTTCAAATGTTTGGGGTCAATCAGACTTTTTTAAAAGAAATTAATACTTTTATTCAGCAAGGATGCATTATTAAATTGATCAAATGTGACAAAGACATTTATAATGTTTTAAAAGATTTCTATTTCAAATTAAAGCTGTTCTTTTGAATGCTCAATTCATCAAATAATCCTGCATTTTTTTTAATCAGGTTTTTTTTACAAAAATATTAAGCAGCACAACATTGTTTTCAACATTGATAATTATAATAATAAATGTTTCTGGAGCAGCAAATCAGCATATTAGAATGATTTCTGAAGGATCATGTGACACTGAAAACTGGAGTAATGATGCTGAAAATACAGCTTTGATCACAGCAATAAATTATATTTTAAATAATAAAACATTTATTTTAATATTTCACAATATTACTGTTTTCTTCATTTCTGATCAAATAGACGCAGCCTTGATGAGCATAAGAGACTTTACTTTATTTAAAAAATTTACTGACCCCAAACTTTTGAACGGTATTGTAAATCCAAGATTCTGTCTAAACCATGTTTTCATATCATTTGTGTCAGTTTAATGCACAACAGAAAATATCATTTTGAAAGGAACGAGTCATTATATTACAAATTCATTTAAACTTTTTCATCCTAGCTATTCTCATTAATAACTTTAATCCCCACTGAAAAAAGTCCTGTAGAAAGCTCAGTCTTTATTTATTATTAAACCAAGCAGACAGCAAGAAAAGAATTGAATAAGGCATCTGAAATGTGATGAATAAGTAATCAGATTATGGATCAGACAAAGAGATGTACTGACCAAAGGTTGTTTGGAGCGCAGAGTGCAATATCCACTGTATCGAGTCTCTCCATCACGAGGAGGCGTGGAGCATAAAGACCCGTACAGAAAACATGTGGTGTTGTTCTTTCCCAATTTGGTGTATGCCACACTATGGCCCCCAATCTCCTGATCAGATGACACGACCCACTGATCGAGACTCTCCGGCCCACGGAACTCCCACTGGACACGGGTCTGTTCCAGCATGTGCTCTAGTAATGGCCTTCCTTCTGGTCCAGTCCAGCGTTGGACAAACTCATCCTTCAACAATCCAATGTGCTTCTTGATACCCTCCACACCTTTGGAGAAATCAAAGTGTATCTTTTGCCAAGGCCAACGGGTGTCTGGGGGCTGACCCGGTCTGCGGTAATCTCGTTCAAAGACGCTCCTGGTGCTCAGTATAGCTGAGCATCCGAGCGTAGATGGAAAGAACAGTGGCTGCCTGTGAGTGACTCCATAAACTCCTGACAGAGCTTTTAATGCTTTCCTCGATACAGCCATTTGGTACGAGTAGCTCTTGTGACCAGATAAGTAGAATATGCTGAAAAAATTAAAACATCATACGTAATGAAAATTAAATGCCTTTTTATATTTACTGTCATATAACATACGGTTGATCTTCTGGATTCAAATGTTTTCACTTTTTAAATTGGGCTCTGGGGAACCCCAGGGGGTTGAACATGTAAAAATAAATTAAAAATTAAAAAGAATCAAATAAATAAATACATTAAAATAAATAAGTAAATAACTAGATACTAATTAGAGTAAAAATAAATAATACATTTTAGATTAAAATAATTAAGTAAATAATAAAATTGGGATTAAATTAAATGAGTAAAAAACAAAAAATTAGATTTAGATGCATAATACGCAGTACTATAGTGGGTAAAAAAAACTTGATTGATACAAGATATTTTCCAATTAATATTTTAAATTGGTGTGGTACACATGGTATGTCCATTTGAATTAGCTTAAATTGGGTCTTTATACATGAAAATATACGGCTGCCCTTTAAATTTTAGCATGATCATGCATGATAAATGGGGGTCCGTGGAATCTAAAAGATTGAAAACCCCTAGAGATCCACAGTCCACAGTAGTACAATAACATGTAAAAAGCCCCTGAAAATCTTACAGTCATCTCTCTTTTTTTCTTTTCTTTGCAAACACTTACACGTTCACTTGACTGTAATGATCAATGGGACTGGATGACATTCAGAAGTCATACATGAAAAAGCCACTGCGTGATTGAATGTTAATGACAGTTATTACATGTTGCAGCTATGCTACAAACACTGAGGGTGACCACATTTATCATATCTAAAACATAATAAAATAATAAACGTAAAATATGTCTCGAAAAGCAATTAATTTGTATTACTCATTTGTGCCATTGCAGTCCGTCATATAATCTGTCCTTACCTGAAACAAGCAAACGTGCTTATGGTCCTACCGACACCAAATATCTCTCGCAGGTGATTCCCACCCACATCACATTTAGTGATTAACAAATAATATTATAATTTAGGCTAAATAAATGTAGACATATTATGTACAATTAACAAATACAGCACATCTCGGACCCTGTGTATGTCGTCTCTGGTTTTTGGAGTGACGTGTGCGCATGCGTAGTACAGCTCTAGCGCCTTTGTGTGGAGGAGCGCGGCGCTGCTGTTTAAACACACACACACAGGGGAGCCAGGCAGCTAACCATGGTGAATGTAAAGAAACGGAAAGGTCGGGTCGTGATTGACTCTGACTCGGAGGATAGTGCAAGCGATGATAATTTGGATCAGGTAGGAATATCATTCACGTGAATGTGATCCAAAAACCTCGCTGTTTACCGATCTCTAAGGCATTAAGGTGTCAGAACTGTATGTGTGTGTTGAAGTCCCATGCTAAGTGATGTAGGAAAGCTAGCTGGTTAGCAGGGGCCTATATGGTGCCGTCGTGTTGGTTTTAAGACAGTAACACCTGAAATTTTGATATTTTACGTGCTTTTTATTGTCGCCTGCAGCACGCGGCTATTGAGGCTTTACAAAAGTAGCCGCGTGCATTAGAACCTTTTCTGTTTAATGACGTCACAGCGCCGCGGCTAAACTTCTATTTCGGTTGTAGCCGTAGAAATATGACAAGAGACTAGAGCGGACAGACTCTTCTCATATAGTTATGAAAGCAGTTTCTGATTGGACAGTTGAAAGTCACTAGATTCATAAAAATAAGAATATGGAGACCTATTCATTCAAGTAAAGTTTAAATGTAAATACAAGTCATAAATGTAATTTATGATGTGCTTAACTGCTAGTAATGGTCATTTGAAAATATTTTTTATAAAACTTAAAATTGGAAAAGTTATTTACAGGTTTAAAGTTTAAAATGTAAAAAAAAAATTGCTTAATTTAATGGTGATTATTTCTAGAAATATTCTGTTTTAGATTAATAATCCAAAATAGCAAAAATAAGTAATGAAACAATTCATTTGCTTTTGGCAAGGTTTTCAATCTTTTAGGTATCTTTTATATATATATATATATATATATATATGTCCACCCTTGTGTGAGGGACCCCCAGCCTAAAATTTAAAAGGCATCTATATAGTTGCTTGTAAGACTTAATGTATATACAGTGAAAAGAAATATTATAAATGTGTCTAAAATATTTAGTTTATTTTAAGTTGCATTACTTTTTTTCTACTAACTAGTACTGTACTGTTATTATTTATTTAAATATTTTTTTCAATTTGTTTAGTTAATTTTAATTTAATTGTTTTTAGTTTTATTCTAATTTTAATTTATTTTAATTTAATTACTTAAATAATTTAATCGTATTATATATTTGTAAAAAATGTTACCGTTACAAATTTACACGGATGCCTTAGGTCTGTGTCCCCAGACCCCAGTTTGAAAATCCTTGCTTAGCGAACACATGAATTTGAACCATGATATGCCCCCTATAGGCAGTACTCCATACTACACTGCATGTCAACCTGTGCACTTGTTTTCATTTCGATGTTGTTGACAAATTTCAGAGCTAGCCAGCTAGCAGCTAAACAGAGCTCAACACAAACACTAACAGCAGTGTGATTACTGACACTATATTACTATACATATTATACATATATATATTTTTTGTGTTGCATGTATGTGCTATGCTGAAATTAATTAATACTGACAGATTAATTGAGTACAATAACATAATTATGTTCAAATGCAGGTCATATTTGGACTGAAAACCCCATGTTTAGTGGAGTTTGATATCTGTCTGTGCTTTGAAATGATTAGACCCTGTTCAGCCATATAGTGTTTGTTAGAGCATTGGGAGTGTTGGGTTATAACTATCCCAAATCCCTCTGTTATGTGTTTTTGTACTTCAGGATTAAATGAGCAGACACCCTGACAGGCAATCTTATAGATCACTCACTATTTGGGTTCATTAAACTTTTTTCTGCTTTAAAACTAGCATTCATAAATAGCATATGTAGCATTATTTCTGCTGCCACACCTTCCCTGCAGGCTTCAAACATAAAGTAGAATTTTGTGGACATTATGACAGCCTGCACGTTTTCTTTTGGTTTTCAATGAACAAAAAAATGGGGATTCACCTTCTTTCTTCACCAAGTACAAGGAATTTCCCTTGGGAAAATCCTAGCTGTCAATCTTCCTCTGCTTTTTGCAGGAGCTGCTGTCTCTTGCCAAGAGAAAGCGTGTGGATTCTGATGAACAGGAAGAGCCTGTTAGTAAACCTGCCGCCTCCACGGACTCAGAGACATCAGACAGTGATGATGAGGTATGGAGCTTTTCAGTTACTAAAGGTTGGTGCTGACTTTTTTGGATATTCAGGCTTTTTCCTGGGTCAAAAATGGTCTTTGATGGACGCGGTCATCCACACACACAGTTCAAAGTACCCTACCTATGTGAACTGTGAGCCCAGCACTGATAATAAATCCAAAAAACAGTTTGTAAAATTAATCTATCCAATTTATTATTGAAAAATTACTCTATCATTATTGTATGGTCCAAAGGAGAAATGTTAAGGCAATAAATTAAGATAGTCGATATAACGATATCAGCATACAGTATGTTGAGGTAGATTCAGCTCTTAGAATTAATGTGGCGTAAATGTAGCAGAGAAGCCAAAAGCTCAGTCAGTTTTTGCTTTCACTTTCAGTGAATATTTGACTGTGGTTTGAGAGTCCTTCACCGGCATAACTCTCATGCACAGTTGTGATATCCACAAGCTCAACTTTTGGGTGAAATACTTCTATGCAACATGACATTTTTTTCTTTATCACCAACTCCCTCTGTGCTTGAAATATGTTAGACAATAATAAAACCCTCAATAATAAAACGTATTATTAAACAAATGAGCAAATAAATAAGTAAATTGATCCAATAGTAAACTATAACACCCCCCACCCGCCACACTTGATAATATAGCTGATGTAATTTCCACGTAGCAGGAACCAAGCAAATTACCATCACAGTTTTATTGTAGTCGTTACTGCAAGTAAAAGTTCAGGATGTCTGCCAAATCAGTATCATACAGTGAGAATACACTTTTAATCATAATGTGCATGTTTCATTTTATTTATTTATTTTTCATTCTGAAGTCAAAACTAATTTGATCAAAAATGTCATAAATCGATCGTCCAGTGAAATGAGACTTCTGACTTCTCTCTGGTGACGCATGCTGGGCTTAAACCTGCCCTATTCTTACAATCAACTGCAAGTGTGCATTCAGATCTGTCTCCATCCAAACAACAACCGAGGACTTGAACCTACTCACTCATTTATTTATTGCTTTAATAATTAATTTCACTCAGTTGTACGTTATAAGACAGAATAAAAAATCTGCTGCTACATTTCCATTCTGTTTAATATACTGTTCTGGTCTTATTCTGAGTGGTTTATTTCGTAAGGGTTAATGCCCTTCGAGGTGTCCATTGTCAGGTATTAATGGACGACGGCGAGGCCTGAACCGTTGCCTCCGCCGAAGTCCATTAATACCTGACAATGGACACCTCGAAGGGCATTAACCCGCTTATACCATGGTCACTTGCCAAATAACACATTTTTAAAACATTAGTTTATATTTTAATTAGTTTTACAATCGAAATCTAAAGTTTTTACAAACAATAACTTGGTATTTAGCAACCGGAGATATTTATAGTCCGCTCAGCTCGTAGAACCCTTCAGTTTACTGCCTGTTGCTATGGTTACTCACTGCTTATGTAGCCAGCGCATTTATTTATTAATTTCGAACGGTAAACAGTCAGTTTCACCTGAACTCCTTTACTAGGTGTCCTCTATCACTTTTTAATGGACACCCTGCAGCCAATCAGAATCGAGTATTCATCCAGCCCAAGGTATAATGCATGTTATTCCACAGAAAATAATGTTAACCAATAGACAAATATTAGTTTTGGTGTTGTTTTAAGGTGTTGCTACTGTTGTAGCAAATCTTTCTGGTAGTTAATTTAATAATGTTATAAGGTTTCAAAAGGAAATAACGATAGATTTGAAAAAATTTCCACAACTTCCACAACCAATAAGGTAGCCTGGGAAAACCCAGACAACTTCCGGCAAATTTAGATTTGCTCTGCAAGTAGTCTGGCAAAGAGCCCATTCAAGCCCATTTCTAATCCGTCGAAATCGCGGCACCAATCAGAAACGTTGGGGCGGGCTTTACACGATGACGATCGCTCTGATTGGTTTTAGGTCTATCCAATTGTGCCCAGAGGCATTTGAGCGACGTCCGTTGGTGAAGCGCAGCAACTTTTAAATGCAGTATTATATTAAAATTTCAAACACATGAGGACAGCCTCCATGAAAGACCCACTGGCAGATGAACGTGCTGCTACATTTCTCTCCGAAACGGTAGGAAATGAAATTAGATTTAATAGAGGATTTTAACTGTGACAAGATGATTGACAGGGCAGTTTACGTGACAGGACGCACGCGACAGATCCGTCCGATAAAGATGACGAAGTAGTATGTCCCAAAGCTTGCCTACTTTTTTGCTACACATTCAAAAGTAAATACCTTTTCTTCACAAAAAGAGTACATACTTTTATGGCGTAGTGTAACTTAGGCGAATTGGGATATGGCTTTACACGATGACGATCGCGATCGCTCTGATTGGTTTTAGGTCTATCCAATTGTGCCCAGAGGCATTTGAGCGACGTCCGTTGGTGACGCCCTTTGGAAATGAGTTATTAATGGAGCTTTGCCAGACCATAACTCAGTTACTACTGAGAATGGTCTGGTTTTAACCAGGCTACCAATAAGGTGAACTTGTTCCACAACCTGAGGTTAAAATCACATCTCAATCTTACTGTTTTATTTTTCTCATTGATTACCATTTCATGTAGACTTTCAATGCAAATCAGAAGCTAGTGTAATGAGAAAGCAAATTTTTTTCAAGCGTATGCACTGCAGTAAGGTTGCAGAAATCTGTAGGTTTTAATGGTTATTTAAATCTACTAACAGCAAAAAAAGGTGTAGTTGTCATTTTAAGTCTTGATCATTTCGATGGCAAAATATACAGTGACATTTGAAGCGTACTACAATACTAAATACATTGAATCAGTTGTGTCTTATGTCTGATTAGGCGACTGAAGGCTGTTAAGTATTTGAAATACTTTTGAAAATATCCTGGGTCTGAAAGAAATCCTCAGTATCCATGTCAAAAGTTGATTGTAAATTAAACTCCTTATCGATGTGTTCTGTTGATCTATTAGTGGACTGTTGGAGGCACTAAAACCAAAAAGAAGGGGAAACCTAGCAAAGGGCCTGAAAAGAAGAACACAGTCAAGAAAAGAAAGGGCAAGGCGGCTTCATCCGGCAGCTCAAATGGAGACAGCTCAGCAGAGAGTTCGGCTCCAGAGGAGGGTAAGGCAGCCGTTTGGATTCTGTAATGCTGTTTTCTGGAAAAGTACATTTCAAAAGGTGTTTATCCCTGCTTTACGTTTCATAAGGTGAGGTGTCAGACTCCGACAGTAACAGCTCATCCTCCAGCTCAGATTCTGACTCGTCATCAGAGGATGATGTTTTCCGGGATGGTTATGGAGATGATCTAATGGGGGATGAGGAGGACCGGGCCCGTTTGGAGCAGATGACGGAAAAGGAGAGAGAACAGGAGCTGTTTAACCGTATAGAGAAGAGAGAAGTCCTCAAGAGGAGGTGAGAGGAGTTTCAAAGCTCAGATCTGAGCAGCCAAAGTCTGATTTAGTCGTAAAGACGGAACTGCGAAAATAGCTTTAATTACATGGTTTTTAGGAATCACAACGGGCTAATAAAAAGAGCATTAAAGTACTGCAATATTCTCAATGCTGTATTTAGTGTTATTTTAGTATTAATTGTTTGCTATTACAGTATTTGTCATTTTAGTTTAGGCTTTAGTATTTTTTTTAAAAGTGCCCCTATTATACTTTTTCAGACATTACCTTTCATGCATTGTTTAACATAGCTTTTTGTGAGTGTGAAAGGTCTTAAAAGTTTCAAAGATCAAAGTGCACGACAAATAAAGTTATTATCTCCTAAAATAAAGAATCTGAACTTGGATTCTGAAATGTCAAAATGAGCCATCATACGTTTGCATAATGGCAGCCTATGGTTTTCATTGGCTGCCTGTGAATGATGTCTACTTTGACCCGGCCTCAATCACTAGTTGTGGCTGAGGCCTGGAAGAGTTTGGTTTATGTTGTCAACATGTCAAGAAGACACTGATTTCTGTGCTGTGAGTGCGAGTCCGCTTTGCATGCACTTCAAAAGGATGAAGACTCACACTAGAATTGATAGGAAAAAAACAACACCATTGTTACTATTCGTGTCACTGTTTATCAGATGCTGAGGAAGCTTTCGGAGCTAAAATTCAGATATGGTAATAGGCCTTTTGTTTTCGACACTGTGTAAGCGGTAGACCAATCACAACAGACTGGGCCATCTGGCCGATTTCAGACTCTTTGAGAAATAAGGGGATATGCAATGTATATTATAAGAAAAGTTTGTGTTTTTTTACCTTGGATGCATGTAAATCTATTGTTTTACTATTGTTTAAATCTATTGTAGCACTTTAAATATTTTTATATAGCTTTAATTTATTTTTTGTTTTATGCCCGGTACACATTGTATGATTTTGGGCTTTCCCAGACAAAAGATGACCAATCGTGGCGATTTCTGTGGTCGTGACTCCTAAACGGTGGTCCTACGTCGTACAGTGAGAGAGGTTCAAAGACGGCCGTTGTCACGGTCTCGCGAACAAAGATAGCCTGTGATAATTTTCTGACAGTGTCAGAAATTTTAATTGATCATCTCTGTGTGTTTGCTGCTATGACCTACGTCTACTGACTAGCCAATAAAATTGCGCGACATGGAGCTAAAACTTAAAACTACTTGCCTCAAGCTCCATTTACAAAATTTGCATGCCAAGTTGGCCTCTTTTCCCTAGCCATGACCGCTTCCATATTCTCCTCTTTCGCTTCCTTCTCTTTTTTTAGCACACATGAAAACCACAATTGCCAAGTTATCTTGCTCTATTTGTTTGCCATTAGCGCATGCTGATGATGTTTTATTCTTCTATACTAACTTGCGCCGTAGCCTACGATTTAATAGGTGTCATCATTGTACAGTCTACAAACATGTCGTACCCAAGTTTATTAGATCCATGTTGTACAGTCTGATTTGTAATGATCTTATATGTGATTGCCAAAATGGCACAGTCATTTTAGTCCTGAAAGGTATTTCAGTTAGTTTCCATTTTTCATTTGTTTAAGTATTTTATTTCAACTTTATTTGAATTATCGGAAAAAAATACATTAGCTAATGCATTAGATGTCAATTACTGAATTGTTTTTAATAGTTTTAATTTATTTATAATAACAACACTGGTTGTATTGTGCAGAAATAAATGTAATCTTGCCGTGAATGAAGTCAGAATTGACTTTTCAAATAATTTCGGAAGAAATGGTTCTTCTTATCAATAAGTGTTTATTTCTTCCAATAAGGTTTGAGATAAAGCAGAAACTGAAGACAGCGAAGAAGAAGGAAAAGGAAGAAAAGAAGAAGAAACAGGAGGAGGAGCAAGAGAAGAGAAAACTGACTCAGGTCCCAGATACTCAGGTGGTAAGTAAACTGTATAGCCAACAAGCCTTTTCTAAAATAGGAATGCAAATGTGGTTTTACACTCGTGTTTCCTCTCTCTATTAATGCAGGTAATGTCCCACAACAAAGAGAGGCGGATCAAGAGAGATGAGAAGCTGGACAAGAAGTCACAGGCCATGGAAGAGCTGAAAGCAGAAAGAGAGAAGAGGAAAAACAGAACTGGTACCTTTCTTATCATTTTCTCGTCGTTAATCAGAAGATATTGAATAGACAGAATTTCAAATAGGAATTAATTATTAAAAATCCAAAATAACCCTATTTACTCAGATTATAACTGGATGCCACTTACATGCAGGGTGATCGAACTACAATGTAGCATATTTTTAAAACATTTATTTTATTAAGCTTTTTTAAAAGCAAAACAATAAGTAGTATATCTTATATTGTGCAGAAAATTAGCATTCTGTAGCCAGTCATGCCAGTATCTGATCTATAACTATTAACCTTTCAGCTGAGCTCCTTTCCAAAAGGCAGCCGCTGAAGACAAGTGAGGTCTACTCAGATGATGAAGAGGAGGAGGAAGATGATGATGACAAGTCCTCAGTAAAGAGTGACCGCAGCTCAAGGTCTTCATCTTTTGATGAAGAGGAGGAGTAAGTGTTAGACGATTTGCCTTCTTTACATTAACCTTCTTAGTCTGAAACAACAATTTGGATTAAATGTTACATTATCAGTTAAAAATGAAATAAAATTACATGATAATTAAATTTTTTTACTTGGACATACACTATCATTCAAAAGTTTGAGGTCAGTAAGATAAAAAAAAAAAAGATAAAAAAAAGTGTATTATTATTACAATTTAAAATAACTGTTTTCTATTTTAATATATTTTAAAATGTAATTTATTCCTTTGATTGCTAAACAGAATTTTCTGCATATTCTTATCAATGTTGTTATACATTTTTTTCAGGAATCTTTGATAAATAGAAAGTTCAAAAGAACAGCATTTATTTGAAATATAAATCTTTTGTAACATCATACATATTTTTTTTTGTCACTTTTGATCAATTTAATGCAATAAAGGTATTAACTTCTTCAAAACTAAAATTTTACAGACCCCAAACTTTTAATTTAGTGTATGTATACATTATGTAAATTGATGTATAGATTTTATAATTTATATACAGTACTTCTAGAATTTAAGTTTATAGATTTATAAAACAGTATTGGAATTTTTCTTTTATTTATTTATTTATTTATTTTTAAATGGTGTGACAGTTGTGTCCCTTTGTAATAAGCATGTTTATCAACTGTGCTCCTGTATTTCAGGAAAGAGGAGGCTCCGCCCAAGTCCCAGCCAGTGTCATTACCAGACGAGCTGAATCGGATCCGACTGTCCCGGCACAAACTGGAGCGCTGGTGTCACATGCCGTTCTTTGCTAAAACTGTTACTGGTTGTTTTGTTCGAATTGGCATTGGAAACAGCAGCAGCAAGCCTGTTTATCGGGTCAGTGAAGAATTTTTACCGTTTCTCATCCATTCACGTAATAAACATCTTTCAGCTTTTGTGATACCACAAACTACTGCAACCTGAAAACACACATTTTAAGATATCACATGGAATATACAGAGTTGTAAATGGACAGTTTCTGAAATGAAATCCTGTAGGTGGCTGAAATCACTGATGTTGTGGAGACGGCTAAAGTTTATCAGCTGGGGTCCACACGAACGAACAAAGGCCTTCAGCTCCGGTACGTTTGCACAGGAAAACCGGTTATATGTGCGTTCATCTCTTTGTCATCCATGACTTGTGTAATGTGTATTGCATGTTTGCAGACATGGAAATGACATGCGCGTCTTCAGACTTGAGTTTGTGTCCAATCAGGAGTTCACTGAAAGCGAATTCATGAAATGGAGAGAGGCGGTGAGTTTTAAATATGGAATGTTCATTAAAAAAACTTAGAAGTATGTATTCTTTTTTTCCCTTTTGTCTCATTTGTACTTAGACTTTTATTTACTGTCTTAAGCAAATTTATTATGGAAACTAAATTTTAATTTTAGTTGAATTTTTGGTTAATTGTAGAAGTGCTGTCACACTGTAGCATTATGGGATGTGCATATCCAGTAGTAACCTTGTTGCTGCCCCATAGATGATGTCAGCAGGAATGCAGTTTCCTACTCTAGATGAGATCTCCAAAAAAGAGCAGTCCATCAAGGAGGCGGTCAACTACAAATTTAATGACAAAGACATTGAGGATGTACGTCCCACTGATGTCATTTCCTGTTGTCCTTAATACAGGATATTCTGACGGTTATCAACTTAATGATTGTATTAATGTGAAATATTTTGAATGACAGATTGTCAAAGAGAAGGACAGATTCCGGAAGGCACCATCAAACTACGCCATGAAGAAAACTCAACTTTTCAAAGAGAAGGTTGTAATGATTAGATGTACTACCAATAGATATGCCCTTGTGTCGTTTAAGTGCCTACTTGTTCTCATGCTAATCATGCATAACTTGTGTGTACAGGCCATGGCTGAGGAGAGTGGGGATGGAGAAAAGGCGAAAGTACTGCAAGATCAGTTGAATGAGCTGGAGGAGAGGGCAGAAGCACTTGACCGACAGAGAACCAAAAATATCTCTGCTATCAGGTCAGAAACGCACATTCAATACTACTATTACTCAAGTCAACCACTCAGTAGTTTGGGGTTTGTAAGATGTTTTTGAAAGAAGTCTCTCATGCTCAAGTTAGCCAATCAAGTTATTTGATAAAAAAATACAGTAAAAACAATAATGATGTGAAATATTACAATTAGTGCTGTCAAATCAAGTAATCGTGATTTAATTAATTCTAAAATAAAATTAATTCTAATATATTTGTGTAAATATTATCATATTTCTATATATATTATGTGTGCGTGCGTGTGTGTGTATATTTTGGAACCGATTAATCGCGATTACTTGATTTGACAGCACTAATTACAATTTAAAATAACTTTTCTATTTTAATATATTTTAAAATGTAATTTATTTCTGTGATGGCAAAGCTGAATTTTTAGTATCATTACTCCAGTCTCCAGTCCAGGATTCTTTGAATGGAAAGATCAAAGCAACAGCATTTATTTATAAATGAAGAACTTATAAATGTCTTTACGGTCACTTTTGATAAATTTAATGCAGGGTTTCTCAAACTCGGTCCTGGAAGGCCACTGTCCTGCACAGTTTAGCTCCAACCCTGATCAAACACACCTAGCTGTGAGTTTCTAATGATCCTGAAGACATTGATTAGCTTGCTCAGGTGTGTTTGATCAGGGTTGGAGCTAAACTGTGCAGGACAGTGGCCCTCCAGGACCGAGTTTGAGAAACCCTGATTTAATGCATTCTTGCTGAATAAAAGTTTTTAAAAATCTTACTCATCCCAAACTTTTGAACAGTAGTGTACAGTACACACACACACAAACCCTCTAACCCCTCCTCTTCATAATAATTTTTCTTGTTTTTTTTCTTCTTTTCTAGCTATATCAACCAGAGGAATCGGAGTTGGAATATTGTGGAGTCTGAGAAGGCATTGGTGGTAGGTGTTCCCGTCAGGATTGATTGATTGATTGATTTATTTATTTAGCTGTTTCTCTCCTAAAGAATATTCTAGAATCTAAAATGTCTTGGTTGTGTTTCAGGCAGAGGGTCAGAACGCGAAGAACCAGCAGATGGATCCATTCACCAGACGGCAGTGTAAACCGACTATGGTGTCCAATGTGAGGCATCTTTCTGTCAGCTTTTCTGTTCTACTTTTCCTTTATTCTCATCCTTTTTTGATCATTTAAAAAAACTGAATTTTCTGTATTTTTTTTAAAGGCAAGAGATCCCTCAGTGCACGCCGCTATTTTGGCTCATCTTAACCAGAAATACGGTTCAGGCTCAGGCCAAGACAACAGCCAGCAGGCTAATAAACAGGTAACACACTCTCACAAACAAGCCCACTGCAGCATGAGCCTGTTCTGACCCAGAATTCACTTGTTCAACTTGTTTATTATGCAGGGCCAGGCTAGCCAGAAAGACAAAGACATTACCAAGCAAAACAGTGACCTCTCAGAGGACCTTTTCAAAGTTCACGACTTTGATGTCAAAATTGATCTACAGGTTCCTAATGCTGGTAAGTGCCTCAGGCCATTCAAAGTCACTTAAATCACCTTTCTTCACCATTCTGATGCTCAGTTTGAACTTCAGCAGGTCGTCTTGACCATGTCAAGAATCCGGCCAATTGGAATCCGATCATATTTAGCAAGTGTGAATGGCAAAAAATCTAATGATTCTAATGAAAATCACATTTTTTACGCATTCGTTTTGATTTGCATTCAAATGTGGTTTGAAATTGCATTACTGGTTTATGTGACTTTCTCACACCACGTGAAACATAAGCATGTCAGATTGTTATAGAAGACATGCTGAAAGTCACTGTTTTGAAACCAGTGGAGACAACGGCCCAGAATAAAGCCACGCATGCCAGCCTCCCACGTTTCTGCCGCTGCCTCAGAAGACGCAGTAGTCCAGCGCGGCGGCTATTGTCATGTTGTAAATAAGATAACGTTGCTGCTACTGTTGTTGTTGTTTTTGGCGTATGCCTTTTAACGCAACGTCATTGCCATAGAAACCAATGCAGATATTCTGGAAAACGAAAGAGCACCTCGGGACACACAAATCAGATGCAAACAGTTGCCATACACAGTGTGGACAGTCAATAATTTAGATTATATTCTAATCGTATTCACAAATAATTGGATTTGGACTGACAGTGTGAATATAGCCTAAATGCATTGAGCCATGTGATTGGCTGATTAGATATTTGCATTAACGAGCAGTTGAACAGGTCTACTAATAAAGTGTTTGGGGGAAAAATTGTGTGTGTGTGTAAGACCTTTATAATGTTAAAATATTATTATTTGAAATAAATGCTGTTCTTTTAAACTTAGAAAGTTAACTAAGAATCCTGAAACAATATTTATCACACTTTCCACAAATATATTAAGCAACACAACTGTTTTCAACATTGATAATAATTAGAAATGTTTCTTGAGCAGCAAATCATCATTTTAGAATGATTTCTGAAGGATCGTGTGACACTGAAGACTGGAGTAATGGTGCTGAAAATTCAGCTTGGTCATCACAGGAATAAATAAAAAGTTCAACTTTATTAAAACGGATATTTTAAATTGTAATAATATTTCACAATATCAGTATTTTACTGTATTTTAATCAAATAAATTCATCCTTAGAGAGCAAGACTTCTTTAAAAAGCATTAAAGAATCTTACCGATCCCAAACTTTGGAATGGTAGTGTATATGAATCTGATCCTATGATGTGGTATCTTCAATTGTATTGTTTATTATTATATTAATTTATTATTTATTTTAATCATCAACAGAATCAAAGTCTTTGTCGGTGAGTTCGAATGCATTGCCTGTTAAAGATGGGGCGCCACGCCGATCTCTCAACCTGGAGGACTACAAGAAGAGACGAGGACTCATCTGACCTACGTTTTTATCCACCCCTGCATGATTGGACACCTGTTCCAGGGGGTCTAAAGCTGCGGCCACCCCTGTGTGTGTGAGTGTGTTTGGAAAAGTGTGTGTGTGTGTGTGTGTGTGAGAGAAAGAGCGTGTATGATAAAGAGAAAGAAAAAGTGTGTACCTTTAAGGCTGAGCGTGTCAGAAACCGTATGAGTGTGTATGTAAATGTTTCACCTGTTTGTAAGAGGAAATATTCATGAATAATGAAAACTTTCAGGTCTTTTCCTGCAAAGGGTCACTTTTTGAGAGCTGAAAATTTCTCTGCATTATTTACGGCGTGTGCCGGCGTGAGAACAGAAATGCATTACCTCTGATTCTCCTTTTCTTACCAATGTATGCAGCTTATTTTCACCCTCTCAGACCCTCACAGAAACGACCCTTTTATATCCAAGCTTGTGAATGACTATCTCCAAGGACACTATTAAAAAAAGATGACACAAATCTTGGGTTTTTTTGAAAGTTTTTTTTTTACTTGTCAATGATGTGATTGGGTCTGCCTTGTTCCTCTTGAAAACTCTCGAAAGCTTTTCTTCACCCCAACCCATGTGTAATGGGGTTGTTAGAACAGCCCTGCTTAACTCCGCTTTCTGGTTTAAAGGCTGAGGGGCCGACCAATCAGAGGGGGAGTTAGACAATGTCATCACACTCCCTAAAGATAAACGTTTGTTTCATGTAAGACAATGATCAAAATAAACGTGTCTGCCATGGGCAAGAAAACATTGAGAATTGATGTATCTTTTTTGTTTTTACTGCTCCTTTTAAACCACATCCCTCTGTCTCCCTCAGAGCTGATGTAAGTGTTATTGATCATTAATTATTGATGAAGTCTTTTAGTCAGTTCTCGTATAGTTGTGGCATGCCTTGTAAATAAGCGATCTTGCGTGAGCGCTGCTGAATAAAGGAGGAGCTGTTTCATAATCCCTGTGTTTGTGTTTTTACTGTTCTTGCTCGTGTTTGTACTGAGGTTTGAAGAGAAAATTGCAATTTCAAATTCCAAAGCAGTAAAAATTTAAATACATTATATATATTCACTTAATATCACAATTTGGTGAAAATAAGGGTGGATTTTAAATTGTGAAATAATATGATATCCATGTTCACAAAATATGATTTAATGGGGCCATGAAAAATTACTGCATGGTAAGAAGGAACGTATTATATATGTCTGTATGTGTACATTACAGAAAGGGACTTTGGAATGACCCAATTGCAATCAGGCAGAGCAACACCATGCAACGTTTCAGTCAGGCAGTGTGCAGGGCGCACTGTTATGGGTCCTTCGTGTAGTTCCTGGTCCACGTCGGTCTGGATCAGAATGAGAAACTGGATAAATAAATACAGTCACCGATGATCAAGACACCAGTTGACATAATTTCGCCTGATATTCTCTAAAAAAAAAAATGACCCTGCAAGATTGATTTACTTTCTGAGAGATCGGAGCCCCTTCAGGTACAAAAATATAACCTTAAATGCAGTTATTGGGCAGAAGACGTGAAACTGACAATGCGATGCTCAACATTACTCTCATTTTGTTTAGAGGATTTACTCTACTAATGAGCACATGTAATTTACTCGATATCTAGGCGAAATGTAGTGCATAGTGATTTTAAAGTGACAGCTGACAGTTTTGTGTAAATATACACCGTGTTAAGTGGATTTGGACGCAAATGTAAACAAATACTGTTCAGAAAGATGTGTCAGAAACCATAGATAAACAATTATTCCTTTAATATGCTTAGTATAATAAATTGATGGATTCTGAAATCATTTATACATTCGACATACTTTTAAACAATTTTTTTCATGTTAGAGAATATCTGCATTGATATAAATGAGAGGAGTTTAAAAGCCCTGGACGTGGATCCAGAGTATACTTTAAGGGATGGGTTTTGTTTTCAATTATGTATTTGCATTGAAGAAGTCAAACATTACAGATCTGACTGATCATGTGATGCACGTTGGCATCTCAGAATAAATGTTTTTCTTAAAAAAAGAAGAAAATATATAAGTGAAATATGGGCGAGTTGTTGAATGCAAGAAACAGGGGTGACATGACATAAATTAGCATGACAGGCTAGCAGGCAGGTCTTCACTTTATAATAATAATAATAATAATTCATTACATTTATATAGCGCTTTTCTCAGCACTCAAAGCGCTTTACATAGAAGGGGGGAATCTCCTCAACCACGACCAATGTGCAGCATCCACTTGGATGATGCGACGGCAGCCATATTGCGCCAGAACGCCCACCACACATCAGTTTACTGGTGGAGAGGACACAGTGATGAAGCCAATCAGTATATTTAGACTTTCAGATATTTAGACAATCAGACTTTAACATCTCTGCATGCATGTTTTCTATTCCAGAGGATCTTAGGATGTCTTGGCTTGTTGATCTTGCCGGGAAGGCCGAGAACTTCCTGAATAAAGTGGACCAGGGTGCAGCCACCGCTTTGACAAAAAACGCTCATCAGTCCTCCCTGTCCTACAACAGCCCTGACACCAAAGATTCAATCCAGTACAACTCTGCAGCTTACAGCTCCACCCATGATCAACAGCACAGGGACTCCATCTCTGCCTCATCTCTCGGAAATTCAGCTTTCATCTCTGCAGCTGCTGGGAACATAAAGAAACCCAAAGCCACAGTTTTGGCCGGTACAGCTAATGTCTCCAGCACTATGCCTTTGGGTTCTAGCAGCAAAGTATCATCCAACTTTGTGCGACCCAAAAAGCCAGAAGTGAACGATGATTTGCTCTTTGACTTCTTGAACAGTTCGGACCCACCGCAGAACGAAAGAAAGGAGGTCAGGAGAGAAACGGCGTCTAAAGCTTTGGGCCCTACGGGGGGTTCAACTCAGACCCAGATGCCCCCTCTCTCCGTGGCCAGCGATCTCCAGATGGGCCCTTCTGTCTCTGCAACCCCGTCCTCTACACAGGGACTGTCCAGAAATTCTAGCCTCAGCTCTCTCTCAAACAGCTCACACAGCGTTAAAACAGAGGATGGCTCCACTCGAGATCAAAGCCAAGGTACAAAAGATGCATCGTACAGTGTGTGTTCTAACATTTGGTTAATTTCATTGGTCTGAGGGCAAGAATTTTGGCCTATTTAAAATTTTGGATCATTATAGGTTAATGACAGAGAAGAGATGAGCCGCTTAGTTTAATGAAACTCAAAGATCTTCCTTCATTTGATGTAATAAGGTTTTAACTGAACTGCCATACAATGCTGTATCAGTGTGGAAAAATATTTAAATTAATGTTATATAATAATTCATAATATTAATGGTAACAATAATACAAATAAGAATATTAATTAATATATGGTAAATTAATATAACATTCAAGTAGCCCAGCTCCAAAAAGCAGGATTGTAGATTGTGGATACAGCTAAAATGGACCATAATGAGATCTAAGGCCAGGGACAGAGTAAATGTAAAGACTATTTTGACTTTAATGTACTATTTATTTGTCATGCCTGACAGCTGATAAATGGCTGATATTTATAATCTTTTTATTATTTTGTCTTACAAGTAGAATTAAAGAATTTTCCATAGAGTTTGTATATACAAAATTGTTATTTTATTAAATGTTTGTATTTATTTAGGCTGTATTTGCCATGAAATATCCTGTGAAGCTGAAATGGCAATGCACTTAAATATTATTGAACATTATTTTGTCTAAATAAAATAATCTTTTCTATTTTGTCTAAATTAAACTAATAAAAAAAATAAAAAAATTTAGGCACACACCTTTACTTAAGTTTTGATCTCATGTAGTTCTTATTTCATTTCTTTTGTCCAGCTGTTGTTCCAGAGAGTTTGAACTCAGGGCTGGATGTTCCCGCAGAGGATCAGCCAACACCGGAGATCCCTCATCAGGACCGCCATCAAGAGCTTCAGCAGCAGCAGGGCCAGGAACAGGTGATCTCCAACCTTCGTCTCGAGAACCAACTTTTACGCAATGAAGTCTCTTCTCTTAACCAGGAGATGGCCTCTCTAATCCAGAGAGCCAAAGCCACGCAGGAGGGTGAGCCAGAGAGATTTCTGACTTGTTTTTTGTTGAACTGTATGCTATCAATCAGTATTAGTTATATTCACTGCCCAGCCAAAAAACTGCCCCCTTCCAACCATTCTGATGAGCCTGATGAGTCTTGGCTTTATCATCCTGGAATATGGCCATGATGTTTCTTCCTACATGGTTGTTTAAGAAATGAAAAGCTACACACTCCATCAATTAGGGTTAGAAGTTAGAAGAACTGTTGCCAAACATATAACATGCTGCAAACATAATAATCACTACAATAATGATCCAATCATAGACTCTTAAGCATTTGCCTATTTAAATCCAAACAGCTTTTTTGGGGGGGCCGGGTAGTGTGCTATTATAGTATTTATTAATATTTTGAATTAGCTTTTATTATTTTATTTTATTTTTTATATTTCTATTTAGCTTTCCTTTATTTTATTTTCAGTTTTAGTTGTAGTCATTTTAGTACTTAATCACAAAATCAAAATTGACAGTTCTTGTTTTTTTTGTGTTTTTTTTAAGAGTATTGCAGTGTTTGTTAGAAATGATTTATCCATATACATTTTTTAATTTTTTTATTCATGTGCCCTCATAATCTGTCAGAATATTTTCCCATTCCTCTTGCAACAACATCTCTTTTAATCTCTGATGACGTGTTTACTGGCGCGAGGGCGGGGCAACCTGTCACTCACATGAGATCGACCAAAAGCAAACGACAATGATCCAACGATCAATCAATTCCCGATTGACAAAATCATATCCCACTCTAGATTTTTTTTTCTCATTGAAGAAGCCATTTCACTTGGATATTCATCACAATAAGGGAAGAAAAGACTATCGCAACTTCCATTTCATGTTGACTTTAAACTTATTGATTTCAATTAGTTTCTGATTTCAATTAGTAGTTTTTCGTTTCTAAGCCAGCAGTTTTTCAAGTTAAATTTTTTCATGTAATATTTATTTTGTCAGCTTTATTTCAATTACCGAAAACTATTGTTAGTAGTCTTAATTAAAATAAGTACAGAAACTTATGCCAGGTACACACTACACTATTTTAGCCCCAATTTTCACTCGTCGACAGTTTTGTGAAAACCGCTGACAAATGGGTGAAATCTCGTGATCTGACAAAAGCGCTCATGCCCCTGAGAGATTTACAATGCTAAATATCTGGACCTGTCTGCGAATCATATAGTGTGAAATGTGTTAAGACTGGAAATTATGTTGGAGACGACTTGCAGCCAGTGAGAGAGCAAGATACAGGACAAGGGAAAGTTCAGGGGGAGGAGTCATAGACCTGCAACAGAACTTCAGCAAGCATGGATTCTGCAAGCAACCATTCTCTACTTCATATTCTTCTTCTTTCTTTTTTTCTGTTCCTCTGTAAATCAGCACACAAACTACTTGGATCGCAAGCTTCTTGCAGGCTACTGTTTTTAACAGAAATAAATCCAAGAATTGTCTCGCGTGTGATTTTACGTTATTTCTTGTATACATTTTTGCGGTTTGGTTGTAAAACGTAGTTTGTAGACCAGTCAGAGTTGTCTGCAATTCTTCCTATTGAAATGTATTTGAATGTGTAACCCCCTGTCGCCGATCCGTTGTGTAGTCGTGTAGTGCGAGAAGAACAGCGATACGCTGAAGCCATTAAATGATTATTTCCTCCACTTGTGTAGAGGTGAACCTTGCCAGAGCTCGTGCTGACAAGTGGAACTCGGACCAGTCTCGCGTTGATCGCACGGTTCGAGAGCTGAGCGCGCAGGTCGATGACCTCACAGAAGCCCTGTCGGCAAAAGATGGTCAGCTGGCGGTCCTGAAAGTGCGACTGGACGAAGCAGATCAGCTACTGAAGGCCCGAAGCTCAGCCCTTGAGGAAGCTCAGAGCGAGAGGGTCAGGTTAGTCTTTTCAACAACTCAAAGAAGCAGAACATCACTTCTGGTTTAGTAGACCATCTGAAGTTAATCCATATCTTCTCTTATGTGAATAAACAAACATCTAATGCTATTTGGTGTTTTTTGTGTTTTAGGATTCTTCAGGATCAGAATGAGGGCAGCAGTCTTCAGTCTCAGGCTTTACAGACACTACAGGAAAGAGTAAGAGACTCAGACTCGGCAATTAAGAGAGAACAGGAGAGCTACAGACAGATGCAGGTGAGTTGGCAGGTGTAAATGGGGCCATACAAAAAACAGGATTTATGTTGCAATCTCTATAGGTCCGAAGACATTCTTTCGGACATGGAGATTAACAGATGGACCTGGTAGGTCTTAGTTACGTGCCATTTTCTCACAGAGTGAGTTTGCAACACGACTGGCGAAGGTGGAGGCCGAGCGTCAGACATTGGCGGAGTCTTTAACGAACGCAGAGCGTCGGGTGACGGAAGAGAAACAGAGAGCTGAGGAACTACAGCAACAGGTCAAGAGCGCCCGATCTGCAGCAGAGTACACCAAACAGGAACTACAGGACTACAAAAACAAAGCCTCACGCATACTACAGGTATCCTTCTCTCTTTATTTTCATGGCACTTTTTATGTCTGTTTTATAAGCGTATGAAGTATCATGGGTGTGTGTTGTTGTTCCTCCAGTCTAAGGAGAAGCTGATCAGCAGTCTGAAGGAGGGCTCAGGTCTGGAGGTGCTGGAGGGGGCCGGGGCTGGAGTTGAACTCGAAGAGCTACGTCATGAGAAAGAGCTGCAAAGAGAAGAGATTCAAAAACTACAGGCTCAAATACAGAGCTTGCGGACAGAGATACAGGTGCGCACACACACACACACACACACACACGCACGCACGCACCGAACATAATTCCAAAATATACAATCTCAAATGTAGATTTTATTGATATAAAGTACGGACAGATACAGATCAGGGCTGGGCACCATTTGCAGTTATTTAGTGTGTCACCTTATTTTTGATAGTTTGCTTTTAAATTACTTTAAAAGCTGAAGAACCAAAAATGATACCAAACACGAAAAAAAAAATTAAATGTATTTCATTATTTTAATAAATATATATATATTACTATAATAATACATGGTTATAAATAGCAATATTTACTTGTTTATTTATAATTTATATATACTAAGAAAAATGGCAAAACAATTTATGTATTTTTTTCCTTACATTAATAAAAGTATAGTTTAAAATCAGAATAATTACAATGTTGCTTAATTTTAATTGCCAGTAAAATCATTGGAAATATATCAATAGATCATATTATATTTAATTTTATGCATTTATATGCATCACTATAATAATACATGGTAATAAATAGCAATAAATGCCAAACATTCCATTCTTTCACTTAAAAAATTTATAAAATCTAAATATTTACAATGTTGCTTAATTTTAGTGCCAGCAAAATTATTTAAAATATATAATGAATGTTTGATATGTATATCGGCCAGCTCTAATCCAGATGTAAACACACACTAGATGTCTTCTGTTTTCTCTAGGATCTGGAAACCCAGGCGCTCAATGAGACCGAGAACTGGAGAGAACAGCTGGCTGAAGTACAGGAACAACATGCCCAGCAGATCAGAGCCAAACAGGACATGGAGGCAGAGCTGGAGAGATCCAAACAGGTACTTGAGATGGAGCCATTCAGGTTTTAGAGGGGGTGTATTGTGGTTGAGGAATATGCTGAATAGTGAGTGAATGTTGATTAATTTTAATGCAGGAACTGCAGTACATTGAGGAAGAGCATCATCGCACTAAAATCACCCTTCAGGGTCGCGTCAAAGACCGAGAAGATGAGATCCAGAAGCTTAGAAACCAGGTACCCCACACACACACATGCTTGGACATAAATTTACAAGGACGGAATAGCAATTGAGGTTTTACAGTAAGCATGTTCAAAATAAACCTCTGTGCACTCACTCCAAGTTTTCTGAATTTTGATGGGGAATTTTACAATTCTCCTGCTAGCTGACCAATAAGGCTCTGAGCAACAGCAGTCAGGCGGAGCTGGAGGGCCGTTTGCACCAGCTGACAGAGACGCTGATTCAGAAGCAGACCATGTTAGAGGCCCTGGGCACAGAGAAAAACTCGCTGGTGTTTCAGCTGGAGAGGCTGGAACAGCAAATGAAGAGCCTGCAGGGTGGTCAGAACAACGGCTCACACATCAACATGGCTGCCATTGAGGGACCAGGTCAGTGCACTGCATGATGAGACTGGATCAATTCAACTCAAACTTGTTTGAATGGAACTATTTCATTTCTGACAGCCTGGCATGATTGTGTGTGTACAGGTGCTAGGCAGAGGAACACACCAATCCTGTTTAGTGATGCAGACGGACCTGGTACAGGAGTGTATGGGAAGGTTCGTAAAGCGGCCAGCACCATCGACCGCTTCAGGTAACTGCATCCCTGGAAATCTGCTAAATGTATTTTACGGTGTTCCAATAGCATTATAAAAATGTTTGTTTGTTTGTTTCCCTTCAGTATACGTTTAGGAATCTTTCTCAGACGTTACCCCATGGCCAGGGTCTTTGTTATTATTTATATGGTGAGTTCACAGCGTGTCAAGGAATGTTTGAAAGTCAAAATTAAGAATTTAAACTTTCAGGGAAAATTTTGTATTTATTTATTATGTGTTGAATGTATGTTTTTCGTTGCAGGCACTTCTACACCTTTGGGTAATGATTGTGCTTTTGACATACACACCAGAGATGCACCACAGTCATCCTGATGGGAGATGAAGGACTTTCAATCTATAATAAGACAAAATAATCTGTTTGTGATTAGTGAAAGTTAATAAAGGTTAAACTTAGGGAGATTTCAGGCTGCTGTACAGTGGCTCAATATGCATTCATATACAATTTGCACAGACATGTTGTTGGCCGTTTTCTCTCTCTCTCTCCCTCTGTTATACTCCCATTTCCCTTCATTCCACCTCATTTATTTTGTCTTGGCCCATTTTCAGTAAAGTTTGGTATGAGTGTTAAGAGCAGTATAAAGTGAAATATTTAAGGTATAATGTAAAGGTGTGGTTTTATTCGATTAAGAATCTGTTTTCTATTAATCATCTCTATTTCATGCAAATGTAATCATAATTATTTTTGTCATAGGAAAGAACAGAATGTATTCCTGACACTGTAAAGCAGATTTATCTTAATAAATATTAACACAGACATAATCTTCATTCTCCCAGCTGTTTTTATGACTTTATGGAGTAGTACAGATGGACACCGTAGGGGAGATAATGAGGAAAATGTAGAAGTTGCTCAAATATATTATAAATTCATATTTAAAAATAACACATACGTATTTTTATGTATAATTAATTATACACAAAAGATTGGGGGCAGTAAGATTTTTGAACGTTTTGGAAAGAAGTCTTTTATGCTCATGGAACCTGCATTTATTTGATCAAAAATACAGTAAAAAAAGTAATACTGTGAAATAATATAAAACATTTAAATATCTATTTTCTTTTAAAATGTCATTTATTACTGTGATGGCAAAGCTAAAGCTTCAGTGTCACATGATCCTTAAGAAACTGAATCAACACTGAACTAACTTCAGCTGAATATTGACTATTTTCTTTTAGAGCTGCTGTAAAGCCAAAATGAACTCTGTTTGCATCATTGAATCATTTTCCTGTTATCCCTGTAAAGCTGCTTTGATACAAATCTGTATTGTATAAAGCGTTATATACATAAAAGTGATCTGACTTGACAGAAATAATTATAATATGCTGATTTGGTGCTCAAGAAACATTTATTTTTTATTATTATCAATTATCAATATCAAAAACAGTTCTGCTGCTTAATATTTTTAGGATTCTTTGATGAATAACAGCTTCAAAAGAACAGTATTTATTTGAAATAGATTTTTTATTCTATTTGTGTAAAAGTCTTTGCTGCCACTTTTGATCATTTTAATGCATCCTTGCTTAATTAAAAGTATTAATTACTTGAACAGTAGTGTATATATTATATAACCTAATTATACTAAATATATCGTATGTCATAATATATTAATATTATCACATTTGCTGTCCCAGAAAAAGTATAAACAGACGAAAGTTGGAGTAGGTTTTCTCACTGGATTGCAGTACTCGTTGTGTCCAGTGGCGTCGCTGTGGATGCGTGGGAAGTGTGAGCTGCATTATGTTGGTCCTCCACCGTCCCACAATCCATCTGTGCTGTCCACGTCCCCTGACTGGTGATCATCTGTGATGGCCGCGGTTGAGCTGGCACTTTATCCGCATGAAAACACAGCGACCCAAAACAACCCCGTACCAGAAACCAGCCTGACCACATGTGGATATAACCCGGCGACCAGGTCTTCGTAATTGCCGTGGATTTAACGCGTATAATCCGGCGTTTTGTCTTTGTTTATGTCATGAAGTTTTGAACCAGCTGGAATCCGGATCTGCTGCTGATTAATGATTATTACTTATATTAAACAAACCAACATAAAACGCTAATCTTTATTAGTTAGCCTGAGTACATGAAACCCTCGTTCGCACGGTTCTGTACTGTGAAAGGCCCGGGTCGGTGATTTAGGGTTAGATCCGGTTCGGCTCGTCATGTCATCCTGGCTGGGAGGTTTGGGCTCTGGCCTGGGTCAGAGTCTGGGTCAGGTCGGGGGAAGCTTGTCTTCGTTTACCGGACAGATCTCTAATTTTACCAAAGATATTCTTCTGGAAAGCGCAGAGGAAGTGGGAGGTGAGTTGACAACAGTCATGAATATCATAAATATCATTAAATAGTGCTAGACATTTAACGTTTTTGTTCAGTCGGACAGCGGTTTTGTGAAATATGTGATTTTTTGTGTGTTTTCTTTAATCAAAGGACGGTATTTATTATACCTTTATATTTAGTGAGCACAACTGTAGGCTAGACTGCTGAATGTGACAGTTTGATGTTGATTAGTTTATGAATACAGTCAGTCCAGAGATGCTTGAGAGTTCATTTCTCTGTAAAATGTACTAGTTGATTTTGTCTGATAGTTGAGATATGATTTTTTTGTCAGGTTTTTGAAGATGTCATTTTGTTTACAATTTGGCATCTCCTAAAAGAAATTAAACTTATTAAAGAGAAAGTCCTCTAAGAAATTATCATTGTTTACATTTTGGTATTCCAAACCTCAATGACTGACTTTCTTCTGAGGAACACAAAAGGAAATGTTAGGGACCTGCATCTTCCTTTCTATGCATTTAAAGTGAATAGTGACTGAGGCTGTCATTACCTTGTCATTCTCTGCAATTGTCATATGGTGCTACAGTGCGCTTATATAATGGGATGAAGTAATTATAGTAAGAGGTTTGTTTGCATACAGCCGTTGAATCCCTATCAGAGATGTAGCTGTGGTTGGGTTTTAGTCACTTTATCTTAATCCAGAAAGTGCTGGAGTTTTCTTAGAACTTCTGTGGTTTCCTCTGTTTTCCCTTGTGAATGGGGACTTAATAATGAAGTAGGCCTACTTCGGTGGGTATCTCTGTCTTGTTCCTTGATGTATCTGATGATCTGCTCTATTAATTATGCAAACACTAAAAAACCCAAATGTGCCAACAAAAACTGGTGTCATAAGTAAATATGCCCTTTTTGACCATTGGAGGAGTGGAACACACACACAGCACACACTGAGAACTTTGATCAGCAGCTTCCAGCAAAGCAGACAGACCTTGAGTCAATCTGTCATGTCTCACGATGCATCGACCGGCCTGTTAGCACTTTCAAAACAGATTATACTAAATAAAGCCTAAAGGTGGAGTGGCAAAAGAGTTCTGTTCACTAACTGTACATTAGGCATGATGAAACCATTGAACATAATTTATTAATATAGGTTAATATTAATATAATTTTATTTTTTTGTTCATCCCTGTTCATTCCTAATCCATGAATAATCATGTTAATGATTTATTTCTTTTCATTAACTTTAAAAGTATTGTTTATTGTTATTTCATGTCATATTGCATTGACGACGTAGAGAAACTTATTGTAAAGGTGTTACAGATGGTGTAGTAGCAGTTCTTTGGCTGGCTGCCTGGAAGTGGCAGGTGTAACACCTGGTAGGGGTTTGTCCCATTCCACAACAACAGAGACCACCTACATGCAGTGTGCCCTTGAGCAAGGCAATACTTCTGAGGGATTGTCACTATATAAGTAGACTGTTGTTTGTTGCATTAGATAAAGGCTACATTGAAGTGACTTCATCACTGTTTATGTTATACAATATAAAGTAGTTATTAGTAGGTGCTGTTAACTTGTGTGGTTTTCTAGCTAAAATGATTTCTGGTTCAAGCCCCATAAAATTCAAGCAATGAGCCATGGCCACTTGTGTCCTTGAGCCAGGTTTAGCTTCATGATTCTTCAAGTGGATAATCTAACCAATAATGGACTTTTAATAAAGTTATTGCACTATGCTACACCACCCTTAGACTTAGTTTCTCAATATTTTATGCATTAAATAATGAAAAAAAGTTAGCATTATGTTGTGTTAGATTTGGCAGTGTGGTTGAGACAAGAGTATGCTTTGTGTGTAAATGTGTCTTGTTTGTCATGTGAACCTGAACTGAACCATGTTGAAATAGAGCCTTACTGGTTAGAGCTTGCAAAGGTGCTAAACATGCCTTTTTTCCCACTCTTAAGAGTTTTAAATACAGTATATTGTGCTCTTACTTATTGTTATTTACTTAAGAATTAAATTAAATCCTACAGAATCCAATCTGTATTTATTTCCAAGTGTACTCGTCGGTTATATACATGTAATATTCTGCTCTGGCTGTGCAGCTGCTGGGAGGAACTTGATCCTCCATGTCCTCTGGAATGTTGGTATTTAAAGGGACAGTCATGCAACAATTGACAATACTGTCCATGTGACATTTTTGTAGTCTCTGGGTGGATTTAATATGTCTCTACTTGGCAAAGATTGTTCACCTTGCTTTAAACAGTGAGGTCTTGTAGTTAGTCAGTGTAGTTAGTCATCTTCATCTCTTCCTATGACTTGGAAATGTTGGACAGTTTACAGATGAACAGAAGGTCCCATAATATTTAAGAAATATATATTTTTTATTTATGTAAATGGAAAGCATTTGTCAGTCTTACTTGCTGTACAATTGAGCTTTATGTACAGATGTAGGCTCAGCTATTTCAGAAACAATTACTTTATCTTCCTTTCTTACAGATTCTGCGGCGTCTGAGCTGCAGGTGTCCAGCTCTAGATTTCAAGAACTGGAGACTTCATATGTAACACAAAAATCTGAGGTGATTAATTTAGCACACAAAATGCTAAATTATGCTGATATTTTTCTGTTCTATCACAAGACAATGTGTTGTATGCATTAAAAGGAAGACATTTAAATTATGTTGCGTAATGGAGTACAATTGAATAATTATAGGATGAGTCATTTCAAAACATCATGAATGAATTCTAAGATTTGTAAATAAAATATTGTCTTTGCATGTTTATTTTTGTGTGGTTTAGTATGAGCGCTTGCGGAGACTCAACTCTGAGCTGGAGGAGAAGCTAGAGGCAGCAGAGATTCAGATCAAACAGCAGTCATTGGAAAACAGAACCCTTCTGCAACAAAAAGAGGTTTGGGTCAAAACTAACTTCACTTATGCTCTATTTTCTGACTTGAACATTTATCTAATATTAGTGCAAAAATGTCTAAAATGAGCACCTTCAGAGTGGTGATGAGGACCATTGATGCATATTAAAATTAGAGTCTGTACTCTGTACCTTTTTGTACTTGTACCTTTGTATCTTTTTATACTTTTTAAATGCAGTTGAAATTGGTTTTGTATTTAATTTGTATTTGGTATTTAATTTTAAAATGAACAATTGAACTTTGATAGTTTTATGTGTGTGTTTGGTGTGAAGGTGGAGATCAGTCACCTCAAGGCTCGTCAGAGTTGTCTGCAGGAGGAGGTTCAGAAATTCCAACACTCTTCTCAAGCTGCGACCAGCTCATCCTTCACCGATGCTGCTGTGCTTCCCGTCACTACTGCTGCCACTACCACTACTTCGTCTTCCTTTCTGCACCGGTCGTCAGCTGTCCATCAAGGCTTCCATGGTGACGAGGTGGACCTCAGTGATGTCCTGTGGTCGCAGCAGGAAATTAACCGTCTTTCCAATGAGGTGCATCGTCTAGAGGCTGATGTGGCCCATTGGAGGAGAGTTGCACAGGTCACTTTTAATTTTTACCTCGGATACAGTTTAACAAATATGTCATGGTATAGCTATCGAACTAGAATTTTTTGTTTTCTTTTCATTTACCAGGCATCAAAGCTGCCAGGAGTTGATGGGAATGGAGACCAGGGTGAAGTTCTGAAAATGCAAAGAACGATCAAGGTGAAAAATCTTTTGAACTGTAACAGAGTAGGAGCTTTGCTGTTGGTCAGCTCTCGGAATCAGGTTCTGTTTTAAACCAAAATCACGTTCGAACCCAAACAGGAGCTGAGAGAGGGAATGGCACGGGAGGTGGATGAGCACCAGCACGAATTGGCAGCTTTGCAGGATGCCCAGAGGCAGAAAATGGCTGAAATCTCAAAGCGGCACAGACAGGAGCTGGCAGAGTATGAGGAGAGAATCGAGGAGCTGGAGGAGCAGCTTCAGAGTGGTGAGGACCTTAAAATTAGAGTCTGGGCCTTTTTGTACTTTTGAAATGCAGTTTGAAATTAGTTTTGTATTTAATTTGAATTTAACTTTAAAATTAACAGTTGAACTTTGAGTACAACGCTGTGTTTATCTCCCTCTTCCCCAGATGGTGGAAGTGCTGTCAAATCAACCACAGTGCAGGATTCCGCCAAACTTCAAGAGCTGCAATCGACCATTCAGTCTTTACAGGAGGAGGCGGAGCTTCAGCACAAACAGTACAGAGACCTAATGGTCAGATTGGAGGAGGCAGAGCATCATAAAGCCCAGATAAAGCAGGAGAAGGAGGAGGCTACCGCAGAAAATACAGAATTGTTGCAAAATTACAGTCGCCTTCAGAAGTCTGTAAATGAGCTCCAGGATCGAGTCCAGGAGCAGGAGGGGAAGTCTATGCTGAAAGCCCAGCTAGACAATGAGATACAAACCCTGAAAAAAGCTCTGGCAGGTATAGAGAACCCCAGAAATTGTGTATGATCATTATGATTCTGTTCATCATATCACATCATATATTGTTCTTGAATGGGAAATTCATAAACTGCCCTCTGCGTTACATTTTTGTATTTTATTTTTAGGTGCAGAGAAAGAGATGGCTAGATTGAAGAGTCTCAGTGAGGTAAATATGCTGAAAACCTTCCTCTGCACAGTTTAGATGTTTGTGGTCCAAGAATATTTAGACATTTTTATTCATGCTTAGGATTTAAAGGGGTCATCGGATGCCCATTTTCCACAAGTTGGTATGATTCTTTAGGGTGTTCATGTAAAGTTTGTAACATACTTTGGTTAAAATTCCTCAATGGTTGTGTAAAACAACACCCTTTTACCTCCTCAAAAACAGCTCTGTTCACAGCGACCCATTTCTTTGCATGTCTCTTTAAATGATAATGAGTAACTGCTCACCCCACCCCTCTCTACCATGGGGCGTGTCGACACAAGATATATAAAGTGCTACCTTGGTTGGCAGACAGTACACAAACGGCTGAGGGCGGAAATATGCTAATACGGGACAGTTCGTCAGTGGTCGTGGGCGGAGCATGAGAAATATGACATCATATTGCTCAGAAAATCCAAAAAGCTTGATTATTGAGAGTGTTTAGGCTTTTTGAGGATTAAAAATAATAGAGTGAATGGATTTTTTCCATTGTATGGTGGTTGCATCTACACACTGCAAAGACACATTTATATGCATACACCATATAAAAGTGAATTTTACATCCGATGTCCCTTTCAAGTATAAAACAATTGATGTAAAAGTTAATTTGTGTTTAAAAGTAAACACCTGGGCTTATTCTTCAAATGGCAACAGTGTCATAATACTTTTTACATCTTTTTTTTTTTCCCTCTATTTAATTCAGAGCGGTCCTATAGAAGAAGTGGAACATGCTGACATTCTGGAGCTCAACACCATCATTGACACCCTCAGGACAGAGAAGGAAGAGATGGAGAGAGAAAAAGTTTGTATATGTTAACAAAGTTATTGTACACAATAATACCAATTTTTTATTGTTTTTAATCAGAAGTTGCAGTTTTGAAAGGACACTTGCGTGTTATCATGCAAAGGGTAATATGTGCGGTTACACTTTATTTGAAGGTGTCATTGTTACAGTGTAATTATATATTTAAGTACCGAGTGATATTAATGAACTACATGTACCTACTATAGGGTTTGGTTGAGGGTTAGTTGCATGTAATTATGCATAATTTACTGTTATTAGTATGGTAAGCACATGTAACATATGTAACAAGTACACTGTAAAATAAACTGTTACCTTATGTGCTTATCAGACAAACTAGTTGCATACAATTTTTATTTTCAGCTTGCGTTAGTTGAGAGACTGACCCTGGCCGAGGAGAGACACAGGACTGGAGAGTCAAATAGTTCTGTGGAACTGTCACAGGAAGTTTCAGACCTAAAGAGCCAGCTAGACAGACGGGACCAAGCACTAAAGCAAGCCCATGTCGATATAGAGACACTCAGTGCTGAACTGGAAGAACTGGACAAGCAGAACCAAGAGGCCACACAGGTATTCTTTTTAAGCCAATGTTCCATGGTTATAAGACAATCTTAAAAATGATTGGATCTGTTAAATGTGATTCAAATTTAAATGAAAGGATAACTGTCGACAAAATGCAACCTAGGGTCTTTTTGTTAATCTACCCGAAGCAAACTTTTGTTTAAAAGCATAATTAGACTGTCGATTTTGTCAGTCAAGAATAGTCAATCTCCAAATGTGAATGAACTGACTCTGAATTTTAGTATATTGCTTCTTATGAGGATCCTTTTTCAAATACAAGGTCAATATTGATTTTCACTAACGACAAAATAACAAATTATCCGTGAATTTATATGGAACTAAGCTTTAGGAGCTTTCCATCTTTACTCTCCTCCCTGTTACGTTGCATTCGGAGATCGACTATTTTTGACTGACAAAATGCCGGTGGACGGAAACACAGTGAGTTGTTCAAAATCGTTCTTTTTAGTAAACTCGGTGTACACAAACAATGTTCTCAATGCTCGAGTTCATGTGTAGAGCCCCTGGTGATACTTTGAGCAAAGTTTCATGTTATGTCGAGCCTTCTTAAGTGTTTTAAAAATAGCGATTTTAAAATAAAAAAAATTATGCTATCATAGAAGTGCCCTTAGCTCTCCCATTCAAAAGGCAATTTGACCGAAAACGAATTTACGGTCAAAATTAAAAGTGGCGTTTCCATTCTAATTATGCTTTTAAATGAAAGTTTGCCTCAGGCAGATTAACAAAAAGACCCTAGGTTGCGTTTTGGCAACAGTTATCCTTTAATATACTGCATACTTACACTATTTTCCTTCTCCAGCATCTTATTGCAGTGAAGGACCAGCTGTCCATGCAGAAAACACAGGCTGAGGCAGAAGAAGCCCGTCTTCAGTCAGATCTCAGCTCCTCTCTTGATCAGAGACGGACTCTTCAACTGGAGCTGGAAGCCCATAGGGAGAAGCTAAGTCAAAGTGCCTTCTCCTTGAATGAACTGCACATGACAAAGCAGCAACTGGAAACCACACTAAAGGAGTTGAGGGAAAAGTTGTGCAAGTCACAAGATCTGGGAAGAGAACTGCGGCAGGAGTCCTCCGACCTCAAGAGGGCACTTCAGGAGAGAGAGACAGAGCTTATTGCACTTCGTGAGGAGTTAAGTCATTCTGGGGAGCAAGGGAATGAGTTCGAGGGACACAGGAAGGTACTTGAGGCAAGGGATAAAGAGATTCAGGACTTGAGAACAGAGTTAGCAGAAATTAAGACTTCTTTCGAAAGGTCTGCTTCAGAAGACTTTGAATTGAAAATTGAAAATAGAAAGTTGAAAGAAGAGAGCACTCAGGCTTTGGACAAGATAGACTGTTTGGAAAGGCAGATCCAAGATGGTCAAGCCTCTCTAAGCAGGATGTCCCTGGAGAAAGATACCCGCATTGAAGCCTCGAAACTAGAGAAAAGCCAGTTAGAGTCTGAGCTCAGTCAATCTGAAAAGCGACTATCAGATCAGGCCAAACAGTATCAACAAACCATCGATGAACTGACCAGAGCACGCTCTATGGATGCTTCTGCACTGCAGACCGAACATGAGCGAATGGTGAAACTGAATCAGGAGAAAGATCTCACGATTGCACAGCTCAGGCGCGAGATAGAGCAGATGGTCTCTGACCACAAAGACACCAGCGAAATGTTGGACATCACTGTGGCAGGTCAAAATCAACTCACAGCGCTTCTGCAGGAGAAGGACGCCTTTGCTGAAACCCTGAAAGCTCAAGCTGTGGAAATGCAAAAGGAATTAGAGGGCAGTGTCTTGAGAGTAACTCAAGAGTGTGACTCTCTGAGAAGGTTAGTGGAGGAGAAGGACAAACAGCTTGGAGCCATGAAGGAAGATAACAGCCATCTGAAAGAAGAGATTGACCGTGTGAGGGACCAGCAAAGCAGACCGCAGTTATTGTCAGAGCCTCGGACACTGGACATCATCACAGAGCTTGAGGCCGAGGTGACCCAGCTCAAAGCTGCCAGAGATCAGCTCGAAGAAGAGGTCCAAGCTCTGAGGACGGTAGCAGAGGAGCAGCAGGCCACAACGCTGCAGTCCCAGCGTTCTCTACAGGTGCTACAGAGTGAACTAGAGCAAGCACGGTCAAGACATGAACAAAGCTCTCTCAATTATGAAAGACTCATCAGTGCTAAGGATGAGGAGATTGTACTGCTTCAGTCAGAAGTGGAGGGCCTAAGCACACAAGGACAGAGTCAAGGACAGAGTCAAATACAGTCCGTAGAAATCCTACAGGAGGACAAGACCCAGTCATTGAATGGTGAAAATGGTAACGAGAAACACGACCTTTCAAAAGTAGAGATTGAGAAACTAGTGAAAGGGATCAGGGAGAAAGAGACTGAGATTAACCAGCTAAATGAGAAAAACCTCTCTCTAACCAAGCAGCTTGACCAACTTGTGGTTGCTCAAAATGAGCTGGGAAAACTGTCACAAATGGTCCTTCAAAAAGATCTTGAAATCCAGGCGCTGCACGCTCGAGTGTCTGGTGGCAATGGTCAAGATGTGGTGTTCCTGCAGCAGCAACTGCAAGCATATGCAGTGGAACGTGAACAGGTGCTGGCCGTGTTCAATGAGAAAACCAGAGAGAACAGCCAACTGCGCTCAGATTACCATCGAATTATGGACATTGTTGCAGCCAAGGAAGCAGCCTTGTTGAAGCTCCAGCAAGAAAACCAGAGGCTCTCCACCATGAGCGACCCTTCAGGCAGTCAAGAGATGTTTCGAGAGACCATTCAGAACCTTTCCCGCATCATCCGTGAGAAGGATATCGAGATTGACGCCTTGACTCAAAAATGTCAGACCCTGGTCTCTGTCCTTCAGACAACTGGCGTCAGCGATTCCGTGAGCGGTGGCTCAGGAGGCGTTAGCAGCAACCAGTTTGAGGAGCTCCTACATGAACGTGACACCCTTAAACAACAAGTGAAGAAGATGGAAGAGTGGAAACAGCAGGTGATCACGACGGTGAGGAACATGCAGCATGAATCTGCTCAGTTGCAAGAGGAGCTCCTTAAGCTTCAGGGGCAGGTTTCTGCCGACAGCGACTGCAGCTCAAAGCTCTCTGTGGATTACACTAGACTTATTCAAAGCTATGAGCAGAAAGAGAAAAGACTGGGATTGTTGAATCAAGAGCTGGCACAGGTGCAGCAGACCATCAGCCAGCTGAGCAGCACCAAAGACGTGCTGCTTGGGAAGCTAGGGAGTGTCAAGCAATCTCCAGAAGTTTCTGCTATGATTGCTACCCAGGCTTTTGCTCCTCCAAAGCTGAAGGAGGCAGCACTACCAGGCCAAGATGAGAGTGTACATCAGGAGTTGCAGTCAATGCAGAGAACATTAGCAGAGAAGGAGAGCATGATAAGAACTCTGCAGGAAAACAATCATCGCTTGTCAAATTCTGCATCTCTGTCTGAAAGTGAGCAGAGAAGCCATGCAGAGGAGCTCAAGCATGCCAGAGAGAAGCAAGAATCGCTACACCGCTCCCTCAGAGAGAAAGATCTACTCATTAAGACCAAGGGAGACCAGCTCAGTCAGGTGACTTACAATTCTGATTTGTTGAATGGATGGTAGGGAAAGCTGTAAGATGTGTAGGACCTTAGATAGAACCTTATGTGGCTTTTTATTTTTTTCCTGTACACTCTAGGTGAGTGAAAATTTACGTAACCGTGAGAATGACAACGAAGTCTTGAAGCAGGCTGTGACGAACCTCAAAGAGCGTGCGCTGATCCTGGAACTGGATGTGAAGAAATTAAAGGAGGAGAATGAAGCGATAGCAGCAAAAGCTCGTGAGAAAGAGACCGAGTTCCGTGCCCTGCAGGAGACCAACATGCAGGTGTCCCTGTTGCTTCGGGAACGAGAGTTTCAGTTCAGTGCTGTGAATGAGAAGGCCATTGCCATGGAGAAGATGCTAAAAGATAAAGAGCAGGTTTGTTTGTTTGTTTGTGTGTTGTTAAAATATCTTATCCTAAGTTAACTCTTTCCCCTCCAGCGTTTTTTTTTTTTAAGTTGCCAGCCACCGCCAGCGTTTTTGATCATTTTCACAATTTCATGGCCCCCAGAATATATTGTTGTATGAATAAAGAACAGACCCTCTGCTTTCAAACAGAAACAACTTTTTAGTCCAGCTTTATGCATTCTTTTTTTTTTTATCAATACTTGAATGTGGGTATTTTTCATAAAAAATACAAATAAAACAAACATTTTGAGCAAAATTGCACTTGTCAAAGACTACATCTGAATCGGATTCAGAATGATGATAAAAACCTAGATGGAGTAGATTGAATCCATCAACACCCCCAAAGCTTGCACAGTCCTATAGCTCATCCTGGGTCAACATTTCATTCAGTAACATTAGGCTGTTTTGATTTATATACTTTTTAATGTTGATGATCGCATTATTTCACATATGCATATGATTACGATATCGATTCTTTCTGGATTATCTTTGCATGTGTTTTGATCAGGAGATTCAGTACTCTCCCAGAAGATGTGTAATAGCGCCCCCTACCTTATAACAAAGAAAACATGGAAAGCCAGAAAATTCCGTCAATGTAGGGGAAAGAGTTAACATCCAGAGATGACTGTATGGTTTCGTAACCATGATTATTTTAGAATTTCCATTTTGGTTCAGAAATTACATTTAACTTTTTTAAAATGTATGTTTACTTGGAAAAAAGATTGTCAGATTTTGAAGCTTATTTAAAAAGTGTTCAACATTGATAAATTTTACTTGATCAGATATTAGAATGATTTCTGAATGATCATGTTAAACTAAAGACTAGAGTAATAACTGCTGTAAATTCACAAGAATAAATTACATTTTAAAATATATTAAAATGTACACACCCCAATCTTTTAAATGGTAGTAACTTTTGAATTTAATTTTACACAACTTTTGCTCTGGTTTTATGTGTGTTGTGAAGTTAATCTGTTCTGCCTTTCTCTGTACTGTAGGGTAAATCTGGTGAGCTGAACCAACTGTTGAATGAAATTAGGTCCATGCAGGACAAGGCAGTATTGTTTCAGCAGGAAAGAGATCAAGTGATGATGGCCCTCAAACAGAAACAAATGGAGACGTCTGCTCTGCAGAGTGAGGTAACAGAGACCAAGATATCACATCATTACTGTGCTTTATTGCCTTACTGAAGTACTGAAAATATTAACTGTTACAATCTCCCAATTATCTTTAATACCCATTGCATCCATTACAAATATATTAATACTAATAGAGGAATTATTGAACTATGTTCTTTCTGTGAAGCTGCAACATACGCGTGATAAAGAGCAGCGCCTGAAGCAGGAGGTTGAGCGTTTGCGCAATCACCTGTTAGAGATTGAGGATTCGTACACACGTGAGGCTTTGGGAGCTGAGGACAGAGAGGGAGAGCTGAAACGCAGAGTGGCACTCCTAGAAGAGCGGCTGGCGTCTTCCTCTAACGCCGTGGAGAGCGCAAGGTGGGAGTAAGAGGGTTTTTGACTGTTGGTAAGACTGTTTGGTCCTAACCAGAGTTTGCTTCCAATACACTCCCTTGCTTTTGCTTTCACACCAATTCATACCAACTAGAGCAGCACGATTCTGGATAATTTTTGTTGTTGTTTTTTTCAAATAGAGGTCACGAATCTCCTATGACTCTGAACAGACAACTAGATAAAATGACATGTAATTTACTAGAGGTCCTGACAAAATGTTAATTGCTGCAGTCTATTTAAAAATGTTTAAAAACTGTATGCTTGCAGCCAATTTTTTAATGTACCATTGTATTGTTTATGGCTTCACCAATGTCTCTATGTGTGTGCATGTAGTCAGCAGGCAAGCATGCAGGTGGAGTCTCTTCAGGAGCAGCTAAATGGTGCTGTCAGACAAAGAGATGAAGCACTAATTCAGCTCCGTTCCACTCAGGATCAGGTCAACCAGTATGCAGTGTCACTTTCTAACCTGCAGATGGTGCTAGAACAGTTTCAACAAGGCAAGAGTGTACATTATTTTTACTATTCCATTTTTGGTATAATTTATGAAGCAGTTTTTCTTGTATGTAATGATGACCATTAAAGCAATTACAAATGTTGATTAGACATTTTCAGATTTTTTTTTCTCTTTCCTTTTTTAAAATGTTTGAATTAAGAGAGAAATCTGCAATAAGTCTTCAATCCTGAACAAAGTTGACATCTGCATCTCCCTTTACAGAAGAAAAAGCCATGTACTCAGCAGAACTGGAAAAATACAAGAGAGAGAAAGAAGAGTGGAGAAATAAAGCAGAAAATCTTGGGGATCAGGCTGCCGCTCTGAAAGTCAGTTCAAACCTCTGTTCTTTCTGCATTGTGCTTGATATAAGTATTTATATCATTGCTCAATGTCTGTGTGTAATCTTAGATAAACCTGGATGAAGCGAATGCAGCTCTCGAATCTGCCTCCCGCCTCACTGATCAGCTGGACCTCAAAGAGGAACAGATAGAAGATCTGAAGAAACAAGGTGAGACATTATGTCATCAACTGAATGACTGTTGAAATCAGTGCTGGAGAACTTTCTTTAAAAAAAATCATCTCAGCATTTCACCTCATTGTGTAACTAGGGCAGTGCTTCTCAACCTTTTGACTTGAAGGCCCCAGTTGTCCGACACAATATTTGAAAAAGGAAAAAGTACAGAACAAAAATTGCCATTAATGTTAACCACAGAAAAAACTATCACTGAGTATCAGCATTTATTTCCTGAGTCAGTTTGATTCTAATTAAGAATTTAGTAACATATATTTCTCTCCATAAACGCATCCACTATACTGTGGAGATGAGAGTCGGCATAGTCATCTTCATTTTTGTCGCCGTCATTGACATCATTGGGGGCAGCCTTCATTTTTATTGCATTTCATTTAGTTACCTTCATGATCCTGTGCTGTACAGCACTAATAATATAATATCTATCACACCAGACACAACCCTATAAAATGTTGAGATGTAGAGTGCGCCGCAAAAAGACTTGTCTCAAGCTTAGTCACCACAAAAACTCATGACACATGATCTGAGATTAGGTTTGTAGCACTGTAAACCATTTTTCTGAAGAGTCTTGTAAATGTCAACAGGACTAGGAACATCAGGAACCATTAAATTATGTTTGACTCTTTGAGACTGTGCTCTATGTAGTGGTTTAAGTTTGATTAATATCTGTGCAGACACAAAAACACACGTGTGCGTTTGTGAGAGAGATGCCAGGTCTGTAGATGGTATACATGCTTAGCATTCCTTCGCATCCTCCTTTCTTTCAGAGAGAAAATATTTATGGCATGTCAGTAGCCAAAGTGTGTAGACAAAGATTCTCTTTTTCCATCCACCCTGCCTTTCTATCACAGCCATCCCTTTCTTCTCTGTCCGTATCAAGCCCCAAATCAACAATACGGTGCTGTCGGTCTAAGAGGGAGAGGAAGGTGAGGGATGAGCGCTGGGATTTTTACTGCATCTGTCAAAGAACGACTGAGGAGAACGTGGACAGAATGATCGAGAGCGGTTAATTTTTGCTTAGCAAAGCACAAGTGCAGCCGACAGACATTCCAGGGTGTTTAGCACAGACAGGAACTCTCTCACCCTCTCTTATCGCTGAGTTCATGTGGTCTCTGGAGGTAAAGTCTCATAGGAAAAGAGTTCTCAAGAGCCGAACCACCAAACCTGCTGGACCAGTGAGGGGTGTCGGTGATAAAGGCATTTAGAGCACGTCATACTCACACACTTCCTTGTCATTACTCCATGAGACATTCCCAGACACACTTAACCCAACACCACTGTTACTGCTGTTTATGTTAAGGTGCGCACACACATACTTATTAGTTCTATGCAAACACTTGTTCTCGACTGTTTGCATTAATGGATAACAAAGTCATACCACCTTCTGCTGAAAGCTCTGTCTGCATCTCACAAATACAGGGTCCAAAAGGAACTCTCGCCAAGTGCAAGTAAAATTGACTTTGGCTCAAAATAAAAGACTTACTTGCTGGTGGCTTGTAGCTTTATAAGGAACTTAATAATGGTGTAATTAATTTTGACTTTTATGTTTTTGAAAGAAGTCTTTTATGCTTTCCAAGGCTGCAGTTATTGGAACAAAATTACAATAAAGACAGCAATATTGTGAAATGTGATTACAATTTAAAGTGTAATAACTGTTTAACTATTTTTTTATTTATATATATTTTAAATTTGTATTTATTCCTGTGATGGCAAAGCAAAACAGTCATTACTCCAGTCTTCAGTAAAAAGTATTAATTTCGTACATTTTGTTACTGACCCTAAAGCTCTTTTGAACTTAAAGCATGAAAACACAACTGTGTGTGTGTGTGTGTGTGTGTGTGTGTGTGTGTGTGTGTGTGTGTGTGTGTGTGTGTGTGTGTGTGTGTGTGTGTGTGTGTGTGTGTGTGTGTGTGTGTGTGTGTGTGTGTGTGTGTGTGTGTGTGTGTGTGTGTGTGTGTGTGTGTGTGTGTGTGTGAAATTCAGTTATTTTAACTAACAAAAAAAATTTACTTGTGTTGGTTTTATGAATTAGTCATAACTCATGACCCAAACTGTGACAGCAATGAAGGATAAAATAACACATAATACTCAAACCTGTGCTTGTGTCTGTTTTGCAGTGGATGTGAGACAGGATATGTTGGAAGAGGCTCAGAGGAAACTGATGAACCTCCTGAACACCACCGAAGGCAAAGTGGATAAGTGAGTCCAAAACACAGTCTGCATTGGAAACATATTTCATATATATTTAGATCCAAATATTTTCAAAAGGGTGTTCCTGTGAAAAATCATCTAACATCATTAATTGCTGACACAGGGTTCTGATGAAGAATCTTTACATGGGCTATTTTCATACCCCCCGAAACAAGCGCTCTGAGGTGCTGAGGCTTATGGGTAATGTGCTTGGGTTGGACCGAGATGAGGTGGGCGAGGTAGGTCAGCGCTCTCTGCTTCTCATCATGTACATTTCTTTTTATCCTCCCTTTTGCATTCACTTTTTTTTAATGCATTCTTCACAAATGCTAATGTGCACGTGCCTTTGGATTCACATTCAGTGAATATTGTTATGTCCAATTTTTCAAAGAGGAGGAGCAGCCTCCTTCACTTTTTTTCATTTCCTCCTCCTTTCTGTCTTACCCTTGTTGTAAAATTCCTTTGACTTTTCATCAGTCTCAAATGTGGCTCTGCTCCAGACCTCATCTCACCTCTGAAACTTGATGGTTAAACAAGTTTGGATTTAATATTTGACCTCCTTATGTTCGGTTCTCCGCCCAGCCTTGTTTTTGTTTTTTTTCAACTATCTCATGTTTGATGTCAGCATTGAGGATGTTTATCAGATGTTAAAAAGATTTTTCCACTCATCTTACCTCATGTGTTTAATTTGGCGCAAGCCTCGAGCTGCCCACGCTGGTCTTGTTGAAAAAGGTTCTTGTTTCGAGTTCTTTGAAGGATGACTTCAAGTTGCGTTTAGTCTTCGTTGGTAATCAGGGTATAGAGACTTCTGCTCTTCCAGCCTGTGCTAAATGACATGTCAGCATCCCCGGAAACCCTGCACGCATATGACCACATTCATTTGGCAGACTGCTAATAGGGCTGATTTGTTTTCTATTCGAATATCTGTTTTTCCGTTTTGATCCTGGTGGGGCTGAATTTCTCAATAACTAGGACAGATCAGTTCTGATGATAAAGCAGGATGTGGCTTAATTTTTTTTTCTTGGAAAAGCTGTAATCTTTTAGCCACTATCCTCAAAGGGTCAAAATCAGTATGGAATTTTTTCTTTTGCAATGAATTACGCTGCAATTGTTCCCAACCCTTTTTACTTGCATAATTTGTCATATTTCCGAGTGAAACGGGATATTCAGCGAGGGGGGGAATTTGGAATTAAAGGGATAGTTCACCCAAAAATGAAAAATGTAAAAAAAAAGAAAAGAAAAAGAGTAACACTTGACAATGTATGTGTATGACGTAGGATTTAGGAGTAGCGTAAGTTTTGACGCCTCAAGTTCAAGCCAAGGGTTACTCTTTTGGCGTTAGTCGACTTGCTAGTTATTTTAGTCGATAAAGTTTTAAATATGGATATTTTTCTTACTCGAACGCATCGCTTCACTTCAGAAGACCTTTATTAACCTGTATGAGCCGTTTCGAGCATTTTATCATGGATGGATGCACTTTGATGGACTTCCAAAAAAATACACCCGTTGACTCCCATTATAAAGCTTGGAAAAGCCAGGACATGTTTTTATATAACTCTGATTGGATTCGTCTGAAAAAAAAAAGTCATATACACCTAGGATGGCTTCAGGGTGAGTAAATCATGGGCTAATCTTCATTGGATTGTTCCATACCAGAATGGAATCAGACTGAATACGATTTTGCTGAAACAATACCTAATTTGCCATTTTGCTCAGTGTTTTTTTTTTTGTTGATAATTTTATATAATTAATTATTCATATTTCACTTTTGAGCTAATTTGCTACAATAGTATAACTAGTTGTAATTAATTATAAATATTTGGATCAGTTAATAAGTTAACTTGATGAAGCAGAATTGATATTACAATCTATTAACCTGTTCATCCAGTGAACACTCAGTATTAATCGTCTATCAACTCTCAAAAAGTATATTTTTTGTGGCCACAGAAAAATAACTTTCTTTCTTTTGTGCTACTCAAGAGCATGTGGCTGGAATCGCATCGTTAAAGGGACTTGCAAGCAGTGACCACAGAATCAATTCTCGCATGAATGTGCACAAAAATTGTATTTAACTAAATCACAAATACATAACTAGTCTAAACAAACACATACACACAATCACGCACACATGGGTAAATGGAGAGTGAAAGCAAATGAATGAAAGCTATGGAAAGGAGTCAGTTAACCACATTATACAAGCTTACTGTATGCTAAACCTCTGTTTAGTGAGTTTAATGTACGATATACTTACAATGCCTTAGCTGTTGAACGAGCGCCCGGAAGCAGTCGCAGGAGAAAGTCTTGATGGTTCAGTAGTTCGATGATGATGAAGTTGAAGTCAAGTTCTTCCGGGTTGAATGAAGAAATGGCAAACTTGCGATGTTAGCCTGACGTAGCTTGATGTGAAGGCCCAGGCGGCACGGGTGCACTGGCTCCAGGACCAAGTGAGGTCCCACACAAACACCAACCAGAATAAGAGCAGGAGTGTGTGGCCTGGCCACTGAGATAGGGCCCTTTAACTTCCGCAGAGGTCGAGTTGGGCTTGACCTAATGCGAGAGGTGTAATTTTCAAGTGGGAAAAGTTACTTAATTTAGAATCTGACTTGTTTGCATGATAAGAGTGGGCTGGCATTTTGTGTCCCTTCATACTCTGAATTAATATAAGCATACAATGCTTGCTATGAGGAGTTGATGTACAATAATGTGTAAGATACTAAACGAGGATTATTTTGATATCAAGCATGATATAGATGTTACATAAACTAGTAGTTCTATCATAAGGCATGCATAAAATATTATACAATACAAAAAGACAGTAATGATACACACAATGTCCTGGATAAATGCATGTTAATTCATGGAAAGGTGGGTCTATGAATTAATGGAGATAAGTAAATTTTATGGGCCTATGTCTATCTTTCATATGGCCTGTGCTGTTGCATTTGGCCTCCTTCCACATTTTTTTGTGTCGTCTTATCTCGCTGGTGTGCCTTTGCTGCCATGGTTACCAGGGGCCTGTTCTTCCCTTTTGGGGGGGTTGTCACAGACACCTTGGCACCTAGTTTTGTTGTTGGGTGAGGGTTTTTTCTGGATTATTCATTAAATGTAATGAATAATTGTGTTTGATTAGTGCAGCCACTTTCCTCTTATAGTCTTCATTAATATACTGAGTAAGCAATAGTAGATGAACAGACAGTAGGCAGAAATCAGGAGTTACAGAGGAAGAAAGAGAGAGACTGCCTGGGAGACGGACAAATACTGAATTAGATGATGGGCCCATGCCAATCCTGCACCTAAAGCATTTCCTTACCCACAATCCCATAGAAGTAGGCTGGGGTCTGGCAGGAGAGACTCCAACTATTCAGTAAGTGGTGAGCAGAATTACCCAACAGCCCCAAGAGAAGAAAGAGAGAGAAGGAAAGTAATTGTGTGTGTGTGTGTGTGTGTTTCTGGGTCAAACAGTCCACTTTCCATTTTAGCCCATATTTTCTTTCTCCACTCCTCCCCACACCTACACATTAAGATTAAGTTTCCACTCAAGACCTCTTTGTTTACAACTCTAAAGGCTAAAAATATTCCCGGTCTGCCTCTTTTCTTTTCTTTTTTTTGTGGGGGGGATAAAGTCTGATTCAGTGGTTTTATTTAAAAGATTGCTCTAGTCTGAGTGCTCTGAGGACAGTGTTTTTTTTTCTGTATCAGTATTTCACTGAACTTTGTACAGTTACCTTGTTTAAGTGAGAGGGGAAAAATACAACTCTCTGAAACACAACCAAAGACAGCACACACATAAACACTCTCTCTGACTAACTGACTTATGACGTTTCTTTTTGCAGTTGTTACAAGAAGAGGGCAAGAGTGGGATGACCGGGTGGGTCTCGAGTTGGCTGGGAGGCAGAGCCGTTCAGAGTGTACCCAACACCCCCCAAAGGCCTACACACGCACAAAACCTTAATTCGGTGGGCACACATGCTAATGCATGCGCACATACATTATTACACAAGTGCATCTTCCACTTACACTAGTGTCTGTGTTTAAAGTCCTTCTCTGAGATGTTCGTGAAGTTCCTGGAAGTAGAGTCTACTCCTGCACTCCCTGCCCCTAAACTGCCTGTTTATGACATCAAGCCCCTGAGTGCGCCCCCACCTGGCCGGAGTACTGCTAACACACCTGCATCAGGTATAACGTCTCATAAAAATAGGGATGTGCGATACATTGGTACCATATTGGTTATTTCTTTAAAAACAATTATTGGTACTGGCTTATGTGAGTTTATTTTTTAATGGATCGGTATCAGCCGATATTGGATATTTAAATGTGTATGATAATTTCCCCTATTTTTAAGTTTAAAAGTAATTTTTTCAAGATTTGAGTAAGTTTACTTAAGTAACACTGTTAATGTTTAATTTTTTTTTTTTTTATTCAGAAAAAATAGTATAGACCATTTGTCAGTTATCAGCTATACCATGAATATCTTACATATTATATATATATATATATTATATAGCTATAACAATACCGACACCGAGAAACAATATTGTTAAAAATGCTTTCAGAATGATTATTTTTCCTTCTGATGAATGATAGAAACATTGACAGCCAATCAAAATCCACCCAACTTTAAAGAGCATGAGCATTTAAAACGACGGACAGCTACAGCATCCACTTAGACTACGTCTACATTAATCTGGATACATTTAAAAACTCTCCGTCCACACTAGCGTTTTTCCGAACTTTTGGAAAACGCCTGAAAACGCTATATTCACCTTACTGCACATGCGTAAAAGCTCACTGAGATGATAGACGGAAAAAATAAATAATTAAGTTATCGCGCAATTCTTCTGGCAGGATAATTTTATTAGCAAAATATCTCACCATTACTGATGCGTCCAGGTTGCACTCAGTCACCATATGTTTGGTCTACAACGCAACTCCTCTCATGTTTTGCCACAGGACAGCAAATGTGAGTACATTTTCTGTCGTCTTTGCAGGACTGTGATATGAAGAGTGTGCAAAATAATATATTTTAGCAACAGAGTGAAAGTGAATAGCACATAACAGGCACGGTATCGGTATAAACATGAATATCTATTGGTACAATATGCGCCACATGACTAAACTGACGTCATCGTTTTTAAATACCTCCGTTTTGACTGTCCATACTACAACACGAAAACGGTGTTCTCAAATTTATCCACTTTTCAAAAAGCTTCGTTTTCATTAATAAAAACGCCGTCTCAGTGTGGATGGAAGGCCAAAACGTTTTCAAACGAAACCGTATTAGTGTGGACAAGGCCTTAGTGTAAACGGTGTTAACGTTATAGTTATCATTCTCTGTGTGAACAGGCCTGTATATTTGTGATCACTTCTAACACTGCTCATGTTCTTTCAGGTGTTTCAGGCCCAGGTAAGCGCACTGGGGATTCAAACCCTTTTCTGGCGCCCCGCTCCGCTGCCGTACCTCTTCTCAATCCCGCAGGTACAGGCAGCACTGCAGGAGCTGGGGGACACCTGCTTATGAAGCCCATCTCAAACGCCCTGCCAACGTTCACACCTGTACCCGTGTCAGCTGAGTCCAGCGGTGGGGCCGTGCTGAAAGATTTACTCAAGCAGTGATTGTCCACCTGCACTGCCACTCACAGCACTTTAGCTTATCAGGACACTACGTTCCAGCAGATGGAACAGAAACTGGGCCATGTCACGGATTCAAATATTTACTAAAATGGCTGATTGCCATTAGAATGAAAAAGATAAAGCATCTAAGGGCTGCCCGGGCTCGTTAAATTTGACTAAATTAAGTCCTAAGTTTGACAGAATCAAATTCAGTTTGCAAACTGAGGAAGATTACATTATCGAATATACTTGTGACATTATCCCAAAATTTATTTAATGTTGGTGCAAACATTCAACGTCTCATTTTTAGACACAGAGAGGTGTTTAATGTTTTTCTAGTGTGTTGAGAGACTGTCTGATGCTGTCTGGCATCCACTACACAAATGGATTTATTAAACTGTTTCCACTTCTGCAAAACTACCTACTCTTTCAAAATCCTCCCTTTTTAAGTGCTATGAATGGTTGGCCGTTTGGTGTGGCAGGTACAATAACAGTTCATCAAGAAGTGACATTTGATCTTGGATTTAGATTGCTGCACATGCTCCCATTCAGTACAAGTGTGCAGTTATGTTATTTATTTGTACATCGATCATCATCATATTTTTCACTGCTTATGCAGTGGGGATAAGCTAAAATGTATCTGCAATTTTCAGATTTCTTTCTAAGGTAGAAAGATAGATTATGTATATACAATTTGAAAAAAAAAATATTGCACACATAATGGAAGTATAAGAAGGAATGAGAGGATTAAAGTGTAAAAATGACCTGTACATTTTAAAATGGGTGTTAATAGATTAAAACAGCGGACTCCTAATTCAATGGGTTCAAACCAAATATTTCTTTGAGGCCTAATATAAAGTGGATTTTTTTTAATAGAGAAAATGGCCTTAGTAAATCTCTTTTTGGTTACTATATCTTTCATAACAGTTAGGTGCACTTGATTATATAGATTTAGGATAGATTTATACGTTTTGCGCTGGTGTTTATTTAAAGTTGATCGATCTTTTTGAAGTTTTGAAAGATGGCTCATGAAAGTGATATTCAACAACAGTGTTTCTCTTTTCTGCAGAATAAACTCTTCTCTACATATATTTGCATTTTTCTGTTTTCGCTCTTGTGCTTGTCTTTTAGTTTTATTTATTTATTTTTTGAGCGCTCGGGTCTAGTGCTTTTTTTAAAATATTAAATTATGGTTCCATTTTAATAATTTAATAATTTTTCTTTAGAAATACATCTCATGATAGCTATGCAAAAGGAACTCTAGCTGTTTGGTAATTAATTCGTAAATCCTCTAATGCTGAAATTGTATTTCCATATATTCTACGAGACTTATAGGGGTATGTTGATCTTTGCGTCTTTTTTTTCTCCTGCAGACTATGTAATCGCAAGGCTGTAATTTAAAAGTCCTTATGGAGGCAGTGGTGTAGAGCATTATCAGACCAGATTAACCTCAAAAGGGAATGTCCGTCTCTCCCAATATGTCTCCAGGGAAAACCCTGTCTGGAATTCCAATTGTAGTGTAACCGCGTCTAATACAGCGGTCTGTTCTCTGTAATCTGGTGCGTAGATTCTTGGAACATTTAACCAGTTTAAATCTATATTGATATTGACATCCAGTTGTGGATATACAGTGGTGGCCAAAAGTGATGTCTGGAGGGGATGTGTTTTAATGACCCTACAAGTTTGATTAAATCGTCAAAATATGAGGAACATATTTTATATTTTTTTAAATACGAGGGAAGAATAAAACCCTAAACTAGGTCAATGTATTTATCTGACCAAATTATTTGGCAAAAAAAGAAAAGCGGTTTTATTGTACTATGCAAACAGGTTACAGGTTTTGTTTTACTATGCAAAAAAATGTATAGAAAAACAAACAGCTCACAGAAAAAAACTCATGCATTGACTACAGCATTATCAGTTATTAATATTTTGTTGGTCTTGTTTTTGCATGTGTTTGTAATTTGGCGTGTTTCATTGCTTTATCACAAATAAAACAACTGACTTCAAGCACAACTACGCAATACCAAACTACCTTCAAAAGTTCAGGGTCAGTATGTTGTTTTCTTGTTTTTTAAAGAAATTAATTATCTTGCTACTAATCCTTTTGCTTGCTTTATTCAGCAAGGATGCATTAAATTGATCAAAAGTGAAGAAAAGACTTACATTATTACAAAAGAAAATTCCTATTTCAAATAAATGTTGTTCTTTTGGACTTTATTCATCAAAGAATCCAGAAACAAGCATGATGTTTTCCACAAAATCATTACTAACTCTGATATTAATAAGTGTTACTTGAGCACCAAATCAGCATATTAGAATGCAGCAGATGCTATTGATAATTCAGCTTTGCCATCACAGGAATAAATTGCGTTTTAAAATATCGAACTGGATCAAATAAATACAGACTTCATGAGCATGAGAGACTCAAAATAATAGTGTATGTAATGATTTGAATGAATGAGGGGTTTATTTGGCACTGTTATCATGGTGTATTATGTTGTAATGTGTTAAATTCAGCACAGGCAGCTGTATTACTGCTATTTCATACAAACATACACCATGTAAACAATTACTTTGCTGTAATGGCACGTTTGAATTCTAGAAAGTATCTGTGGTGCTCTGAAGCAAATCCGTTGCACTATGGTGGAAACACTCACAAGGTGTTGGACATAGTGAATGTAAGCAGGTGTCAGATTTTAATGTGAACGTTGCTCACACAGCACTCACAGAGCCAGACAAAATAACCTTGCCCTCACCAGGGAACACCTGCTTCAGCCTCCCACATTCCTTGCAGACATTTTTTCCCCGCTGTTAGATTGTGTACATTTGAACCGTCATAACTCTGCTGTCTGTTTTATCAGCATCAGATCAAGTCTAAACCTTTTTTATATCTCAAGATCTCCACCCAAATGGGCTTTTGCCCAGAGGGTGTGTTAATCTGGCAGGCTTTGAGCACCCCGAGCCTGAAAATATTTGTATTTCAAAGTCTAATGAATGTCATTAAAGAAATGTGCAGGAAAATCACTGATGCATTTAATGGCCAACTGAACTATTAACTGATGTAACTCTTGAAAAACTTTTCCTCTTCTGCCTCACTGTAGTAAGCCTACTGCCCAAGTTCACTGTTGACACTGAACGGTTGAGTTTATTTCCAGTGTGGCAGTGTGCTGCCTGTTGATGTGACCATTGACTCCATCTTCTTTCCTTAATGCATGCCAAAAAGCTCTGATAAAGTGTCTCAGTCTCCCAGCAGTCTTCCCTGCTGAATTCAGTTCGCATCTGGCTTGCTAGATGCTGCCAAACCTACTCTAAACTCAATTAATCAATTGACAAAAGCAAAGTTAGTTGATATAAAAGGAGACAATAAAAACAAAGTTTGACTTTCTATGTGCAGCCTTCCAGTCAAGTGTGTGGGCCGAGTGTGTTACAGCTCAAAGGTTAGCGGTACAAGGTTATTTCAGCATATTTACACTAGGCAATAGCTAATAAGATGCAGGTCAAGGTGAGACTGTGGTTATGGCCTGCTGTCCAATCACTGGGCTGCAGTGAACTTTTTATATTAATTTCTATATTAATTTCACTAACAGCGCTAATATGTAAGCTATGTTTGTGAATTAAAAACATTTTGTGTTATAGACAATTTTTTTGTAATAAATACTATTGTGATATGTACATTTTTATTGTTTACAGGTGAAAATTAATCGACGCGCCGCTAACACTTGTCGCACCGGCAAGCGCGAGAGCAAATTGTTTATTTGATGAATACGTGCTCTGTTTTTTAATCAAACGCAGTTTGTGTGTGTGTTTGGCGCGAACTTTTTAAAAAACTTTTTTTTTTTCTTTAAAGGGCCCCAGCCTTCGTTTTGACTTCCTTTGGTCCAAAATATTTTGCCCTGACATCGTTTAACACACCTAGTTAAATTTTAAGACCATAATAGTTTTGTTTAGTTAAATTAACTACTGTTTTACTTTACTTTTAGCCTGAACAACTCTGTTTAATAGTGAATAATGGTTAATGGGATACGCCGGACGTAAAGACTCGACACCAGTAACAGTTACATAGCCTACTGTAGCTCCTTCTAAATTTAAGTTAATTATGCGTCGTTTTATAGATTCTTTGCTCGGTTTTCCTCGTTGTCGTCTTCCTTCTCGTTCTGAGTCTGTGGCAGCTCCCTGTGCGCGCTTTCGTTCCAAAGGGGGCTGTCTATCTTTGATGGGATCCAGCTGTTGGCCAAGTGCTCTGGGGGCCCGTTTATTTGCATTGCTAAACAATCCGTGGAGTGGGCCGTGTACGGAGAAATACAGCAAGATTTCTATTTTTTATATATAGTAGGTCCCTCCTCTTACTATTGGTCAATGTTCTCACACGTTCTTGCCTTCGGTCGACAGGGCGGCCGCAGCGGGTAACCAAAGCCAAGTGTCTCGACATTCAAGTGAACGCGCGTACGCGGAGGGGGCGCTTTGGGCACTTCATTTTGCGCATTGGTTCCAGCGAGCCCGTAAAGGTAGTAAAACCACAAAGATCAACTCTTTTCCTATTGCGAGGAGTTTACGGGTTGGTGGTGTAACGTTCGTTCCAGGGGAACCACAAGGATCCAAATAAACATGTTATTTGAACTACGTGGCTTGAGTTGGTCGACCAACAAAAGGTGAGTTTAATTAGTCAGCTGGTGCTTTATGGCAAGCCATTTTAGCATACATTACTTACAACTGACTTACGCCACTTATTTATGATTTGCTAAGTAATCCTATATTGACTAGCCTAGTATCTTGACTTTTCATTAGATACTAGAGTGACTTATCTATTCAATTAGTCAATAATATTAATTAATTTGCTATGTCTCCATGCCAGTAGTGACAAGTAAATATTCCATTGTTACTGGTGACAAGTTGCTAATTGCCATTGGGTATTTGTGGTTCATTTCTTAGTTCTAGTAACTATTCCAGTAGTTACTAATTATCTAGTTTATTTATTATGGACTAGTATATGCCAACACTTAAAATAAAGTTGCTGCCTTAAATTAAGTACAATAAACTTGGATGTTTAAGTAATTTAAACTTAAATTACATTAAACTGACTTTTAAAAAAATGAGTTGAATCTTATATAACTTAAAAAAAACAGTTTAAAATTGCTTAACTTATTTTGAGTTAAAGCAATGTAAAAACGCATGTTGTCATAACTTATTGATCATTTCAATTTGTATTTTTTATTTATTTATTTATTTTACAGTGAATTGTTACTATAGTAACATCAACTGTGTTTTGCATTACTAGTAATATTACTATTAACATTGTCACTATTGGGATGGTAACTAGTTGCAAATAAATAAGTGTTAGTATGTAATAAATATGTACTAGTCACTGTTGGAATAAGAACTAGTATCTAATAAATAAGACTCTACTAGTGACAAATTGAACAGATACTAGCCACTATTGTATTTTTACTAGAAAATAAGAGCTGGTAACAAAACCGATACTAGATATTTTTTTACGATTTAATGTTAATGTGCATTTTCATAGTACTTTAAAAGATTATGTGAACCATGATAAGTTCGCAAAAGTAATCCAACTTTTTTGTCGATATTCCTGGTTTTGAGTGAGCATTTAGTGCTTATGTCAGTAAATGAACCCTTGAAGAATTTCAATGTTTGACATATTTTTTTTTTTTTTTTTTGTAGAATGTTGTCAATTTTAATATGTATCATATGCTGCATTCACTCTGGGAAAAGTCAGGTAAGTGATTTTCTGTTTTTTTGTCCTTGAGTCATTCAAGCTTGCCACTGTTGTTTGATGCCTGTCGTAATAAGAGTGCCTCTCTTGTTCTTTTTTGATTAGTTTTACTTTTTCTTTGCTTTTCCAGTGCTGTTGTACATCATAAGTATGCATAAACATATGATAGCAATGCCAAACTACTTCAAAAAGCCTTCTTGCTGCACAGAATGAACTCTATAAAATGTTGTTTATCTACTGGATTGATTATGAAATCCCTATGTTTCTCCAGTCATGCACAGATGGATTTACTTATGACCGCCGTGCCAGACAGTGTATTGGTTAGTGGCATATCAGCTGTCATGATATTATTATGTTCATCAAGAACTTGTATTTCAAATACAGCTGTTAATGGCATTTCTCACATATACTTTCAGACGTTGATGAATGCCGAACACTGCCAGACCCGTGTCGGGGTGACATGCAGTGCGTAAATCAGAACGGTGGGTACCTGTGCATCCCCCGTGGACTCTACTCCCAATCTTACGCCCGCAGCAGCCCACGCTCCTACCCTGAGGCTTCCTATCCTGAAGAGTCCTACCCTGACAGATCGGTTGGATATCCTGAACCGTTCATCCCTAACAGTCCTCCTGTGGGAGCAGGCACTGGTCCAGGCCCTGGTCCGAGCTACCCAATAGTGAGCCGGTCCACTCCCTGCCTTCTCGGATATACACTTGGTGTTGATGGCACTTGTGTTGGTAAGTTTTGCCTTATGATTCTATACATTTCAGCATCTTGTACAACCTTGTTGATCATGGAGGTGTTGGTTAAAGATTCTACCAGAAAAGGTTGTAAGTTCAAACTCACAAGATTTGTACACATGCCTGGCTTTTTAGGAAGTCTTAGTCTGATTTAACCATTAAAAAAAAATATATAATATGAGTTTTTTACCGAAATATATATGCATGGACAATTACTATCTTAAAACTATCTAAAAAAGTGTAATTTAATACTTTAGATCAAAAGGCTATTGAGGTCATCAGAAATTCAGTCAGGTGTGTGGAAACTTTTATCTGGTAGTGTGAATTATCATATTATGATAATATTTTGCCATAGGCTATATCACTCCAGAGATACAGCCACTGTAATATGTCAACTAATGACACATTTGTTTTTTAGATTAGCTTTAGTTGTAGCAACTTTTTAAATGTGCTTATACTGTATGCCAGACTGAGATTTTGTTTTAAGTACCTAATTTAAGTTTTGTGAATTGGGATGGTGATTAGACTAGAAAAGTAATATTGTATCTAATAGCATCTTGTATCTAATGAACAATGTAACTGAAAAGAAGCTACTATTATCTACTTAAAATACTAGTATCTAATGAACAATAAGGCCCAACTAGTGACAAATGGAGTATATATTAGTCACTATTGGATTATTTACTAGAAAATAATAACTAGTAACAAAACAGATACTAGTTAGTTTTAAATGTTATCATGCCTTGCATTGTGCTTTAGAAGAATATGTGTACTAATTATTTGCACATGATAAAATACCGAATTCAAGTTTAGTTCCCAAGAAGAACTTCATACATTCTGGCATATATAAAGCCAGTTCTTTATAAAGCTAAGAAGAACTCTTTGAAACGTGGTCAATACTCACTCTGGGTCACATCAGGTTGTGGTCTTATGTTTACTTCATTTTCTGCAATGGGCCATGGGTCTTCTCGCTTTGAAATGAAGCAAAGACTCAGTTCTGTGCTGGACTGTAATTTAGTAACGGCTGTGGTGGGCTGAGTGGCATCTTAAAGACTTCAGCAGAATGAATCTCGTAATTTGGACTGGATCAGTCATTAGTGTGGAACCACAAAATACTGTGGAACCTCAGAACAAACTACATCTTGTGAAGGGGCAGGAAGACACACAGGACCTGGCATTCAGCCCTGCTCACTGTTCCAACTTTACAAATACAACGAGACGGTTTTTGAGTTCCTTATTGGCTGTCATAAATCATCAGTTTGTAACTGGCTCTATGTGGTCTGCTTCTGTTGAAGTTGTTGAGCTGAATGTGGTGTCAGTGATATCTCCTGTGTTTTATTGCTTCCATCTAGATGGGTGTTATGTATTGTGTTATCAGAGTCTTTATTTGTGTCAGCAATGTTGACCTATTTCACGTGCCATTTGATAAATGGTAGCACAAATAACGGCAGTGCTCTATTTTTCGATATGGTCTGCGGATTTGTCTCGAGTTGGTGCCAGCCTTTGCAGTTAATGCATTCTCCAGTCTTCTCTTACTCCTCTGAAGAAACACAGTGATAGATTTGTTACCTTTTGAGCCCAAGACGGTCGTGTTATAAAGAAGATAGACGCACAGATGCGCTCATTAATGCGCTTTTGCACATAAGCGCATATCCTGACCTGGGAAATACTTGAATTGAGTAATGAAGATGAATGTTATTTCCTGTGCTACATTTTGGACACAGAGTAAGGTCTTGTAGAGCCACTGAGACATTCAGTACAGCAGCATTTTAAGCTTGGATAAATCGTTAAAACTCCTAAAGACAAACCATTGCGGTTTCTCAGCATCTGTGGTCATTCGTGCCAAACGTGAGGTCATTTGTTGTTGAATGAAATCTGTCATTGACCAGCTGTGCAACTTGTGAGCTTCCTTTGTACAGTGTGTGTTCAGTATTTATGTATGTTAAGGGATGCTGTTATGGAAGAGTAACTGTACAGGAAGTGTGTGTTAAACCATTTCATCATTCATCTTACAGGTATTACTGTGGTGTTAGCAACGTGTGTGTGTTTGTAAAACTAGGGAATGCCCACTCCCTGCCAGTGGCGCTAAGATGTGATGGACCAAAACAGTCAACCCAGTCAGTACCTGAAATGTGTCCATCATAAGTCCCATCAATCCTGTGTTTAGCATCTGTACTTATAAACTTCTGAAAGAGAGTTCAGTTCAGTTCAGTTGAAACTTGAGAAAATAAGATCTTAAGCTCACTTATGATTCTGGAATGTGGATGCTTTGCATCAAAATTAAAGCGCTTAAATGATCTTATTCTAGGTGGGACCTTGAAACAGTTTCAAAATGTTAATTTGTCAAGTTGAAACTTGCCTACTTAGGCTGTGGGACTGTAACTGGTGTCTGTCAGCAAATGGGGAGTAGGTGTAGTACCGCAGACTAATTAATGTGTTTTAGCTTTGTGGGACGTCTGGAAATTGTAGTTTGATGTCATTATTAGCTCTGAGTCACTGAACTTAACTGTACTAACTGTAATGCTATTTTTAAAAAATTTACCATTCTAATGTTTGGGGTTGGTAAGATTATGTTTCGTTTGGAAAGAAGTCTCTTATTCTCACCAAAGCTGCATTTATTTGATCAAAAAACAGTAAGAACAACATTGTGAAATATTATTATACATTTGAAAGCTGTTTTCTATTTTAGTGTATTTTTAAATGTATTCCTTTGATGGCGAAGCTGAATTACCCCAGTCTTCAGTGTCACATGATACTTCAGAAATCATTCTAATATGATGATTTTTTTGCGCAAGAAACAATACTTATTTTAATCAGTGTGGAAAACATTGTTCTTGTGCTGCTTAATATTTTAAGAAACCGTGATACCTTTTTCCAGGATTCTATGATGAATGCATTGATTTGAAAAATAATCTTTTGTAATTATAAATGACTTTACTGTCACTTTTGATCCATTTAATGCATCCTTAAAAAAAAAAAAGATATAAATATATATTATTTTCTTACTTACCCCAAACTTTTAAATGGTACTGTAAAGATTTCATTCATTTACACGTATCTACCATTTATTTTGTACTTACTGTGTGTAGTCAGTGTAGAAGGGTGTAAATCATGCTGAAAGAGCAGCTGGAGATATTTCTAATTCTACAGGTAAAGATCTGCCTGGTTGGTTATTTTCAAATGTTCACATGCTAATGGTACTTTTTGCTATTGTATTACTCTATTTTTCTCTCAAAAACTCTCCTTGTGGCTGACCGCTTGCACTAGACATTCCACACTAAACGTAATTACTACCCTGGCTTGCTGTACACCTCACGTTAGTACGATGATTTCAGCTAATTCACATATGCTGTGTGAAGTGTTGCTTGACCGGGCTCCTTGAACTATTGCAGTTGTGGATTGTAAATGCCTTTGATATAATTTAAACAACCAGTGTGTGGCAACAGATCACGGGCATTACATTTCTGGAATGAAGATGTGCGTATAGAAGCAAGAGCTTTGAGTTGGTGCCAGATTCTTGGGTCCTGGATTGACCTCAACATGTTTGTTCATATTAATCATCTACAACTGCATGCCTGAAAAGTTTAGACATGCATGTTTCTTTATGTTTAATTGTTTTGCTTTAATATGACAAGCATGTCCTGACATATGAGTATGAATTCTTACACCTGTCAATCAAATGATTTGACAAATTCCCCCCCTTCTTCTGTGTTTTATTAAACATTTGTGCAATTTGATTTGGCTTTCACCTACAATTTTGAGTGTAATGAACTCAGTTTAACATATTTTAGCATGTGTACATCCATTTCAAAGAATTGCACAGATTTTCCAAATATGATGAAAGTCTTCAGATTCCATCTGGGCTTGCTTTTAAGGGATTGAATATCTCTGATATGAAGCTTAGATTTAAAGACCTCAACAACATCTGGTATTTGGACCCCTTGTTAAGTTTAACGAATTGTACCATAGTAAACTTGTTAAAGGTGCAGTTAAAGTCTTGACTCCGACCACATGAATGTTATCATTGATCTCTTTTTCTCTTTTACATGCAGACATGTTTATCTCTCTTTCATTTACAACCATGTCTTTCCTCTGACCCTTATTTAAATCATGTGCAGAATTTACTGAAGTCTCCTTTTGCTTTTCCCGGATCAGATCTGATCCCAAAAATGCTGGCATTCCCAGAATCCCTCAGATCAGACGTGTGTGATGGTACACATGTAATCCAGATGCTGTCCTGCTGGACCTGAGCGGGTTTTCTGCCTCATGTGGCCTGCATCTCTGCTATCCGACCTGGCTGTAATGATTCCACCTCATAATAATGCTTAGTGATATCGGTTACCAACAAACTGTGTAATTGTTAAGGATCTGAGCTGCTAACACATTGTTTCAATTCCAGGTAATGCAAAACATGTGACTGTCTTTGTGATTACTGTACAGTAAGGCATTTTCGTTGAAATGTCAAAAGCAAGTGAATGGGTCATTTAAAACTCATTTAAAAATGTGCAGTTCCTCAGTAAAGCTGTGTTCTTGTCTTGCATTTGCTTTTTTGTTGTCTCGTTTTCGTCTTAGGCCGTTTTGCCAACTTTTGCCTGTTTGGATTATTGTGGCTTATGCACCTAGACTTTTTGGACTTTTCAGGCTTTGTGAAGTAACTTAAGGAATTTCTGCTCGGTTTGCCAGGACCCATTGCATCACTCTACCCATATAGTAACAGTGGGACTGTTGGCAGCTTTGACCAAAGAAACTGTAATTATCTGGCTTTCACACGGTCCCCAACCCCCGACTCCATCATGCCCTCATCACTTTTATAGTAACATTTGCTTTCTTTTAAAACATGTGACTTCATGGTCTGAGAACCAAGGGTGCTTGTTCGGTTATTTAAGGCATATAATGCCCTCATAAGGAATTGTGCTGATAATGAGCGAGCGAGAGTGGAACGGGGAGATATGAATTCCAGTTTTGGAAATGAGTTGTGTAAGACTAGTTATTTGTGTAAGATGTGATAGGAAGGTTAGATTTATGAGGTCAGGGATGGAGTTCGAGAACAGTCCTGCTAAGCATGAAGTAAAGAACATCAGTCCACATAGAGCAAGCTATCAGTGGGACAGATTAATGCAACTTCATAAATCAGAAGAGCTCATTGTAAGTTACATACACCAAGGGAAACCGATGGATTGTTTCAGGTGAGTTTCTAAATTGGACTACGGAGGGAAAAGCACAAGTGAACTGAACTGACAGTGTCTTTCTTTCATTTTTTTTTAGATGTTGACGAATGTGAGACAGAGTCTCACCAGTGTAACCCGACTCAGGTGTGTATAAATACAGCCGGTGGATATACCTGCTCATGTACTGAGGGCTATTGGCTGGTGGGTGGACAGTGCCAAGGTAAGATTACGAATGCCTATAGGCCCTAGTTTGATGTTACATGCTTTAATTAGTGAACTCTGAATGCCAAGCGACATAACATTACATTACACAATTAGTCCTGTAATAATCCAGTTTTCATGATTTCAATGTTAAAGTACACTACCATACTAGTACCCACAAGAATACTATTTTACTATTTTTAGAATACTATTTAGCATGGCCACATTAAATTGATTGAATGTAAAGATATTAGCCAACAAAACTGTTTTCAACATTGCTATTAATAAGAAATGTTTCTTGAGCAGCAAATCAGCAAATTATAATTATTTCTAAAGGATCATGTGAAACTGAAGACTGGAGTAAGGATGCTGAAAATTCAGCTTTGCATCACAGAAATAAATGACATTTTAACATATATTAAAATGAAAAAACTGGTATTTTTTTTATTGTAATATTAATAATATTTTTTCTCACAATATCACTTTTAAATTTGATCAGCCTTGGTGATCCTAAAAGACTTCTTTCAAAAACATAACAAAACCTGAAACTTTTGAACAAGAGTGTATATTAAAATCAAATTACTTGTTTAACAGTTCAATGCATTACAATTACGTTATTAGAATAGTTGAATTCAGTTGTGACAATTGTTTTGCGTATTTAGTGCTCTCTAACTCACCTTTCTTTAGACATTGATGAGTGTCGCTATGGTTACTGCCAGCAGCTGTGCGCTAACATCCCTGGCTCATATTCCTGCTCCTGTAGTCCGGGATTCCTCCTTAATACAGATAGCAGGACATGCCAAGGTGCACACATACATATGAACATACTCATTACAGTTTAGCTTAAAGTAAAGTTGTTATTCACTAAAAACCTTGACGGATGCCATCTTCTTCCATCCTTCCTTCATTCTTCCTTCTTCCTTTTCCTCTCTCGCCAGATGTGGACGAGTGTGAGACAACCCCATGCTCTCACGGCTGTTTGAACACCTACGGCACATTCATGTGCACCTGTGACGAGGGCTTCGAGCTCGCCTCTGATGGGACCACCTGCAACGGTAAACAGGGGAGGAGAAGAGATGATTGGAAAGGAGAAAGATAGGGGACAGAAAACAGGACGGTCCGGTTTAGAGGTTTTAGAGATAGGTTTAAGATGCGTGTTGCTGGTATTTGTATGTGTGAGTTTGTGCTTTGACAGTGTGTAATGTGTTTACCTTCATCAATACATTGTTCCCAGATCTGGACGAGTGCAGTTTCTCAGACTTCCTTTGTCAGCACATGTGTGTGAACACGCCAGGATCATTCTCCTGCGTGTGTCCGCCTGGATATTATGTGTATGAGGATGGAAGGAGCTGTGAAGGTAACAGTACATTTTTATATTATGTGCTTCTTCTCTAGTGCATATTTGTATAAATGTTTCTTTCGCCTTCTAGATGCACTCGGGGAAATATTTCTCACATTAAACCAATAAAATGGAAATATGTCACACACATACACACACGTCTGGTTCACTGTCTTTGAGGGGACTCTCCATAGGCATATTGGTTTTTATACTGTACAAACTGTATATTCTATCTATCTACCCATCACAGGAAACTTTCTGCATTTTTACATTTTTAAAAAACATCACTTAGTATGATTTTTAAGCTGTTTTCCTCATGAGGACCTCAATTTAGTTCCCCAAGGTGACACAAGTACAGAGTCTGTGTGCATTCAGGCCCCACCAGGATAGAAAAACAACCACACACACTGACACATATATAGTATGTGTGTGTTTGGTATTAGCAAGTTACTTTTGAACCCTCCTCACAATAGTATTTTGTATCTACTGCACAATTTAACTTCCTTTACAATGATGGTTTTGTTGTTATTGTTGCTGCTGATAATGATGATAACCTGACTCTGTTGTGTGTTTGATTTTGAAGATCTCAATGAATGTGAGTCTGGTAACAACACCTGTACAACAGCACAAGTGTGTTTCAATTTCCAGGGAGGTTACACATGTCTGGACCCTCTTAGATGTGAACAACCTTACATAGAGCTCAGTGACAAGTGAGTTTATGAATGCTGATGATAGACAACTTGTTTGCTGTAATCAAAACATGAAGTCAGTCATTTGACTTGTTGGTTTATTGTCGAACAGATGCAACATGTTGTTACGTTTCTCTTTCTCTCTTAGCCAGTGCATGTGTTCTGCGGAGATTCCCGCATGTCGGGAAAAACCCTTTACTATCCTGTACAGGCATATGGATTTGTCTTCTGGCCGCAGTGTTCCTGCTGATATATTTCAGATGCAGGCCACCACACGTTACCCTGGAGCATTTTACATCTTTCAGATCAAGTCAGGCAACGAGGGGCGAGAGTTTTACATGCGGGTGAGTGAGTGGGCTTCTGTCGATATATCTGATGCCTGTTGTAAAACACTTACTCTACCATTCAAAAGTTCAGTAAAAAAAAAAAGAAGCTTATATGACAAGCATACAAGCTTACAAGCATGCATTATAGACATTTATGATGTTACAAAATTTTCCCACCATTCTAAATAAAAGCTGTTCTTTCGAACTTTATATTCATTAAAAAATCCTGAAATAAAATGTACCTGGGTTAAATATTAAGCAGGACAACTGTTTTCACCACTGGTTATAGAAAATGTTTCTTGCGTAGAAAATCAGCACATTAGAATGATTTCTGAAGGATCATGTGACACTAAAGACTGGTGCTTAAAATTAAGCTTATTTTAAATTGTAATAATATTTCACAATATTACAGTTTTTACCGTGTTTCTGATCAAATTAACACAGCCTTGGTGAGCATAAGATATCAGTTTTCTTTCAAAAACCTTCAAGAATTGTACCAACCCCAAACTTTTGAAGAGTAGCGTATATATATAAAGGTGACCACTAGAGGGAGCTGTAGGTTTTCTGTTGAAACCTTCTGTCAAAATTACTCTGGAGCCAAACCACAAACTCTTTATTGGTCCTGTGTCCCTTAATGAATAAGCTGATGAAATCTTGTCAAAATCAGCATTCATTTATAAAACGTGAAGTATTTATTGTCATTTCAACACCTGTGCTGTGAAATGAAATAAAAATACTGTAACACTTTAGTTTAGGGACCAATTCTCATTATTAACTAGTAGGTTATTAGCATGCATATTACTAGGATATTGGCTGTTTATTAATACATATGAAGCACATATTAATGCCTTATTCTGCATGACCATATTCTACATCCCTTAATCCTACCCAATACCTAAACTTAACAACTACCTTACTAACTATTAATAAACAGTAATTAGGAGTTTATTGAGGCAAAAGTCATTGTTAATAGTTAGTTCATAGTGAGATTTGGACCCTAAACTAAAGTGTGACCAAAAATACATTTCTTATTTACTTTTCTTTCTCTCCATCACAGCAAACCAGTAATATCAGTGCAACTTTGGTTCTGTCCCGGCCCATTAAAGGACCAAAGACCATCGTTCTAGACCTAGAGATGGTTACCGTTAATAACGTCATCAACTTCCGAGGCAGTTCAATCATCCGCCTCACAATATTTGTCTCCGAACATCCATTCTGAGGCTTTACAAATGAATGAACCTCTGACCTCTCACCTCTTCATGGCCCCATACCTCCATCATGGACTTCCTGTTACTGCACTACCAATCAGGCAGCTGCATTTCTTCATTGTTTTTTTTTGTTCTGTGGTTCTGGACTCTCATGTGGTCATCACCCTCTCTGTCTGCTCTCTCGTGGGCGGAGCTTGTGTTGATCTTTGATATTTCATGATGCAGGTTTTTAATTAGGCTGCCTGGCTGTCGCAGTCACACACATGTACTCGTAAACAGAAGAATATTTATGTTGTGTTTCTTTTGTCTCATTTGTTTGTATTTCCCATTGTGCTTTTTCTTCCCCCAATTGCAATTTCTTTTTTTCCTTTTTTTTTTTTTTTTGTAAAGCTGGATTTGCACCCGTTCTTCAGCACCCGTTACCCAGGAAAGTTTCAGAAAAACTAATTTGTTTGAAAATTATCATTGCATCTGTGCAGAATTTCCTCTGTGTATCTGTTTTTTATTTGACAGGTAAAGAGAGCCTGGTCAATCAATAAACAAAAATTTGATGACCTGAAATTTTGTTTGTTTGTGTTCACTTTTAACAAATTTAGACCGATGCATATAAACTTAATGATGGCATTAAAGGGTTAGATCACGCAAAAATGAAAATTCTGTCTTTAATTACTAACTCTCATGTTGTTTCAAACCCGTAAGACTTTCGTTCAGCTTCGGAACACAAATGAAGATCTTTTTGATGAAATCTGAGAGCTGTCTGTCCCAGACACAACTACCACGACACGTCAAAAAGTTTATAAAGAGATCGTAAAACTATGAATTGAGTGGTTTAGTCCAAATTTTCTGAAGAGACTTATTGCTTATAAACATATTTAATTTAAGCTTTTATTCACATTTAAACATTGGTAAGTGGAAATAAATAGAAGCTCAACCAAACCTGTTTGACGCGAGAACAAACCTTATGCTGAAGCTCAAACGTGCGGTGTAAAACACGAGAATGAACCTCACTGGTTTTTGCAGAAGCTCAAATGTACTGTGTAAAACACAAGAAGGAACCTCATTGGTTCTCGCATGTCAAGCGAACATCCTTGAGCTTTCGTTTACCTCAACTGATGTGTTCGTTGATGAATGTTTATGTGAATAAAAGCATAAATTCAATCTGTTCATCATATAAAGTGATCGAGTCTCTTCAGAAAACTTGCTCTAAACCACACAATTCATATGGATTAGTTTTACGATCTCTTAATGAACTTTTTGAAGCGTCAAAGTGGTAGTTGCAAAGCTGTCAATGGAGGGACAGAAATCTTCAGATTTGAAGATTTTGTGATTTGATGAACAAAAGTTTTACGGGTCTGAAACGACATGAAGTACCAGTAATTAATGACATTTTTCAATGAACGTGGACTTTTAGTGATTATAATTAATAGTAAGGTGTTTAATAAAATGAGACAATTAGGCTATTATAACAAAAGCATTGAGAGAGAGAGTGAGGGGCGAGGTCACACAAATTGTATATAGGGTTAAATTCAGGATAATTGTGACATTTCCCCCCAGTCATCTCAATGGCAAAAAGTGTCCTAATACTGTAGCTACATAGACTTGCCCCTGCGGGCACTAGGACCCAACCGTAGGCTGAAGTTTTGTCGCTCACTGGAGGCTTCAGACGCACCTGCTGCAGTCGCGAGCTCAGCTCAGAGGTTTCAGCTCCTCGCGGACAGCAGCACAGGTATGTAGGCAAAAGCATGATTCATTAAACGCAAACATAGTTTTCTTGGTTATAAAGGAAAATTGCTTTAATGTTAATTGTTGAAATAATTATGGTTTTATCATATTTCTTATGTTGTGTATTTCTTTAACTTCGGGCTATTCGGTCACTTTTATACCTCAGCTTACCCCTGTTGTTAAATGAAAGTCGCATTAAAACTGTGAGGGGAACTTTTTGCTCTTCCTTGCTCATTTATTTTTGCAAATTTTCAAATGTATTTTATGTTGTAATGTTTTACTTTTGTCTCAGATCTTACTATGAAAATTCATTATAAAAATTGGTTTAGAACGTCGATAATCTAAATATAAACTGAAATAAATTGATAGTGAAATATTTATTGTATGAAAATTATTTCATTATGAATGTGCCTTAGTTGTGGGGTCATTTCCACCACAACAACCAATTTTGCCATTAATAAGGTTCGCTCAAACTTTACTTATTTACCAGGAAAATAACAGTGCCAGTGAAAAATATGCTTATGAGGTGAAGAAATCAAGGTTTAAAAAAAAAGGTCATCAACATCACAAGTGATTGAATGAATTTGAACAACATATTTTTTTTTTGTATATCACTTCCATTCAAGCTTTAATCCTTAGCAATACAGGAGTCTGATGTTTTATTCTAAAGTAATTTCTATCATAATCTTTTCCACCACAAAATTGTATTAAACACAGAACATGTGATGGAAATGACATTGTGTTGGAAATATTGTGAATTTAGAATTCTGTCGTCGACTGTTGGACATTGTTATATAATTTTTTGGTTACTTTGGCCTACATTTCAACTTACTCAGTATTATCAGACTGTTAGGTTAGGGTTAGTTTGGTAAGTTGACATGTACTTGTGTAACCGGTCCTACTCGACTCGATCCGGGGTCTCTGGCATGGGAGGCGAGCGCTCTAACAAGGACACTAAAGACCACAGCCTCTAGCACAACTCTTAAGGCTAGGGGAGTGAGGTTAATACACACTGGCCTATGTCCCTAAACCTCACTCTCATCCGGGTCACGGCACCAAATGTAACCAGTCCTACTCGACCCACTGTGAGCGGGATTCGAGCGGGGTCTCTGGCGTGGGAGACGGGAGCTCTTAAAAGGAGGCTAAAGACCGCATCAGTTGATAGAGCGCCTCTTGAGATCAGGGTAGTGAGGTTTACACGCACAGCTCTTACTGGCCTATGTCCGTTACTCTTGCAAAGTTGCTCATCTGTCTGTTGTGGGACCATCAAAATAATGTGTTAGCAGATTAAGCAGACAGTCTACTAACACTCTTATGACTTGTAGTTGACGTTTAGTTTGCAAAGTTACTTATAGTTAGTAGAATGTCTAAAGTGGACCGTCGAAATAAAGTGTTACCTATTCTTTTTATGTGATTGGTGTGTGCAGATCCTCAACATGACAGAATGTGTCAAAAACTGCTGCAGGACGTTTATGTCCAAGGAGAAAGAACCAGAGATTCAGAGTGAGTCTCTCTCTCTCTCTCTCTCTCTCTCTCTCTCTCTCTCTCTCTCTCTCTCTCTCTCTCTCTCTCTCTCTCTCTCTCTCTCTCTCCCCATCACTTACTCACGATTGATGAATTATGCATACACACAATATATATATATATATATATATATATATTAATACTACATGAATTATGAAAGATGTATTTGTATATTTTTTTAGTGATTAAGGTTCGACCTCCTGGTAAAGTAACTGTTGAGTCTACTGTAAAGAGAAATGTTGGCTTATCAGAGGATTATCTCCTGTCTAAACTGCCTCCGGACGGCCGGGAGGTTCCATTCATCATCCCAACCTTCAAACCCTCCTACATCCAGCCGAGAGGGGCGCAGTACTCTGGCTACAACATCGGGCAACAGAGTAAGCAATATTACTCAGATGAGATTTATATGTTAATGACATAATTGTATTCATTTTATTAAATCACAATTGTGTTTACAAATTTGATATGATTGATTTCAGGTGCCACAAGGAGCACTTATGCAGAAAGGAAGGCAGAGCTCGCAGGAGCCAGTCAAATGATGTATGATTTGAATGTAAACAGCAGTCATATGATCAGCTATGTGTCACCAGGCTCACTGAGACGGCCCACTCTCAAAAACAGACCCAACAACAGCCCTGGCACAGGTGAGATACCTTTAGATCTGCCTAAAACACGAAGCCAGACGTTACATGGGACAATATTCCTTCTATTTATTCTGTATATCTGTGTGTGATGTTTAAAGAGTCCCATTTCACTTCCTCGTAGCATCATTCACCACGTAACTTCCCAGCATGTAACCTCAAATATTTACGTTCCTACACACCTGTGCATAATCCTTTTGTTTTATTCCTGCTCCTAAATTCCCTATTGTTCATGGCAGATTTGCACTGACAATGTCCCAGATTGTATTGTTGACAGGCCACATTCAGATGATTCTAATGCTTTATTTTCAACACTGTAAAAAAAATGTACATCCCCAAGTCAAAAATTTCAAGTGACCGATAACATCTAAATTTTTCAATTAGTTTGACGTATTATTTCTCATTGAGCCAATGTTAACAGACTATTGCAACAAGAATTTCACTTGGGCCAATTGAAAAATTTAGATGTTATCGGCCACTTGAAATTTTTGATTTTGGGAGGGTTAGAATTTTTTTACAGTGAATGGCTGAGCATGACACAATAAAAATATCAAACTAATGAAGACATTTTTAATGGAATCATTTTTTATACATGACAAAATAATCTGAATCAACAATACTTTTCCTAAGATTAAAATTAAAATGATTTCTTTCACAGGTTTAGAACAGAGTGGTAAAGAGAGACTCAGTCTCTCCCTGTTCGATTTGTCAAACCCTCAGGGCCATGTACAGGTGAGTTGTACACACACACATGCACGCACACACACACACATACTTGTATATGTGGTTTATGGGGACTATCCGTACGCGTAATGATTTTTCTACTGTACAAACTGTATATTATATCCCTTAATCCTACCCCAAAACCTACTCTTCACATAAAACGTTTGTAATTTTTTCATTTCAAAAAACACCGTTTGGTTTATGGGAATCAGGAGATGTCTTCATAAACCATGTTTACGTTGTAATACCCATGTCATTATACACATTTTTGTCCTCATAAACCATACACACACACAATTACGTTAGGTTTTCATGTTTTATGCGGACATTCCATAGACATCGTTTTTTTACTGTTCAAACTATTTACTGTTATCTTTAATGTTCAAACTGCATATTCTATACCCTAAACCTAAACCTACCCATCACAGAAAACTTTCTGCATTTTTACAATTTAAAAAAACATAAGTTGTTTCCCTCATGGGGACCCAAAAATGTTTAGACAAAATCACACATTTCTGGTATTACTATACCTATGGGGACATTTTGTCCCCACAATAGGGAATACCTGAACCACACACACACACACACACACACACACACACACACACACACACACACACACACACACACACACACACACACACACACACACACACACACACACACACACACACCATAAAACTGTATAATAATTAAAACCGCAGCTTTCACGAGGAGCTGAGATCCCGTACACCTGTTCACACATGAACTATTATTATATGATGTATATAAAGTCTTCAGTGTCACATGATCCTTCAGAAATCATTCTAATATGCTGATTTGGTGTTTAAGAAACATGTCTTATTCAATATTGAAGATGGCTGCACTGCTTAATATTTTTTTTGGAAACCGCAACACATTTTTTCAGGATTCTTTGATGAATAGACAGTTCAAAAGTTATATTAGTTTCTTTGTATTAATTGTATAATTTTATATTTTGGAATAATATAATAATTGTTACAAATAGTAAACATTATTTATGATATTATTTGATCATTATTTAATTCAAAACTGTTCTGTTGCTTTTGTTACTGGAATTAACAATCAATATTTTAAAATAATTTAATATTTTTAACATTGTTAATATATGAATTAATGACTTTAGTTAACATACTTTTTCCATGCATTGTCAGATCACTATTACCATTGAAAACTCTATGAATTACAAATCATCTATGGCACTATTAAGCAGGAGTTTAATTTGAGCCGTGTGAAGTTTTTATTACAGTTCATGTTAAATAAACTGTACATTTGTGGCCTTTTACATTTGCATCAATCAGAGCTTATTAAATTCCTGAATTAAATGTTGTGTATATACAGTACACTAATACTTTGCTGTTTAATGATTAGCAGAGCTGTTGTTTAGTAACATTTCTTCCTCTTGTTCCTCCAAGCGTTATGATTCTGTATCCAGTGTCCAGAGCAGCACATCCTCCTTTCAGGATTCCTTTGGGAGCAGCCGTAGTCTAGGTAACCATTCATGACGGAACACTGAAGTCGTAACCGCAGACAAGCGCATTCCAAAAGAACCCTGAAAGTTCCCTTCCAATAGAACTCCCTAAAGGGTTCCACTCCACTGTTACCTGGAATTTCCACTACAGTTTAATTCGTTTGGATTTCCTTTTGTTTTTTTGTTAGGGTCTTTTTGGACCCTTTATGTCTCAACAATCTTACTCCCTCTCTCCTCACCCCATGTAAACATACACACAGACTCTCAAACACACACACACACACACACACACACACACACACACACACACACACACACACACACACACACACACACACACGGGACAGACAAGATCACGGCAGATTGTGAAATTGTAAAGGGCAGACAGTAATTACTTCCAAATGTTTTCCCTAAGGTCCAGTACACAAGTACTCGTATAACTCTTAGAATATAGAGAGGATCTTTACACGCACAAACACAAAACACAAATAAACGGAAAATATATTTTAATATAACAAACATTTATTATCCACCAAGACATATTTTTATACAGTAGGGTTTAAACATTTGAGACCACTAGAGAAATGCTTCTATTTTGCATTTTTCTAATGTAATTGAAAGTGGTTTTAATTAACACTGAAGTTAATTATAAATTATTTGATCCTAAACATGTGGTTTGTCCCTATTTTTCTTTATTGACAGCAGCACTGAAGCTGAATATTAATTAACAGAATATTATTTATTTGTTTTAAATTAAACTATGTGCAAGTCTACCTAGGACAAAAGCTGTTTCAAATGCCAAATAATGTTTTGATATAGTTAGTAGCAGTCAATTGATAAATAAATCAATCACGTGTGTGTGTGTGCATAGAGTCCATCACTCTGTCTGGTGATGAGCGGGATCGTGAGCCGGGAAAAGTGTGTGTGCACCTGAAGTATGAGGAGGCGGTGGAGCAGGTGTGGATCACCTTAGTGAAGGTATGATTTCAACCAGGAGAGGCTTTGCTAGTCTACAACAGACCATTGTGTCCCATCTAGAGACCAGCTGAATGGAGCCTCTGTGTCGCTGTAAGAGAGCTTTAACAAATGATCACATTTCCAACAAGCTATTTTAAATCTTTCGTTTTCAAATAATTGAAAAATAACTATGTCTGTAGATGCCTGTCTTCGCCTCTTTATTTTACACATAATTTGATATCAAGGGTATGTGGTGGAATACTGAAATCAAGCATCATATATAGTTAGCACACTGTTTGATTATTTTCTAATACAATTTTTTTTAAAGGTCCTGGCTCTATTTCCTTCTCTGAGAAAAATCCCCTTGTTGACATATAGTGGTTTTAGTGGTTATAAAAGCTCATAAACAGTAGGCCTACATGTTGCTTTCAGCCTCACTTTACTGTTTCTCAAATTTCCTCCTCTTTCCTCTTTGGTACTTTTTCTTAGTGTACGGACTTGAGTGTGTATACTGAAGGGGTGGACGTGAAGAAGATTGGGGTCAAAGGGGTCATCACCATGACAAAGCCAGTACGATTTAAGAGCACAGTCAAGGAAGCATCAGCAGTGAGTGAAATCCAGCAGTCATAAAACTACAACACCTAAGATAATATAATTGGCATATACTGAGCTCAGTTAAAGGGATAGTTCACTTTGAAATTAAATTTTGGTATGTTTTAGCTTACCTCAAGGGCATCCAAGATGTAGGTGTCTTTTTTTCCGCAGTAGTTTCAATTTTGATATTTTTAGGTCAAACCGTTCTTGTCTGTCAGTCATATAATGCAGGTCGATGGTCACTTGTCTCAAACAGCATGCACAGAGTCCAAATTAAAAAAATTGTAATATGCTATTCTTTTGAACTTTCTATCAATCAGAGAACCCTAAGAAAATGTATTACAGTTTCCACAAATATATTAAGTAGCTCAACTGCTTTCAACATTGATAATAATAAAAATGTTTCTTGAGCAGCATATTAGAATTATTTATTTGCCGTCACAGAATAAATTACATTTTAAAATGTATTACAATAGAAACAGTCATTTTAAATTGCAATAATATTTCCCAATATTACTGAAAAAAAAAAGTTCAACCTTTTCAAACCCATATTTTTTTCCCATTGAATCACAGACCTCTTTGATCGATATAACACAAAAAGTTTATTGAGATTGGCTGTTATGTCATCATTCAAATTAACTGTGATGAATTATTCAGCCCTCCCTTCAGTCCCTCCTGTGTTTCTCGAATAATGAACATTATGGCGAGACTAAAAAAGTCCCACACAACTAAAGATGCATAAAAAACATAATTTTGTCAAATATGTAGAGCGTGCAGTATTGTTTTATTTTACTTTGCTTCACTGATTAAGTTTGTAACTAGTTATCCCTCAGTATATCTCAGTATATTGTCTATTTCTCTTTTAGGAAACTGTCTTCATGGAGACATTTGTGTTCACTCTGAACTTAGAGCAAATCCGCAGATCAGCACTGGTGCTGCGCCTGCAGGCTCACACACCACGTAAGCGGACGCTGGGGGAGTGTGTGTTATCTCTGCGAACCCTCGGACCGCAGGAAACAAAGCACTGTCTGGAGTTCAAGCCTCACTCTAAAACACATGTGAGTCTTCATCTGCTACATCTCATTGTGACCGCATGTCTAGTCCCAAAGTTCTTTCCCTTACAGGTTCTTCCTGGTTTTGTCTGTAAGATTCTTTGGAAAAAATCTTAAACTTCCACCTGCAATTACCTACAATGATCACATTAAACAGCTGCTCTAGTTCTGCCCAGGCCTCTTCTGTGATATTTAGGTCACTGGGGGTTCGACAGACAGACAGAGCTCTCAGAGAGGAAGAAATCAATATACCAGCCATTTCAATACTGCTGAAAGCCCTTTTTGAAGGAATTATCTAGACCCTTAAAAAGCTGATCTCTCCGAAGCTTCCTGTTAACACACACAGAAACAAAATGTTTACTATAATTCTTCAAGTATTGTGGGCAATTCAGAATTTAATTGAGAATCCATTTTAGATTCCTGATTTTGATTTATAATTTGTGTACACACATATGTATTAAAAAATGTGTGGTCAGTAAGATAAAAAAAATTAATAAAATAAAAACTTTTATTCAGCAAGCACACATTTAAATTGATCAAAAGTGACAGTAGAGACATTTATAATACTGCTGAACATTTCAAATATATTAAAATATTAAACAGTTATTTTAAATTGTAATAATATTTACTAATATTGCTGATTTTACTGTATTTTTGATCAAATAAATGCAGTCTTGGTGAGAATAAAACATTAAAAATGAATGTTACTGACCCCAAACTTTTGAACATTAGTATACATGCATACACATACACTTCATATATATATATATATATATATATATATAGGTACAATTTCATAAATCCATCATTAGTATCTAGTATTAGTATCATCTAAATACCTGTATAATATATATATAATAACAAAATAAACAGATATAACAGAATGTGTCACATTATCATCTTTATACTTCACATCTCACTGTAAGTATAGGTTAGGCCCTGTTAAAACATTGTTCAGCCTACAGAAAGCTGCCATACACACAAACATGTATCAGATTTGGCACATAACTTTGTGTATAACTTTGAAAAATTTGATTTGTGTATTTTGCCTGTGTGTGTGTGGAATATTTTTTTTTTTTTTTTTTTGGGGAGTACAAAGTCTTTTTCTCACTAGTGGGGTGTTTGAAATGGACTGAACTGTCTAGAGGAAGTTTTTTTTTTTTTTTTAAATCAGTAACAGCTGTTTGTGTGTTACTGGGTCAGAAATTGGTTTCTGACAGAAGTCGCAGCAGGTATAGTCTGCCCTAAAACACACACTCACACACACACACACCGTACACAGCACCTAAACCTAACAGGGATTATTGTGTGTGTGTTTCTGTAGGTGTGTCACGCAGAGCTTCAGCTGGCCTTGTGCTTCCAGCCAGTGAGCAGTCGAATTCAACTCCAGATCCTTAGTGCTCAGAACCTTCCGTCATCTTCCTCACCGCTCACACAGAGTGAGTCCTATTATGCTTTTTTACATTATCAACTATCTTTACTGTGTAATGTGTCTGTTTGAGCATGAAAAAGGGCTGCAAAGTTACAAAGTCCACTCCAAAGAGTGTTTTTTTCTGAACTCCCTGAAACGCCTCGATTGAAGTCTTGAGTTTTCTTCTGGGAACATGCACGTCTCAATATTCCTCATTTAAATAATTTCTTCCCAAAGCATACGCAAATTAAAGGGGTCTAGACCTTTTTTTTCAAATTAATTTTCCTCAGTTAATTGTTGTGGAATAGTGAATAAGACAAATATGACAATGTTGATGAAATGAACTGTGCAAATGGATGTTCTCTTTAGGTTTCTTTGTGAAGGTTGACTTGCTGAGTGAGGGTAAGGTCTTACTGAAGAGGAAGACGAAGGGGATGAAGTCATCAGGGAGGCATGTTCAATGGGAAGAGATGCTTCACTTTCCCATCACCAATCAGGACCAGAATCTGCAGCTGTCAGTCAAACTCTTCAGCCGTAGCTCTGTCCGGAGAAAACACCTGCTCGGACAGGTCAGTTTGGAGCAAAATACATACTACAACACACTACATTTAGTATGCAAATCAACACATGTTTAAATTTAAAGTACAAATACAATAAAGACACTGATATTGTGAAATATTATTACAAATAAAAATAAACATTTCTATTGTAAAAATGTAATTTATTCCTGTTACAGCAAAGCTGAATTTTCAGCAGTCTTCAGTGTCACATGATCCTTCAGAAATCATTCTAATATGATGATTTGGTGCTCAAGAAACATTTATCACAGTATTATTTTTGTAGAAACCGTGATCATTTTTTCCCCTCAAGTTCAAAATAACAGCATTGATTTCAGATCTAATTTTTTGTAATATCATACATAGATTTACTGTAACATTTTACCAATTTCCTTACTTTTCCTTATCAACCCCAACGTTTGAACAGAAGTGTATATTCCATAAGTTCCCCTCTTTGTGTGTATTCCTTCATTTTTAGGTCCTCTTGGGATTTGACGGCAGTTCACCTGAGGCAGCGAAACAATGGAGGGATTCCATGACTCATCCTGAAAAAGTGGTGACGTCATGGCACAGAGTTACTCGACTCTAAAAGAGAGAGGATGAAGAAATTAGATTTGTGTTTCACGTGGATTTTAAATGCAACTTCCAAAAAAGCCCCTTTTTTTTAATCTTTGATTAAATAATTATGTTTATTTTAGGTAAAAAAAAAGTTGGGAAGAAATCACCAATTTAAATGTCTAAACTAAGTGAGTCCAAATGAGTTGCACCCTTTGCAGATCCTAGTGTAGCTAATCATGTATTAAAGGGATAGTTCACTTTGAAATAAATTTTTGCTATGTTTTAGCTTACCTCAAGGGCATCCAAGATGTAGGTGTCTTTTTTTCCGCAGTAGTTTCAATTTTGATATTTTTAGGTCAAACCGTTCCTGTCTGTCAGTCATATAATGCAGGTCGATGGTCACTGTCTCAAAGAGCAAGCACAGAGTCCAAATTAAAACAATTCCACATTGTCCAAATTAAACAATTCCCCATCGTAAGTACACATTGATGGCCTAAGACACGAAACGAGCGGTTTGTGTGAGAAAACAAACTGTATTTATATCGTTGTTACCTCTTGAACACAGCCGCGTCCAAATTATCTGAGGGGCGCGGGCGGGTATAGATATATACACTAGATGTCGCCTTGGCTACTGCAGTTCATTGGAACGAAGACCTGCATTATATGACTGACAGACAAGAACGGTTTGACCTAAAAATATCAAAATTGAAACTACTGCGGAAAAAAAGACACCTACATCTTGGATGCCCTTGAGGTAAGCTAAAACATACCAAAATTTTATTTCAAAGTGAACTATCCCTTTAAAGCTGTTTGTAGATGTAACATTCTCTGTTCTTTGTGTAACTTTGAGAACCTGCAATTGTCTATGTACAACTTAAGTAGCACAGATTCAGGAACAGGAAACATACAAAATACTATTATGTGCAATAAAACGTGTTATACATTTTCCAGTATAACATGGCCAAATAAAGAGCAGCCTTTATTTGGTCAACTTTTTAATTACTTTAATTACAGAGATCATTAAAGGTGCAATGCGCAACATTTCATGTTAAAAATACCCGTTTTTCTAACCCATACATGCTTAAACAATTGCCTGATGGGCTGAATGAGCCCTTCTCTGATCACTGCGATTGCCTCTATAATCCTGTACAGTAAAATAAATAAGAGGGATTCGGGGACGGAATGAGCGTGCACACCTCTGGTTGCAGTTTCGCTTGTCGCCAGAGGGGGCATAGTTCTGCAAAAACTCAGAGACTTGCGCATTGCACCTTTAATCAAGTATTATGTTCAGTATTCTTCTCCATCATCTCCATAAAACTGCAGCACTGCTGAGCTAATGCCAATTTATTCTCTGTGTACAGAAATAGATATTTGCATTTTCTGTGCAGTTTGGTGATGGTTATTTCTCTCAGAAAAAGACAAACTTGTTTCAAAGTGCAGTAAAAACTCTGTTGTTTGGGGAAAAAAAGCTTTTATTTTTAGGAAGTTTAGAAGGGTTTGTATTACATGTCCCATTCAAATGGAATTCAATCCTTCAATTTGTTCCACTATTTCCTTTCACAAGCACAAGAAAAAGGGAAAGGCCGTAAGAGAGTACAACAAAGAAACTTTTGTTAACACATTTTACTTCCCTGCATCCTTTGTGCTGCCCTTAATTCAAGGTGACCTAACTTTCTAGGCCTTGTCATTTCTACAAATTTATTTTTGCACAGGTGACACTATAGCTTAAGAGTGTTCATTGTATTCATGTTTAAGTATATTGTGTTTAGTAATGCTGTAGTTCAGTGGACATGTGATATTATGTAAGACAGATATTTTAAAAAGCAAATATTTTGTATGCATCGACTGTATTTTGTGCGCATACACAAACATTGTTTGATCGCAATCTGGCATCCTGATGTTTCAGAAATAAAAAAAAAGAGATAAAATTGATGGAAAAGAATCAGTTGTTTGAAATTGTCATGGGACTTTGTGTGAGTATAGGTTCATAAAAGACACTTTCATTTATGTTTTATATGATTTGACAACTGTACTATGAGTTGATAACAGTATATGGTAATTTATTGGCATCGTTCTCCATACCCAGAGGAAACACTATAAACAGACAAAGGATGTTTGTGTGGGTCTGAGTGTTTGCGCTCCTTTACTTCTCTGATTGTGCGGCTCTTTTAAAGGCCTTTAAACGGTTCTTCTACATCCGGGTGTGATTTCATTTACGTCATAACTTTCGGGATGGCTGTTTGAACAGTGTTAATGGTTATTTCTGAAGACACACCCCCAGCACCCAGCAGCTGATCTTTGTGTGTGAAGGTATTTGTGTAATGTTTCGTATCGATAGCAACCACACAATCAATTACTAAAAATGGTCCATGCAATAGAGAACATAAAACACCCTTAGGAGCAAAAGTCAAGTGACAAAATAAATAATAATAAACTTAAAATCAATAGAAGAAAGTCAATATGGCAGGAATGTTCTTTCCTTCTCTCTGGCACTCACACACAAACAGCTGTGTGCCTATGTGTGTCCTGTGTGTTTCAATTAAAACTGGATCAGCAGGTCCGGGATTTTTAGCTCAGTATCCAGGATCTGAAAACTTCTTTAAATTACAGATTTACACATCTGCATCATAACACTGCTACGCTACCTCTCCAACAAACTGTTTTACTATGACATAAATACGATAAAAAATATATAAATTGATATTTTGATTCACAGTGTTTAACATTTTCTGAAGTTTTCATTAGTATTAGTACCCTAATCAATATATAGGCTATAGGGGGATACCTGGGATGAAAGTAAAACCTTTTGTTTGAGCATCGGTAACTCAGTGGTTGTTTGTGCTATATCTCTCAAAATGTTATACATGGTAGCCACATTTGTCTGCTACAAATATAACTCACTTTGACATGTACAACACAATCACAGATTATGTGAGATAATGCCAAACACAAGGAGTCCCGCTGTTACAACCTACCCCACTACTGTGGTGAGTTGTAACACTAGTTGGGGATAATGTAACACTGAGAGGTAATTTGCTGAAATAGGATGCACACAATCTAAATTTTGCAGTTTTGAATAAGTGAACAATTTAAAGTAACAAAAAACATTTTATTGTATTTTATTGTATTATAGTTCAGTCACTGGCTATGCTGCCATCCACCTATTGTATGTGCATTTTGGGATATCACATAAAAAAACGCTGTATGGAAACGCCAAGATGCGCATAAATTCTTAAAATGTGCCCAAAAAAAATCATATGTGCTCAATTGAGGTGGATAATGTGTTTATTTGATAAGAAGACAAGCATAAACTATGATGGAAACATATTTATACCACATAAATCCCTCAATGCGCAACAAAAACTCGAGTCTCTATTTTGTCTTAACAGGGATGTGATTGATCACTGGAAGTATCATAAGGGGTTGGTTGTAACATTTTTAATGAACTGTTACAACTATCCCCACCCCAAACAGCCATAACTTAGCTAACTGTTTTAGAAGTTAGCATGAATACAAAGCATAAAATTGTAGAATTAGCTGCCTACTTTAGATTATGCAAGTCAAATAACTGTATACAATACAATGATTGCTAGGCAAAAAAAATGTCTTAATAAAAATGATTACTTTGCAGAAAACTTTCCTTGGTCATAAAATCTACAATGTTGCTCACAGTAACATGCCACTTCTCCTGTGAGCTCAAAAAGGTGATGCGAGTGTATGATATTGATGACATCAGTATCATGTCATCTTTAACATGGCTGGTAAACTCACATTATGGGGACAAAATGTCCCCACAAAGATAGCAATATCCAAAAGCCTTGTCCTTGTGTGGAATTTTTTTGGTCCCCATGAGGAAAACAGCTTATAAATCATACTGTGATGTTTTTTGAAAATGTAAAAATGCAGAAGGTTTTCTGTAATGGGTATGTTTAGGGGTACGGTTAGTGTGAGGGGATAGAATATACAGTTTGTACAGTATAAAAATCATTATGCCTATGAAAAGTCCCCATAAAACATGAAAACACAACAATGTGTGTGTGTGTGTGTGTGTGTGTGTGTGTGTGTGTGTGTGTGTGTGTGTGTTTTAACCAAGGTTTTGCAGTGTTGTCTGGTAAGTTATACCAGTCTGGTATTACTATTTTCAGGTGTAGCCATGTGTTCTGAGATGTCTAACATAACATTTAGTGTACTGCCATATAATTTTTTCTTAATAAGACGGTTTCATTTTCAGATAATCCTCCCACAAACAACAGAAAACAACTACGAAGTCCTACTCAACTACTAGTCCTACTCAATTGCTGTGCGAGATCACCATCTAGTGCTCTGCAGCAGAAGTGAGTGAACACAAAGAAGGTGACTGAGGTTTGGCTGTGTTCCCACCATAGTTTACCAACTTTTCACAGTTCATGTAGGAACATGGCCGATGATTTTTATATGATCAACACACATATTGTGTAAGATTGTCTCGGCTCAACTATGTCTGCCAGCTGGCAAATTCCAGTTTTAGCCATGTCGAAATAGGCCCTCTGTCTGTTTATTTTTGTAAATAAAGAATGTGTTTAGTTTGTTTTGTATGTATACCCTCTTAAACAAAAAGTTTCCAAAATGATCACAGAGATGTCATTTTTTGGTTCCCCAAAGAACCTTTCAATTAACAGTTTTTAAAAGAACCATTTATATATATATATATATATATATATATATATATATATATATATATATATATAAATGGTTCTTTTAAAAACTGTAATATATATATATGCTATATCATGTGAAGAACATTTAAAAATCGAATAACCTTTTTCCACTATAAATAACCTTTTGTGAAATGGAAAGGTTCCATGTACGTTAAAGCTATGGAACCATACTGTATGCCAATAAAGAACCTATATTTTCAAGTGTAGCCGGGCTAATTTAGTCAGTGATACTTTTCTTTACAATCCGTGTAGAATGCAATATGCTGAAAAAAGTTAAAAGAAGAATGTGTGCAGAGTAGCTCACCCAAAAAACAATCTGAATTCAAAACTAACATTCTACACAGAATTGGGTGAGCACAGAATTATTCTATGTACATAATACAATCCTGACCTTGAAGTCTTGACAAAGTCGTAATTAGTTTGGACTAGGCTAATGGAACAAAATGTTAGGCTACATTAGATTACATTTTCAAAGTTATTTCCATCGCAAAGTTGCACTGCCATAGCAACAAACATCCGGTCACTGAATTGAATCTCATCTGAACAATGACTCAATCTGACTGCGTCTGTCTTGACTCATAAAAACTGTGCCCTGTGGCTATGGGAATCTCCCGTGTCTGTGTAGAGTTGTCTGTAAATTGTAATATCTAAGAATCACACTGATTTGATTCTATCGGACTTTCATCAAACTTTACAAGTCCGTATTATTTAATAATTTATCAAATTTTTAATGAATTTAATTCTCACCAATCCCACGCCCAGCCCAGGCAAAGTTTTCTTGCTCAGTGATTGTGGGGGCGCCGATAGGGATTGCGCACAATGACGCACATTACAAGGAATTTCTGCTGCAGCTATAAAACACCTGAAGCGCTTATACCTGCCTCGTGAATCTACACTGCTGGAGTTAACATGGGCACCGAGTCAGAAAATAACGGCGTTCTTAAAGAGGGTTTTTTGGTGAAAAGGGTGAGAAAGATTTTGAACATTTTATCCATACACAAATGGCAAATTAATTCCTACTTTACTGGATTATTAACAAATGATGTTCGTTTTTAGGGCCACGTGGTTCAGAACTGGAAAGTTCGTTGGTTTGTACTTAAATCGGACAAACTTATGTATTATAAATATGAAGGCGGCAAACGGGATTCCTGCCATCGAGGGACGATACATTTGATTAACTGCAAAATCACCTGTCCTTGCCTGGAGTACGAAAACAGACCGGTAAGTGAGAACAGTCAAAGTATTCGACGTTGTTTTTATTTATTTTGTGTGTATACTGTACAAGTTATCACAAAGTTATATAGGCTTGTGCAATTTTACAGTCCTCTGTTAAGGAGTTTACAACAAAGCGATATTTTGTGGTGTAAAGATTATGTTTGCACTCAGAATTCTAGGATAATCTCAAGCAGTGTTTGGAAAAGTTACTTTTTAAAGTAACTTGTATGTAGCCTAAGTTACTTAGTTTTATCTGGGCTTGGCTTGCTAGTTTTTTTTTTTTAATAACAACAAAAAAGTTATATTTTTAGAAAATGTAAAGGCCATTACACAACAAAAGTGAAATGTAGAAGCCTCAGGCTGAATGAAATTCAAATTCACACCTGTACAGAATACTGGCCGCAGCTCAAACAAACCTTGCTGTGCTGCCATTCTGGATTGCAGAAGAATAGGGTGCAGGAGAAGTTCAACACTCTTACTTCAGCAATAAAAACAAAAAAATTGAACAAACGTGATCCTTATCTAAAACTATTTTTGCTTATTAGAATGGTTGAATTAGATCATTGAGGGTCAGCAGCAGCAAAAACATCGCTTAATAAAGTGAGATTAAACACAAAGTATAGGCTATTTGTGTTTATTTAACATATAAAAATGTTTGGTTTGTGTAATATTTAGAGTTTGCATTTCACTAATCTGATTACATAACTCACGTTATTTGTAATGCGTTACCCCCAACTCTGCTCTCAACTGTTCTACAGACATTATTAATTAACATTATCATTTAATTTCAGCATTAATTTAGTTATATGCACAGTCTACAACAGATATCATTAGGAAGTGGCTTATCAGCGGTCTAGTTCAGATTAGACCTTGAACACTAAACCAAACACTGGGAGTGTCTCAGTGCTTTAAATGTTCACAGCCTTAGGTTACACTTCATATGAATTACCTTTCATTATTTTGTTCTGCATTGCTCACATGCACTAGCATGTCAGGAGCACAGCTTTTATTTTCCCCAGTGTATCTTAGCAATGTCTTTGATTTATATTCCACATTGTGTAACAGCTGCCTGCAGTCAATGCAAGGTTCAGAGTGATGGAGTTTGGCATGCTTGTGGCAATTTCCTTTATACGTTCTTCTGACGCAAAAAGTGCTGCACTTATCACCAACAACTTAAAATGTTTGTTTAGGGCGTGACTGAAGGCTGTTGTCATATTAACCACATTTTACACCCTGTAGTTGGTGCTGAAGCTGCAGACCAACACTGCAGATGAGCACTTTCTGGAGGCTTGCATGAGGGAGGAACGTGATGAATGGGCATCAGCGATTGGTGCAGCAATACAGAAGCTTAACCCACGTGATGCACAGACCCCCTCCCCATCACAAATTAAAGGATCTACGTCACTCCAGCTTCACAATGTCAACCTCAGGTAGCTATGTGTGCATTTTGTGAATATATGCGAATGTGTTTACGACTCCATATCTAAACGTATATCTGTATATCAGTCAGGTGGTGGACTCCATGTATGATGTGCACACTGGTATCCGGCTAAGCAGTCATGTTGAACAGGGCAGCTCTTACACCAACTGTTTCTCAGGTCAGACACTCATTAAAGCATGAATGTGCATTATTAAAGAAATTATATTCTGTCTTGTTAATGTTTACGTTTACACTGCTGTTCAAAAGTTAAGGGTTGGTCATGTTTTTGAAAGAACACTTTTATGCTCACCTGCATTTATGTGATCATAAATACAGTAAAACAGCAATATTTTCTGTTGAATGACTATTTTATATCTAAATATGTTTTAAAATGTAATTTATTGCTGTGATGGCAAAGCTGAATCTTCAGCATCATTACTCCAGTGTCACATGATCCTTCAGAAATCATTCTGATATGCTGAGTTTTAGTTCAAAAGAACAGCATTCATTTAAAAACAAGAATTTTGCCTATTTTTGAAATAAAGGCATTACTGTCAGTGATTGCTTGCTGAATAAAAGTATTAATTTCTATCAAGAAAAAAGAATGTTGATCCAGGAACATGTTTTTCATGGTGAAATCAGGTTCACCTACCTTTTAGACATAATATCGGCAGTTTTTTCCCCCTGAAACAATCAGTCTCTTTGAACAAATATGTTGAGTGAAGGATTCACTCATTAAAGGGGTCATGAACTGTTTTTTTATTTATTTTTTATTGTTGTCTGAGGTCAACTTATGATGTTCGCTTGGTTTTTACATTCAAAAACATCAAAATGAATAAGTAATAGGCTATTTTCTACCCTGGTTTTGAGCCTAGCTCCTGAAACGCTCGGTTTTTATGGCCGTGTCCCATTGAAGACTTGGAAGTAAACGCCCACTGCTATGATTAGATAACAGTTTTGCATATTATAATGAGTTTCATGTAATGCGCGAATCGGTGGGCGGGGCTAAACAGGCAGTGTTGAAGTAGGCGTTGATCATCTTCTGCGGAGGCGGTGTTTGATACCCTTTGACGTCATAGATCCCCACTTTGAAAAACCTGTCGTTCGCTGTGCCTGGTGTCAATAAAAGCTTTTATTGGACTAACAAGGAAGTTTTCAGTTCTGAAACTTACAGGATATTCTTATAGTATGATGACCTCTTATAAGTCAAAAGCTCAAGGAAAATTGTATTTCTCAGTTCATCACCCCTTTAAGACAGTCACTTACCGGCGATACAGTATAACCTGCAGAAAGAGTCATTTGTCACTACTCACTATACACATACTGTCAGTCTGCCTGGAACATGCAAACACATAGAAGCAGAGTGAATCAAACTATGAACCGATCCAGTGCTGTTGGTCTGTAAATCAGCTCTGGTAACTCAAAGTCAAAGATCGGAAGTGTTTCATATTTGTGTATGTGTTTGTGTGTGTGCAGGCTCAGCAGTGGTGGATTGGCTTGTGTGTAATAGGCTGGCTTTAACCCGTGTGGAGTCAGTAACATTAGCCTCTGCGCTGCTGGATGAGGCCTCCCTGCGGCCCATCGGGATCAGGAGTGCAGACGCTCTCCGTAACGCTGCTCTAGGAGAACAGTTCCTCGATGACTCCACTGCACTCTACTGCTTTGTAAGTTCCAATTCTCTTTCTTTTTGATTTCTTTACTCAACTCTTTTGTAATCACATCATATACTAGATATAAAAATAAGTTGTCCTAATTAAACCGAACAAATATGACTTCTCAAACAGTCCCAAAGCTTCCAGAAGCGAGGCAGTGTGAAATCAGAAAAGTCTCGGTCTGCGGTGGAGCTGAGTGGAAAGGTGGTGAAGAGAGGTTACCTGCTCAAACAGGTGAGCACTGTGCTGAAATTGGAGGTTTTGAACTGAACTATAGGCTACTTATTTGTGGTGCTAGCGGTCTGTGTGTTCACTCACCTGTTTATCTGTTTGTCAGGGGCACAAGGTGAAGAACTGGAAAGTAAGATTGTTTATTCTGAGGGCAGAGCCTGGTTTCCTGCACTACTATGACCCCAGCAAGGTGAGAAGAACACTGATGTGCTATATATCTATGCTAAAGTCTAAAGAAATCATGTGATGTTTATTTTTGTACTGACTTGTTTACTTCCTGATGGCCACCTTTCTCAGGATGACATCACTCCGGTTGGCGGTATATCTCTGCGTGGCTGTCTGGTGTCTGCCCTCGATGATAACGGCACACCGTCAGGTGAGTCAGACTTTTGCCTCTTCTATGAAAGTCTCTAAGGTGTGATGATTGCCTGATCCCACAAATGAATATTTACAAAATAATCACACGTATTAATCAGAATTAAGGAAAGACTTAACTACTGCCACTGACTAAAAATACTAAACAGTGATTCAGGTCTTGTTGTCTTGGTAGCAGCAATATTTACAGGTAAATACTGTAAACACAGAAACTAATGGCCACTTTCTTGTAATCTTCAGGTGTTAAAGGTAAAGTCCAGGGGAACCTCTTTAAAATCATCACTCAGGTGGAGACACACTATTACATCCAGGCTCCAACACACGAGGAGAGGATGGACTGGATCCAAGCTATTAGAAAAGTGACTTAATTATGTGAAAAGTGACTTAATCGCACTTTCAAACAATAACACTTCTAGTTAATTTTTGGTATTGTTATTATCTTCATTGCTATTGTTAAGTGTTAGTATTGGTATTGTTAGCTAATTATATATTTTTATGTTTGGTATAGTGCAAACAAAATAAAATATATACAGTGTTATACAGCTGCTAAAATTTTTATATGAATAATACAAATATGTATTAATTAATAATAATAAAATTAATAAAACAAATGGGGCCAGCATGAGACCTCATTCCAGTTAGCATATAGAATATTTTAATAGAATTCATAGTTAATGTTTGATATATTATAATGTGGTAAAGCTTATACATTCAGTGAATGTACTATGAAAGTGTAAATGATAAGAGAATTTGTTTTTTGTCACAAAAAAAGTTTTCTCCTTGTCTTCAGTTTTGTTGTGAACCGTTAACATGTTTTTACCTGCCTTCTGTTTGTCTACCAAGTTGTTAGTTAACAGAACTGTCTTCATGTCTTGCACAAGCCTGTTGATTTGTTGCTATGGTTAAAAAACACACACACTGTGCCTATGTGTATGTTTCTCTCTCAAATGCCCAAAAACACATGTCGGGTTTTCGTGTGTTATGGGGATATTCCATAGACATAATGATTTTTATACTGTACAAACTGTATATTCTATCCCCTTAACCTACAATAAGTCTACACATCACAGAAAACTTTCTGCATTTTTACATTTTCAATAAAAAAATTAAAAAATGACTTGGTATGATGTATCAACACACACACACACACACACACACACTTGTATATGTGGTTTAAAAACCTACCCATCGCAGAAAACTTTTGGCATTTTCTTAATTAAAAACAAAATACAGTTTAGTATTTTTTTTTTTAAGCCATTTGGTTCGAGAACGTATCGAATAACCATATCATAATGCACATTTGTGTCCTCATAAACCATACAAGGACACACACACATTAAATAAATCCAATAATCAGATCTTGTTAAAAGTTCTTTAAGAAAAGTTTACTGTTTACAGTACATATTGCAATTATTAGGTGTTAAAAGATATTCAAGTAAACCTTTCTATGAACCTAATCATTAAAGTTATTTTATACATGCTTCATTTGCAGCATTAAGTGTTTAGATTGACAGCACCAAGTACAGGCTTCAGATGGACTTTGAGTCCTTTTTCTTCAGACCAATTCAATCGCAGCGAACTGCATTTTAAAGTGAACATTCAGGTGTCAGTTATGAATGCTTAGGTTAAACTGTTATGTGGTACATTCACATGAACAAAAGATTAACAGAAAAACTATTCTCTTATGAGTTATTCTGTTGAAATGATTTAACAATTTTTTCAGACAGTCAAACAAAAGCATGTTGTTGTTGATACATTCCTGTAGCTCAAACAGTCAGGCATGTGCTAGCAATGCTAGCATCCTTGGTTAAATTCCCAGGGAATGCATGAACTGATTAAATGTATAATTTGAATGCAATGCAAGTTGCTTTGGGTAAAAGCATCTGCCAAATGTGTAAATGTAAATACAAATGAATTGGAACATCAACAATTACTGCTACAGCACACCTAAAGTCTTCTACGTATAAGTGCATCTAATGGAACAAATGAAGGCACTTTTGCTTCTGTATCAAAGAGCCAAATAAACTAACTAATATATCTAATAATCACAAAGCAAACAAAAAAAGTTAGGTAGTACATTATGTATTTTAAAAACTATCTTTTATCTGAGCTAGTTAATTCATTCTTAATTTAATTTTTGATTGGAACATTGGGGATATTTTCTTCTACAAATGTGTCCAAACAAACACAAAATCATCTTTTAAAATGCTAACAGGCTCATTTTCCACTGCAAATGAAAATAACTGGAGAAACTGTAAAAAATCGCCAATTAGCCTATACCAAAACAAACACAGATCCAACTGAAATGAGTTGTAAAGATTTCAAATGAACTGATGGAGCTCTGGAACTTTACAACAATTGTGGACAGTACGCTCAGGGTTATAAAACCTTAGTTTAGTTGCTTCTGTGATTAGTCTGTCATTATGGCAGGCAATTCCTCTCTTTCTCAAGCCACTTTGGTGAGCTGTAGGTCTCCGTGAACTCTAAGAGCAGTGAGAGATGCTAGCGGAGTCAATCTGTGAGAAAAACCACACAACGGCTGCCCATCCACCAGAATACGGAACTGCTGGTGCTCGCACACAATCTCCATCTGGGAGAGATAAAGAAGGAAACAACATTATTGTGACAGAAAGGTGTGAGATTACCAAAGAGTTGAGCTTTATCAGATGTGATCACACCCTCCAAACACACACTCTAGTCTCTACCTTAAAAGGCTCTCCTGGAGCAAAGGGGAAGAAAGACAGGGCCGTCTCTGAAGTGCCCCACTGTCCTGAGAGACGAGCGTTACGAAGCACAGCCTTTTCTGAAAAGTTCACCTTTAACTCCAGACCCACATCACCCTCGATTTCCTCATCCCCCTCTCCTTTAGACTGGCATGACACTAACACTATCATACTAAAGAGACAGACGAAAAAAACAAAAACATGTGGGGATTTTTAACATCGGATTTTGCAGGTTTAAGAACAAACATCATTTTAACAGACCGAGTCAGTTGCATGGAGTTAGTGTCCTGCCCTTTTGATCTGGGACGCTCCATACCAAAATCACATCATCAACCATTCGTTTCTGGATAACCCTTGCCAAATATGGCCAGAATTCTCCTTTTTTCCCCCTTCTAGATCTGACCAGCTAAGCCTTCATGGGAATTGAAGCTTTCCCACGCTGGCAAAAACAGAAGTGGACAATAACAGCTGGAACACACATGTATTGCACTATATGTGTTAAAAAGTTAAGATTGAAAACAAATGTTACAGTAAAACCTTGTTAATTGTAAGGTTCCTTAACATATACACAAAACATCATATCTTACAAGATGATACATATAAGTATGCATATAAGTAAAAAAGTATAAATTACCTTAATTTGTGGAGAATTTTTTTTTCTTGCCAGAATTCCCTTCTCAAATGACATGTTTTATTTAAAATGTTAGATGTCTTTATATATATATTTATTTATTCTATACAGTATACGTAGGCCTATACTATATGACATAAAATGCATAACATAACATACTGAAATGCACTACAAAACACTTGATTTCTTCTGTGTATTCACGGTTGGCACCCATGTTTTCTTCTGGTTGAATTCCTGAGACAACTGGCTCATTGTGTAAACGCACTGAAGGCGCGTCTCATTCTCAATGAACCGAGTCATTCAGGATGCGCGATGTGACAGTTAAAAAATGAACGCAAGAAACACACACACAGACAGACAGACAGACAGACAGACAGACAGACAGACAGACAGACAGACAGGTGTGTCTGATACCAACCTTTTGGGCTGCTTGTGAACAATACCCATCACTATCAGCCTCATGGTCGGCCGTAGACCCCCTTTGATCTCTCCAACATAGTCCTCCTCCTGCAGGAATAGTGTTTTACTGTCATTCAAATATATGATGCTATACAGGCCAGGCAAAACCCGAATAATTAGCTATTTATTAATGTACTGATTTAAAATCAACACGATTTCTTAAACCCAGTGCTGCGAGACAATAAGGAAAAGAAAAGGTTCACAGACCATTCTTCAACCCTTTCTCAGTTTACAGCTTATTCATGCAGATTACCGAGTCGCATCATTTATCAAGTCATAAATATGACATTAATCAGCGTGGTCAAATATATTTAAGCTCAGCGTATACGTCACTGTTTCAACGCAATTTACAGTCTTAGTGGCTGATAAACTATAAAATAATCGTCATCATACTTACGTTTCGGATGTTACCCTTATCTGTCATGCTTTCTTCTGGCGCTTTAGTTTAGTCGTGCAGGTGTTGCGTTTCAAGCGCGAGGACAATAGCTGTCATGCACGGGATTGATCATGGCAGAGCGCGAGACCGGTGTTGAATTCGCGAACCCCGCCTCGCGCCACCGCGTTTCCATAGAAACCAGCACAGGCAGGGAGTGATGATGATGATGACAAAAATACAGTAGTGACTTCAGCAGATTTCAAAATAAATGAATGAATAAAGTATATTGTTCAATATAAGAACAAGTCGCCATAGGCTAGTCTCGTAATTCCACACGGTAAAATTATATTTTTAATGTGGTTAATGTGGTTAATAATTAATGTGGTTCAGATAACATATGCCTAATATTTTGAGTTTCTATTTATTAAACCAATCTCCTTCATTGAATTAACTAAAAAAAATAATTTCGATAAACTCAAAATTGTAAGGCAACCAGGCAACTTACCTTTTTAAGTATATATAACAACATGTATCAACAATATATATATATATATATATATATATATATATATATATATATATATATATATATATATATATATATATATATATATATATATATACAGTACCAGTCAAAAGTTTGGAAACGTTACTATTTTTAATGTTTTTGAAAGAAGTCTTTTATGCTCATCAAGCCTGCAGTTAAAAAACAAAAAAACAAAAAAACATAACAGTAATATTATGAAATATTATTACAATTTAAAATAATGGTTCTCTTTTTTAATATACTTTAAAATGTATTTTATTTTTGTGATGCAAAGCTGAATTTTCATCAGCAAGTACTCCAGTCTTTGGTGTCTTATGATCCTTCAGAAATCATTCTAATATGCTGATTTATGATCAATGTTGGAAACAGTTGTGCTGCTTAATATTTTTTTTATAACCTGAGATACTTTTTTCAGGATTATTTGATGAATAAAAAGTTAAAAAGAACTGTATTTATTTAGAATAGAAATCTTTTGTAACAATATACACTAGGCCTACCGTTCAAAAGTTTGGGAACAATAACTATTTTTTTTTAAAGAAATTAGTACTTTAATTCAACAAGGATGCGTTAAATTGATAAAAGGTGATGGTAACAATTTATATTGTTAGAAATGTTTTTATTTTGAATAAATGCTGTTAACGTTTTACTCATCAATGAATCCTGAAAAAAGTATTCCAAAAAAATATATTAAACAGCACAACTGTTTCCATCATTGATAATAACTGAGTATCAAATCATCATATTAAAATGATTTCTGAAGGATCATAAGACACCAAAGACTGGAGTACTTGCTGATGAAAATTCAGCTTTGCATCACAAAAATAAATTACATTTTAAAATATATTAAAAAAGAGAACCATTATTTTAAATTGTAATAATATTTCATAATATTACTGTTTTTTTGTTGTTGTTTTTTTGTTTTTTTTACTGCAGGCTTGATGAGCATATTAAGAGACTTCTTTCAAAAACATTAAAAATAGTAATGTTTCCAAACTTTTGACTGGTACTATATATATAAATAAAAAAAATTACATTGGAGAAATAGCCTACGAATAGCCTATGTAAAACTAGGTAGTAAGTTTTATTTGAATTCTGCATTTGAATAACTACAATGCTTAACCTCATACATTAAAGTGAAATTCTATCAAGATAAACACACTTGGGAATAAGTTCATATAATGGTGGAATCACAAACATGGACAACACACTCAAGAGACATAAGTCACATGAGGTGTCGCTATTGTTTCACATTCCCATCTAACCAGTCTGGCACTTTGTTTCTGCAATATGTTTTTACCACCCAGAGAGAGTTTCCAGGGCTTATAAGCTCCATATTACTGATCAAATTTCCCTGTGTCAGTCTCAAGGTTGTCTTATACACAAGCATGGTTAATTCTGTCTGTAAGTAAAATTTCTCATTGCTTTCTCAATTCAAATTAATAATTATAATATAAATAAGAAATAAGACTGCGGCTATCACGATGTAATGTTAAATAAACACGTGACATACGCACATACCTGTTCAGACCACATTCATGACTCCAACTTCATAAACCTTCATAACTGAATGAGTGACTGTGCTTCACACTTTACATCTACGTTTAGAGACTGTAAAAGTTTAGACGCGTCACTATCAAAAACATTTTCACAATAAATCCATACAATTTCAGGTCACAACAATATCCACCAGCATACAAAAATAAAAAGAGCCACTGGGATTCAAATATTAAAACAAAGGCATCCTAAATTGTCTACCGCCAGAGGTCGCTATAGCGGATCAGAAAAGTGAATCCTCCGTTTGAGTCGCATTCAGATCTGTCAAATCGTTGAATAGAATGTGTAAGAGAGAATTAAATTTTTACTGAAATGTAATTGGAAATCAACTACAGGAATAGCTATAAAATAGTGACTACATCAGAAAAAGACAGAAACGACTTTATATTGGTAATAGTTACATATGAATAATGAAACTTAATGTCACCAAAAATGAGAATTATTATTTAATTAGAACTCCAGCCCGTTGTGATAGGCTACATGTGATGCAATTTCATCTACCCCCCGGGATATTTCATTTCTATTGTTTTGACCCTTGAACTGACAGCTCCTGGATCAGCTGATTGAGTCACATGACTCGGCTCGCTCATGGCCACATACAGCTGATGATGGGAAGCGCATTTGAACGCGCTGATCTCTAGTGCGAGATAAAGAAGGACAAACCCAAATCGTAAGTGCTAATTTAACGAAATACTTATTTTTGTACACAGCGTAAAACGATGTACAGAATTTTGATAGTGTTAGTCGATTCCTTCCCCCTTTCCTAAACTATAGTAGGTCGGCACTGGGCAGTGTCTGTTGTTTTGCTGTCAGTATTTCACTTTCAGCTGATACATAAACGAAAGTTTGAATCACACTTATTGCAATGTAAACACATTATGGAAGTCGTCAAAAGCATAAATGCTGACATGTCTTCTGCAACTTTAGAAACATGTTCTTGCTCTTCTTTTCACGTGAATCAATTATTAAGTCAGTACAATTTTGTTGATTTTGGAATGTTAGGCTATTGAATACATGTATACATTAATATTTCAATATCTGTGTAGCAGCAAACGGAAATGTCTTATCAAAAAGTGTGGTTGTATTTTGCTTTTGATTTTATCTCAGTTATGATGGTTACAAAACCGGTGATGATTTTCCACCCCCTGTAGTCTTATGTCGAATACTTCATAACACACCCGAGGCCAGTAATCTTTCCGTGGACCTCAACAGACTGCTGGACTATCGGACTGTCTATCATGCATCCGTTTGGCCGTGAAGAAGAGACCTCCAGACGGGAGCTCTTCGGTTTCTTCACGCGGTGTTTGCGGCGCGGAGAGTGGGAGCTCGCGGGAGCCTGTGTGCGTCAGCTCGGCGACGAGCGCGGAGATGATCCACAAAGCACGCGGGACATCGTTAAAGCCATCGTTACCCACCCATATCTGCTAAGGTCAGTGAAACCCTGACAGAAATCAATAGGAATGCTTATTCAAGTCATAATAAACCACATGAGCCCATGTCGAAAACAATGTAAACAAATACATTTTCCTCTTTCTGTGGATGTTGCTTACTGTAGTTATAATATCTATTTATAGTATTTTGGCGGAAATGTGGTTGTATTGGTAAATGTTTATAAGTGGTACTCAATCTCACTATTGAGAGAGTTCAAGAAACTAAAGTTGAGAGATTTTAAGAGACACATCTGTTATTTTTCTGTTTTTACACAGGTGGGAAACAGTGGGCAGCCCTCACAGATTGGCCTGGTATTGGCTCCAAGTCCTGGAGAAACGGACTAAAATAAAGGTGTGTTTTCTGCTGGAAATAATTTTCCCATTGATGCTTCTTCCATCAGGAAGGATTCATCTCTCTTGCTTTTTCTAATTCAAAGTATGGGTAATTTCTCTGCAGGTGAGCGGGTCTGTGAAGAGAGAACTGGAGTTCTTGTTACTCTTAGAGGAACTTGAAGATGTCCCACAGTCTGTACTTAAGGTAGGACTATCTCCAACTACTGTATGTTGCCTTCACAGCCCTGACACTTTTGTAACAACTTTATGGCTTTATGTTGACAAAGCACAGATTGTTTCCTTTGAACTCTGATAAGGTTCTACTTTATAAGTTGTGCATGTGTGCACAGTTAAGCAAGACATGTAATAATGCTTTATTTTTGCTCTCCTTCTTCCATTCCAACAAATATTGAATACCCTTTCCATGTTTAAGAGTTATAATCCTTGACCCAAACCAACCAACTTTGAGATAAATCACATTTAATTAGATTTTTTTTAAAGTTTTGTGTGGTAATAATCTACTAATATAATTTTCATTGCAAAATTCCCAAATGCCGAATTGCAAATGAAACACCAAACAAATTCTTATTTTTGGCTAAAATTCTAAAGGTTGCATTTGGCTAAATGTCTTGGCTATTGGAAATAGTGTAGTGATGTATGAAGCACAGCTCACAGAGAAGTCGCTTTCAAACCAAACATCTTTCTATTGGTCAGCGCTGCAAATCTGCATATCCAACTTAAACCCGTTACAAAACCTTTCGCTCTCAAGTGAAATTCCATGCTGCGTGAAATCCTATTGAATTAAACAAACAACAACAAACGTGACTACACCTTATGGCAAAATTGCATGTATCCTTGGTAGAGAAGGAAATCCCAGAATGCACTGCAATAAGCTTATTGAGATAAAAAGTCCAAAATGCCATACCAGTGAAAAAAAAGTCCATTATAGTGCTTATATTTCAATCAATATTAAAAAGTATGAATAAATGTGCTACAGTATGTGTTTTTGTGATTATTAGAGTTTCAAGTAATTGGCTTAGTAACCAAGCATCTTAGATAATGCTCATCTAAGCTTGTGTCATTAGCTAATTGAATTCCATAAGTAAGGATTTAATAAATTATTTTGCAAATCTTAGGCAATTGCGCATTTTACAAAAATGTGTATCATCTCTTTGATAGTCTACAGACATCATAGATCTTTTTTTTAGATCTATACACTATTGTTAAAAAATAATTTCTTTGTTGAGATAGTGGTTTTTAAAACCACCAAAATGGACAATTCCTATTGTGAAATGTTGTAGTGTTTGTGCACATAATAATTTTTTTGTATATGTATATTGTCCTTTTTCATACTGTTACAACGGAATACAAAAGAGAAAAAAAGAAAAGAATCAGGAGGAAAAGAATGCATTGACTGAAAAGAGCTCCTGCCATAGATATTCTTGTTATACTGTCACATTAAAATAACAAGCGTTACATTATTCTCATGAGGTCTGAAAATAGAACATGAAGGAAATTTTACAGCTCATTCAGGATAAGGATTATTCGTAGCACAACCTTATGATTCAAATTGATTATTTTCTGTCTTTTTGAGTGGAACTTCCTCAAACCGAAAGTGCCTCCCATAATCTAAAACACAGTAATCTCTTTAGGAAAAAGGTGGATTGGCAGATGAGTTTAATCCTTCCCCTCTAGCAACCTGTCACTCACATACACTCAGCAATTAGCAAATGGAAATGATCCAACAATCCGATACATTTCCAATGGACTGAACCAACTGTCGCCCTACATTTATTCTTGTACGAGAAGCCGTTTCACTCAGTTATATGTCACAATAGGGTAGAAAAAACATTCACAATTTTCATTTCATGCCATCTTTAACTTCCAAAATAGTTAATTTTGTTCTTCCAATTTTGTCCTATATCTTCCATAGGAGCTTCCATAGGAGCTGCCTTCATTTTGTTCTTCCACTTGTCCTTTATCTTCCATAGGAGCTGCATGAAGCCTTCCTGTACTCTGAGGAAGTAAAGGGAAAGATTCCAGGTGATTCTACTCCTCCACTGAGTGCTGCTGTTCTATCCTGCTTCCGTTCTCTTTTAACCCGCCAGCAGCCGCGGCTCTGCCACTCTCTCATCAGCTTCCTTCAGCACGCGGACCACTCCAGAGACCATGCCTTACAGGACGTCTTCATCCAGCACCTCACCGCGAGAGTGAACGTGCCTGTGGAGGAGAGGAACGAGAAATGGGTGGAGGAGGTGTGTGCAGTGCTGGCCTTAGCACCATGGGGGTCCGAGAGGTCAGGTGCTGAGCTAGAGACACTGTGGAAGGGATTGTGGTCGGCTAGAGAAGGGCTCATGACGGAGGAGAGGATTCTGGGATGTCTATTGAGGCCACAGGGCCAAGCTCTGTTGACTGCATACAGCTCCACAGCGCTCAGATTGCTCAAAGAGAAACTGCTGGCAGAGGCTCCACACACACAGGGTGAGTCAGATAAGTTTACTGTAGTCATGTGAACAACCAGGTAAAGAATCACATTTTGTAGCCTTAATGTCATATTTTTTTCTATGAATCATGTAGCCAAATCCTGACACTGTAACACTAGTAACAGATTTGTCTGTTTTGTTAATGATCAATAGCCGCTTTTCCACCATCGAGCTGAACGGTTCTAAGAACAGCAAGGAACAGTTCCAGTTATATTTACACTTGAGCCTGGTACGACACGGCACGATTACAAACCGCTCTCGGCCCGGAACCGGTTGGCTAATCGTGCTGAACCGTGCTGGTAGAATGCATGTAGTGACGTCGCAACTCAGGATTGGTCACTTGTCTGTTGTCTGGCTACCGGTTTCTCTGTAGCTGGTTAAGTGCGCTATTTGAGCAACATAAATACAAATGAATAATAAAATAAAAATAAATATTATGATCATCCTCCATAATGGTAATGCATTACCAAGGCAACGACAGACGCATTAAAGATGCTGCTGGGCCGGATCGGCACGGAATGAACTGGTTAAGCAAAGAGAACGGTTTGGCCTGACGGTGGAAAAGCGGCTAATTTGTTGAATGGATAAAAAAGCAGTTGGAGACCTACGCCACACCTGAAAATGTCACAAGTAGGCAGGCAGACACATTCCCATTTACACCTGGTGTTTTAATCCTTCTCTTTTATCTACTTTCGACCACTTCTGTCCTGATTTTTTTCAAGGGGAGGGTCTATGGTTGGGTAAATGTATGGGTGTTTTTCAGATCTTTTGATTTAATGGACAAAATAAGCTTGAGCAATTTGAGCGATGGAAAAACATACGGAGAGCAGCAGCTTTCGTTTCTGCTCTGATAGCCACAAGACCATGCTGCATGTTGTGAGTGCGTGTTAGAAATCAGGAATGGTGAGAGAACATTTAGTATGTTTTTCATCTTCAAACCAAACTTGGATCTTCAGTCATCAAAGTTTAAATCCTGTCTGGCTAGCGCGCTTCCCATAATGTTTATGCATTAGGTCAGTAGACAGAGTAGGCGATCTTTTGTAGATGTTCGAACACATCCGACCACATGAACGTCTAGACTACGAAAGCAATCCGGTCGAATTTGTTTTCGACTACCTCTGAAAGTGGATGAAAGTGGACAAGCTCAAAAGACCCCGTTTACACCTGTATTTAGCGTCGTCCACTTGTGATCTGATCTACCAAAATGCTTAATGTTTTATACCAGGTGTAAACAGGGCCAAAGGGTTAATTCAAGTATTTATTTCTTTAAAAAAAAAAACATACTGACACCCTTCTTTTGAACAGCATTGTATCTGGAACCAAAAGCTAGCTCAAATATAATTTGAAGTATTTAAAAGGTAAATCTGAACCACCAAAAATACTGGCATTGGTTTCAATATGCGTGTCATGTTTTAAGGAAGTGAAGGAAACAGACTGTTCGTGGTGTGTTTGCCACCTCCTTTACTGTTGACTTAACACTTCTGCTCATGTGGTCCTAGTTCCCTCCTAAAATATTCTCAGTTGCCTCACCATTTGCATGAGATTGTTTTTTGATCAGACATCATTTTTTGTGTTCTTGATGCATGTCTGAAACTCATCTCTATTCCCTTCTAGTTGACTTGCCTGATCTGGAAAGGGTCATGCTTGGCCTGTGCTGTCATGGTGACAAGCGTTTGGTGTGGAAAGCCATTTACTTTGAGTGTTTGAGCAGTGGAAAACACTTTCTAGAGCAGGTCTTGGTAGGTGTACACAATCAGGCAAACAGTATCCTGCAAATAAGTTTGTATATCATTCAAATATAATTTGTTATTCTTTTTCTGCACTATCACCACTAGCTATGTTTCCATCCACCTGTTTTTATATGCATTTTGGGATATCGCACTATTATGCGCTCAACTGAGTGGGATTTTTTATCCAATAATAAAACAAGCACATAAACTACGATGGAAAAACATTTACAGAATAAATTCATTTTGGGACGGCATAACTGGACTAACCTGCAGACGGATCTTGTTGCACTGCATCTGATATGCTGTTTTGCTCATTCTGAAATGCCTGAGCAATGTCTGTCGTCAAAGTGTTTCAGTATAATTCAAACTGTCTTACATGACTGCATTCCCAAACAGCAGGCATCTGTCTCAGAAAGCAAGATAACATGGCCGTTTATTGCGTTTCATCTGCGCGCTCTGAGGAGTAATATATTATAGGCCTATATTATATACAGTGGCTTCTGCATCAACTTTTTTTTTATCGCCAGTTTATCAGGAAATTATTAGATTAGATAGATTAGATTAGATTAGATTAGATTCAACTTTATTGTCATTACACAAGTACAGGTACAAGGCAACGAAATGCAGTTTAGGTCTAACCAGAAGTGCAGGATATTCAGTGGTTCCATAAGTGCAGAACATGGATATGTACTGAATAAATATAGAGTTAAATACTATTATAAACAGAATTTTACAGATAGATTTGTCCTATGAATATAATATACAGATAACTATTACTGTGAACAGAATTTACAGCTAGATATGTACTGAATATAATATACAGATGGCTATTACTACAAACAGAATTTTTACAGATAGATCTGTACAATGAACATAATATACAGATGGCTATTACTATAAACAGAGTGTACAGGTGAATATGTACTATGAATATATATACAGATGGCTGTTACTATAAACAGAATGTGAGCATAATATATAGATGGCTATTACTATAAACAGAGTTTTACAGATAGATATATGTAATAAGTTAGGCTAAGATGAGCAGTATAACAATGGATTTAAAGTAGTGCAAATAAAGTTTGGACAGAAGCTATCCGAGTAAAAGTGCAGTGGAAAGTAATTGCATATTACAGTTAAAGTACGGTATTGCAAATGTATATGTAAACAATTGGTACTGTATAAATAAACAGTCGGCAGTGCAAATTGAGCATATTCCAGTCAAGGTAAGTAGGTAGTAGTGCAAGATGCAAATGTAAACAGTTGTTACTATAATAACAGTCAGCAGTGCAAATGAACATTATAGTATTGCAAATAACAAAATGGAGGCAGGTGTGAGGAGGGAGAGGAGAGTCAATCAGTATATGAGGGGAGTGGGATCAATGAGGGTTAGAGTTTAATAAAGAGACAGCTCTGGGGAAAAAACTGTTCTTTAGTCTGCTGGTCCTGGTCCAGGAGAGAAAACAGTCTGTGGGCTGGGTGAGAGGAGTCCTTAAGGATGCTGCGAGCTCGATGCAGACAGCGTTTCCTCTGGATGTGCTCGATGGCAGGTAGTGGAGTCCCAGTGATGCGCTGGGCGGTTTTCACCACCCGCTGCAGTGCCTTGCGCTCTGCAACAGAACAGCTCCCATACCACACTGTAGCACAGTTGGTCAGGATGCTTTCTATTGCACAGCGATAGAAGTTCACCAGGATAGTCGATGAAAGCTGATTCTTCCTCAGTGTCCTCAGGAAGAAAAGGCGCTGGTGAGCCTTCTTGACCAGGCAGGAGGTGTTGGTTGTCCAGGAACTTGAAACTGGAGACACGCTCAACAGCCATTCCATTGATGTGGATGGTGTCGTGTGTGCCTCTTGACACTTTCCTGAAGTCCATGATGAGCTCCTTCGTTATATTATAGTATATAATATATTATTATAGGCCTATATTATATACAGTGGCTTCTGCATCAACTTTTTTTTTTATCGCCAGTTTATCAGGAAATTATGATTTTTTCCCCCCAAATTCGCAACTTTGGATGGAAACATAGCAACTGTCTTAGATAGTCAGCGAGAGTCAAGTTTCTTTCCTTTAAAAAAACATGTATAAAAGTGTATAGATGAAAGCAACTCAAAGTTTCCTTTAGTGGTATAATTGCAATAATCCATCCTCTTTTGTTTGCAGCTTACTGGTTTAGATCTCATAAAAAGGGAGGAATTCTCCAAACTGGAAACACTGTTGCAGACTGAGTTTCAGCCTTTGTCCCGTCTCTTGTTGTTGCTGGGCTGGACACATTGTCAAAGCCTGGATTCTGCCAAGAACCTTCTTAGAGTCCTGCATCACCAACAGGTTTGTAGCCAGATATTTGACTGTCAGTACAAAGTCTGGTCCTTTCTGCTGAGCATTCTGGCCAAGAACAACTCACTAAGACAGATATTTCATTGATATGTACTGATATAGAACAATGAATTCTATGACTATGAGTTGATAGAACAATAATAGACTGGTGAGGCAAAAATAGTTGCACAGAAATGTTGGCCTCTGACCAGCTACACAGTAAACACAAAAAAAATCATTCATATCAGCAACCCAGTGTCTTGGTAACACAACATTGTTAATAAAAAAAGAAAAAAAAAACTAACTGCCTGAAAATGGCAATGTCACCTAGATTTAGTCATTTTCTGTTTAAAAGAACCTTCTTTAAAGGCTTTCAATTCCTGAAAATGTTTATATAATAATCCTAAAGTTACAAGAACATATACTTCAAAAATCCCCTCCAGCTGAGGTGTGATCATGACATGCACTTCTAAATGTTGTTTGCACATGCAACACATTTCAAAGTTGTGGCCTGGAGATACAGTCGTGCTCAGAATTAATTATACCCCTGGTAAATATGCAAAAAAATGGCTGTAAAAAAATAAATCTGCATCGTTTATCCTTTTGATCTTTCATTCAAAATTTTTTTAGCACACCAGGGTGCTAGGAACATGAAATTGTCCAGCTATGACTTCTTGTTTCACAGGAGTTTAAATATGAGGAAACAATTTCCCTGAATCATCCATCACAATGAGTAAAACCAAAGAATATAGTTCTGATGTGCAGCAAAAGATTGTTGAGCTTCACAAAATAGAAAGTGCCTGTAAGAAAATAGCTAAAGAATTGAAAATCCCCATTTTGACCATCAGGGCAATAACTAAGAAGTTATAATCAACTAAAGATGTTTCGAATCTGCCAGGAAGAGGACGTGTGTCTATATTGTCTTAATGGACGGTAAGGATGAAAGTTTGAGTGGCCAAAGACTCTTCAATAATGACAGATGGAGAATTGCAGAGATTACTTGAGTCTTGGGGTCAGAAAGCCTATTAAAAAAAAAAATCAAACAACCCCTACATCCCCACATGTTGTTTGGGAGGTTTTCAAGAAAAATGCTCCTCGCTCATCCAAAAACAAACTCCAGCATATTCAGTTGTCAGACACGACTGGAACTTCAGACGGCACAGGGTTCTGAGGTCAGATGAAACTAAAAAAATAGCTTTTTGGCAGCAAACACGCTAGATGGGTTTGGTGCACACAAGAATAAAAAGTACCCCATGTGTACCCCAGGTCCTGGACTTCTTATTCAGATACATGGCATCGTGGATTCCATCAAATATCAACAGATAAAAATTCAAAACCTGACGCCTTCTGCTAGAAATCTTATATTGGGCCGTGGTTGGATCTTCCATCAGGACAACGATCCAAAACAAACATCAAAATCAACACAAAAATGTGTTCGGGAGCACAAAATGAAGCTTCTGCCATGACCGTCCCAGTTCCCTGACCTGATCAGTGGAGTGAACTGAAGAGAAGAAGCACCAACATGGATCTGGGAATCTGAAGGATCTGAAGAGATTCTGTATGGAGGAATGGTCTCTGATCTCTTGTCAGGTGTTCTCCAAACTCATCAGGCATTATAGGAGAAGACTCGGAGCAGTTATCTTGGCAAAAGGAGATTGCAAAAAGGTATTTAATAAAAGGGTACCAATAATTGTGGCCAACGTGTTTTGGAGAAAAACATTTATTTCATAATGTGATTTCCCCCCCACTTTCAATTATTTTACTACAATGAAAGGTTATATTTTTGCCAATTTTTTGAATGAAAGATCAAAAGGATAAATGATGCAGATTTATTTTTTACAGCCATTTTTGATCAGATTTACCAGGGGTATGATTCATTCTGAGCACGACTGTATATTATATATTTTTTCTGTCTTTTTTTCTTATATATGTTTATTTATGTGTCATTTGTGAATGATTACACATTAGTTTATGTAAATGAATGAGCGAGCCTTTCTTTCTTTCTCTCTGTAGCCCCAGACCACTGATTCAGTATTGAGTGAGTTAGCCTGCACTCTGTCCTCTCGACTTGCTGTACTGGAATGGTGCGATCAGAACAATCCGTGAGTTAAAACACTGTTTGTACATTTTCACATAAAAATCATTTCCTGTTATAGATTAATAGCTATTTCTTCACCTTCACTACAGTTTAAAGGTTTGGGGTCGGTAAGATTTTAAAATGTTTTAAAAGAAGCCTCTTATGCTCACCAAGGTTACATTTATTAGATACAGTAAAAACGATTTAAAATAACTGTTTTCTATTGATGTTTTATTTATTCCTGTGATGACAAAGCTGAATTTTCAGCAGCCATTATTACTCTAGCCACATGATCCTTCAGGAATCATTCTAAAATGATTTATCTAATACATCATTTTAATATGCTGATATGATTGCATTTCTTGTTGTTATCAATGTTTTATCAATGTTTTTTTATGGATAGAATGTTCAAAAGAGCATTTATTTGAAATAGAAATCTTTTGTAACATTATAAATGCCTTAAAGGGTTAGTTCACCCAAAAATGAAAATTCTGTCAGTAATTACTCACCCACATGTTGTTCCAACCCAGTAAGACTTTCGTTCATCTTCGGAACACAAATTAAGATATTTTTGATGAAATCTGAGAGCTTTCTCACTCCTCATAGGCTGCTCTGTAATTGCATCTGCCGGCCCAGAAAAGTTAGTAAAGACATCGTTAAAATAGGGACTACAGTGGCTCAACCTTAAGTTTATCAAGCAACTAGAATACTTTTTGTGCGCAAAAACAAAGAAAAATAACGACTTTATTCAACTATTCATTTTCTTCCGTTTGGGTCTCTGACGTGAGTTCACGAGAGCGCCACGACGCATGCGCGAGAACTGAGAAGATGATGCAGATGGGTCTCGATGTAATGTTTAAAATGGTTCTAAAGTGTGCATTTCCTGGATGTCCAAATCGTGAGAAACCAACGAGTAAACGTAAAAGTAACTTACCAATGCCGCAAAATGAATGGCTTACCTTTCTTACCTTAACGAAAGTCTTCAGTAGGGTGAGTAATTACTGACAGAATTTTCCTTTTTGGGTGAACTAACCCTTCAACTGTCGCTTTTGATCAATGTAATGGTTCTTTGCGGAATAGAAAAACCTCACTGACCCCAAACTTTTGAATGGTGGAGTATGTTCTTTTTTTGTTCACTGTTATGCATACTTACACAGAGGGATATCCCATGAATCCTTGCTGAGTCACTTACACATGCTGGACCATCACTCTGCACTGTATGTGCTGCACTGCCTGACACCCCTTGCCAAGTACGAGGAGCACAAGGTGCTTGAACTACTGCAAAGAACAGGTAAAAGAATCATGCTGTCACAGGGGGTTCATTTAAATTCACACACATCTGCTGAACATTAAAATCTATATTTCTCATTTGTAGGAAATCCTTCATTAGTGGACTCACCCAACTTCTCTGTCCAGCGAAACATCACTCTGTTTCAAGGCTTCTGTGCCATGAAGTATGCCTTGTACGCCATCTGTGTGAACGCACACATGCATACCGGCTGCCTGGACTGTGAGCCTCGGCATCAGCAGCAGACAGAGGCGGGACAGGGGGAGGAGCCAGCTGAAGGTGACCGCTGCTTTTTTCCTCTAGGAAAACAAAAACTTGTTAGATCAACCTTAATAAGCTCGTGATAATATAAACTATACCAGAGTGAATTTAATATGATCTTTCCATTTAATTTTCACATTAAGTGAGCAAAAATATAATTTAATCACCAAAATTTTGCTAACTACATACTTCCCATACTCTTATTTGTGTTATTTCATAGTTTTTATGAATTCATTGTTCTAAAATGTGGGCTATAGTGAAAGATTTAATAGGTGTGTCCAAACTTTGACTGGTAGTGTGTTTCTTTTTTATTTATAGCTTTATTTATTTTTATGTTATTAATTTTGTAATTATTTTTAAATACATTAACAAAAACATTTCATTGCATTATTTGTATTATATATTATGGTTTCAATGATTTACTAAATGCCATGGTGCAAGAATTCGGTAATTATTCAGGACATACATCATTGTATCATCAAAATATGATACACCACTTTTTGCAAAATAACTTCTTTTTTTCTGTTTAGTTTTTATAAGAAAATGGACAAAAAAAATGTGATGTTTCATCCTGGCTCTTCCCTTTAATTTCTTACTCTTCCCAGGATGCTCCGATTTGTTACAGCACTACCTATCAGAATGTCAGCTGTACCTAGAAGCTGTTCCGGCATTATTCCGTTTGGAGCTCTTGGAGAACATTTTCTCCCTCCTCTTCCTGTCTGACACTGACTTCAGCCCACAAGATCAGTCTAGCACTGGCCCAGAAGCCCAACCAGACACAGAGAGAATAAAATCAGACAGTACCAAAGGTGTGAGTATGGCTGAGAGCATCTTAAAAGTAGAAAATGTTGGAAAGATGGAGGGATTGAAGGAAGAGGTCCAGGATGGAGAGTCTGATCAGATAAACCCTGAACTGGGCCACCTGACATCAGGGTGTCGGGGGTTTCTGGTGGATTTGAGTGTGATGGAGCGGATTCTACGGCTGGTGAGGGAGGGCTTGGAGGGTGTGTGTGGGGTCGGGCAGGAGGATGGCAGGGCGCTTGCGGCCGATGTGGAGTTGGCAGAGAGTCTGGGATGTTCTGTTACTGCGGAAACATTCAGCGCCCGGTTACAGAGATTGTCTAAATACACAGCAGAGGCCCAATGGAGACTGCAGATTGTTACTAGTAACAATGGCAATGGGAATGGTGAGCAGTTTTATATAGGATTTTGACATTCTTACTGTGTGTTTATTTGAATCAAAAGTGACAGTAAAGACATTTATAATGTTACAAAAAAAGATTTCTGTTTCAAATAAATGCTGTTCATTTGAACTTTTGAAGAATCATGAAAACATGTATAATGATTAATGTATCAGTATTAAGCAGCACAAGTGTTTTCAACATTGATGATGATGTTTTTTGTGCAGCAAAATCAGCATATTAGAATGATTTCTGTCAAAAACATAAAAAAACAACAACATTTGAACAGTAGTCTTTGTATTCACGTCTGTGTGTGTTGTGTTTTATAGATGGCTTGTACCTCCCATCTCCACTCCCCAGTCCGGCACTTCCTCTGAAACGCGAGGGTAGTGGCAGCAGCAGTTCAGGCGTACGGAGGAGGAGAAAAAACCACCGGCATCGCTCTGAACGTCCCGTCTCATCTGAACGACAGAACGGGGAGGTCAGCACCAGCACCTCAGGTCAGCACACACACACACACACACACACACACACACACCTACAAAAGCTTCCTTACCAAATCATGGCTAAATACTAATGTTGATAATTGGTCATGCTGCCTTGCAGACGGTGGTGTGTGTGTTGGAGCCGCTTGGCGTGGAAGTGAAGCGTGTCCGTGTGGTGGACCTCATAGCTGGCTGGTTCCTGCGATGCTCTCCCCTCCCGAGTCTCTCCTCATCGCATGCATACGCAGAGGCAACAACATAGAGGCCCAACAGGTGAGATATGATGTCATAGATGATGGTGAGATTTTTGAGAGGTCTGTAAAGAAGCAGAGCCTTAAAATGATTGGCGATCCAAGCCATATTCTTTATAAGGAGTATGAGCTGATGCCCTCGGGCAGGAGATATAGGGTACCGACCTGTAAGTTGAATAGGTATAAATTCTCTCTAATTCCATTATCAATTAAATTATTGAACAATAAGTAATTATTGGTGTGTGTGGGTGAGGTTAGATGATGTGGAATGTGTTGGCTATTGTGTAATGTCTTAGGTGTTAGGTATATAGTGTATTAGAATTGTAAATGTCATTTGGAAATGTTATGTTTTGGGTTGTATGGATGAAGTGTGACTGCATGGTGGATTGTTGTGTGTTGACCTGCTCTCTCGATTGACCAAGAAAAAATTCTCCTAAGTGAGACAATAAAGGATTAACTAACTAATGATGTCATTCCAATTATGTTGAAGTCACTGTCTATTGACATTGTAAATATGTTAAAAATATTTATTCTTATTCTGTGTGGGCCTGCTCATTAGTCAGTGTTAGTTCAGATCCATGTTTTTGGGCTTTTTAAATGCCTTGTGTATGTTTGTTTATTAGGTGATTGCGATGTATGGTTTGGAGAACTCTGAGTGTGCAGGTGAACTGGTCTTTATGGACCGGTACCGGGAGGTTCTGAACGAGCTGGCTCAGGTGGAACAGAAGATAGAGAGCCAGTCACTTTCTTCATCGTCCTCGTCTTCAGAGGGTATAAGCACAGTGGTTGTTGCTCCAGTGGGCAGGACCAGAATGGGCAGCAGCAGCAGATTCACACTTAAGAGTATTGGGAGCGCAGCAGCTGCAGGTATTACACACACACACACACACACACACACTTACACTTATGAATCTAAAGAGAAAATACCACAGACTTCTATTTTGCTATAACGCTATAATTTCTAAAGAATAAAATGGGCCATGTTATTGTGAATTAAGGATGTCTGTAGACCCCCTTGTTATTTTTCTTTCCTCAGGCATGGCTTTTTATTCCATTTCTGATGTGGCTGAACGTTTGCTTAGTACCCCAAGCCGGCCGATACCCTGTCTAGAGGACAGCTACTGGCTGTCCCAGTGCTCTATAGACTCCCCTGACCTCGTACGACCCCTGGTGGAAGAGTTTAGCCCTGCAGCTATGGCGGCCTTTGACCTCGCCTGCTGTCACTGCCAACTGTGGAAAACTTCACGGCAGCTGCTTGAGACTGCAGAGAGAAGACTCAACATCTTTCTGGAGGCTAGAGGTGAGATTACATCAATCAGCTTTATTTGGGCCATCCTTATTGCTGAGCCCTGACTTATTTTACATATATTTTTCCTACTGCAGGTGTACGAGTTGATGCAAAGGTTCCTCACGCCAACGGTATTAGAGGCTTCCCTTCAGTACTGCAACAAATCAGCAAGGTCCTTAACAGAACCTCCGTCAGCAAAGGCACAAGTAAAACAGGTCTGAAGTATTCACACTCATGCGCACATACATATTTTTTAGTTATTCCTTATATAACATCTTTATTTTAACATCTTACTCTCTCTAGATTGTAATGGAGAGGAGAATGCTGTTTACTGCCCCTTTGGCTGTAGTGCCCAGGAAGTGCTGCTGTCGTGTCATTTAACATTAACAGAAGAGAGTATCGCCTCTCGTCTAAACCTGAATCAGCGTTTAGAGGTCACGCTTCAAACCCTGACCTCTGCCACCAACACCTCAGGTACTAGCAAAGTGAGCTAGCCATTGTTTTTGTGCTTGTTTCAGCATGCCCTGAAACTTTATGGCACACTGAAAACCCTGGCATAGATTTACATTGACTCAAAAATGTTGATGTTTTGCAGCTTATTTTCAGTAAATGGGATGGGCTTTTTAATTCATCGTTTTCTATGGCGTGTCCCCTTTGAATTTAATTTATTCATTTTGTCATCTTTTGTTCCCGTGTAGTAGACGCTCTGGCGGGGAGCTCTCTCCTGACAGCGCTGGCCGAACAGGCTGGTCTCAAGCAGTCTGAACTTGATTCCCACCCGGTACGAACTGCTATGAAACAACTCCTGCAATATCTGGACCAGCTCTGCCCGTTTGAGCCTGACAGCGCCCCTGGCAGACCAGATTACATACGCAACTTCCTTGATTACGTCAACGTGTTGGCTTCAGTACTGGTGCGCAGTTTATGGTCAGAGGGTAAGACCAAACATTCTAATAAACAGAATTATTAAAAAGTAATGTCTGTAAAGTATTATGAGCTCTGAGTCTGATATTTGTGATCTGATCTCAGATCAATCCATGGAGGTGAAATTGGGAAATCCTCTTTTACTATTGCTTCAGTCGCCTACCCAGCTCCTCTCTCTCCTTCTGTTCGACAGACAGGTGTCACCTGACAGGTAATGAAGGATCTGTCTTTCCTGAAAGTGCTGGACTTTACAAATGTACAAATATTTATCATCAGTCACATTCTTTTCTCTTTGCAGGGTTCTTTCTCTCTTGCAGCAGGAGCAGTTGCGTTTGAGTGTGCAACAGGTTATAGTTCAGCGCTGCTGTGAAACTCTTCCTCTCTGGGATTCTAGGGCTATGACCTTTTCTCAGGGGCAACCGAGGATTGCAGGGTTCAACGGCGGGGCGTTCTGCCCGGCCAGCATTGCCTCAATTTTCCAGCAGCACGCTCAGGAGTGCGCCCCTTCCCTTGACCTCTCTGACCTTGCTACATCCTCTGACCCTAGCTCTGAGTCTGAGGTCTCACTGGAGGACACATCTGCTACATCCACAATCCTCTCCACCTCTCCGCCCTCACCATCTTCATGTCCTCCTTCTTCTTTTCTCCTCACTCCATCTGCGCTGTCTTTTCTGAAGTCCCGTTCCCCACTTGTTGCCGCGCTGGCCTGCCTCAGCGCCAGTCGGGGTGGCGTGATCCGGGCAACTTCCTCTGGCTGGTCAGGCTTGCCTTCATATTTTCGCGCATCTGGACGTAAAGAAGCAGTTTTGGACGGAGACCAGATCGCAAGAGAAGGGGAAGCCCTGCTAAAAAACTTCCCTATCCTGAGAATGTACCTCCGGTCCATGGCTGAGCCAGTTCTGGGGGTCTCGTTGGAAGCAGAAGAAGGTCTTGGGCTGGCTCTCTGTGGGAAGCCCGTGGTGGGAATGCTGTTTTCTGGCCTGCAGGGCAATGCAGCGCAAGCAATGGCTGCTGAAGCATTCCAGCAATCCCTAAATGTTGGTGATCTGAACAGAGCCCTAGAGCTCCTAGAGCTTTATGCACAACCCTGCAGCCAGGAGGGGGCCCTCCGGGACAAACTACTGGCATGCACTGCTCTGCAAGGTAAGATTCCTCTCAGATTTACAGTACCTGCAACAGAATCTGGGATTAAATGTAACAAAATACCTCAGATACTGTATGTAAAATTTCAAGGCAAAAAATGCCTAGTCTATTCTATTCTTCTGGGTTTTGTGACATTTTTGTGACCTGCAACTGCAAGGTATCTTTATTCTTTTTGTCTGCATTGTCTTTATTCAATATCTTTTAGGTGGGTGTTGTTAAAGTCGCAATAAAACTGAAGTAGGGACATCTTTTCATCCATATTGCGATGTAAATGGATTATCAAAAAAGAAAATCTATAGAGCGAGGACTAAATGATAGGAGAAGGCCTGCATACATTACCAGAGAGAAGTCTTTTTTTCAGTTTTGACATTTTGATTAAATACTACGAGGTGTAAAAAAAGTGAACATTTGCACAGATGAATTTTTCACAATAAGATCTATAAAATACCTTTGGAAAATATACTTTAAATTTGCAGCTAATAAAAAGTGTCTTTTGATTAGGGAAAAATAAAAAATGTCTCAACAGAAACAGTGATAACACCTTGATTGTTATGATATCACGCGCATTATTTTCAACATCTTTTATTTCGTAGGTAATTGTTCAGATTGAGAATTCATTTAAATCAGTTGATTCAGTATCTGACAGTTATGTTGTGTTAAAAATATTCCTTGAAGGTACAAAATGCCCCTGAAAATATATTTCTGGCGGGCATTGTCCCATAAATAATACAAAAAAAATTTCAGATAGTCTTCGGCAAGACTATAAAAGAGGAAGTTTAACAGGTAACTATGTCTTTTTGTAAAGAAAGCAGCGGTGTGGAGCAGTTGTTTCGTGTAAGGGACTGGGAGCTGCGTGGACGTGTGGTTCTGCAGGGTTTGGACCGATGGCCTTTACAACACTGTTTAGAGTTGCTGCAATTCTGTCTCAGTGACCAGAACACCCAGGATCCTCTCCGAGAGCAGCTTCAGCAGAGGAAACAGGAGCTGGACATGTACCAGCGGGTCAGTCTGACACCGCAATTCTCTACTGAAACCTTATTTACTCTTGTGGCAAAAGGAATTCTCTGTTTAGCAGTTTGCTTGTATTTTAGGTTGCCACCCATGACTAAAGAAAAACTTTGACACTTTGATGTGCAAAAAACATGTCAGCATGTCAACAAGAAAAAACTGTTACACCATGTCATCTTCTGTCTGGGTTTATAAGCTCCAGACAGAAGCTTAAATTACTGATTTATTTTCAGATTGCAATCAGTGCAAGTTTATGCACATAACTGTAATGGCCATATTTTAGAAGTTGTCTGACGACATCGTTTTGTTGTTTAGATGCTGAGTTTGGAGCTACCGTTGCTGTGTGAGACCTGGCAGGAGTTGAGGGAGAAGTCTACAAAGAATCCTGAATCTGTCTTCAGTTTGATGCTGGAGGCCAGGGTGAGATTATAGAACCATTCAAATAAAACAATCTTTGATTTGGGCATCACTCAGAGCTACGACTGAGATGCCTGGTTGCATCTAAATTATGTTTACATTGTAGTATATTGACTCGACTGTACCAACAATACATGGAGATTAATTAGTCTTTTCCACAGTTTTGTGTTTCTGGCTTCCAGATTGGTGCTTGCAGAGTAAACTTATTTCCAATAACAACAATTGGCCGAGCCTAACAAGTATAATTTGGGTGTCTTTGTTCGAATTAAATATTTAGAAAATGTTTGAACTGTGGTGCTGAAAATGCCACAACTGTGACGAAGACCCAGGACTATATTCACTATATTATATATCTATATCACTTACTATATTTTGAGTCGCCTCCAGGCCATCACAAATGCTAGTTTGTTTAATTCTAAATGGTGGCACTAATATTAAGTAATTTATGTCATTCTATGTGTGTTTTTGGTGTGACTGCATAGTTGTACTCTGTGTGAAAACTTTTCGAATCTGGTCAATGAATTCAACAAGGAAGCATAAAAGAGGTTATGAAATTTGAACTTTAGTTGACCCTGCTGTATGTCTGCAGCTGTTTACATAAGACCAAAATGCTTTCTAGAGTATAAAACAGGAGATTAGAGTGAATTTGGGTAACAATCAAGTCATTTTGTGTGAAATGGAGGAGGTTACGGTTTTCAGTAACCTGTTATGCTTCCTTGTAAGATACAGTGTCCCTACTGAATATCTGCAGCTCTTTATATCAAAAGTGTTATTTAGATAATAGCATGCTAATATAATAGGTGCAGACCCAGAGTGGAACTAACTTGTACCCTGTGCAGTGACATCATTTCCGATTCTAGTAAAAAAGGCCTATAATACGAATGATCAGTTTGTGTGTTCTCAGGAGTTTGAGTTGTGTGGCCAGTGGGTGCAGCTGTATTCAGTTTCTGATCAGTCTCGAATGCAGCTACAGACCGAACACCTGCTATTCCTCCTAGAACAGAATTACACAGAAGATGCTTTTCAGGTATGTATATTTTATGATTTCTCTTGGCTTCAATTTTTGTATAGAAACATATGAATACCCTACATCTGTATTAAGTTGAAAAACTTAGTTAAAACTGGATAAAAGACTTGGACCCAAATTGGGCCTTCCATATGAATCACATGAAAGCATATACTGAACACTACCATTCAAAAATGTGGGGTCTGTTGGCTTTTTTAATGTTTTTTAAAAGCAGTCTCTTATGCACATCAAGGCTGCATTTATTTGATAAAAAATACAGTAAAACAGGAATATATTAAATATTATTAATGTAACTGTTTTCTATTTTAATATATTTTTAAAATGTAATTTATTCCTGTGATGGCAAAGCTGAATTTACAGTGTTACATGATTTGGTCCTCAAGAAACATTTCTTATTATCAATGTTTAAACAGTTTCAACATGCTGCTTAATATTTTAGTTGAAACTGTAATGCATTTTTTTTCAGGATTCTTTGATGAATACAAAGTCCAAAAGAACAGCATCTATTTGAAATGGAAATATTTTATTACATTATAATTTAAATGTCTTTACGGTCACTTAAGATCAATTCAATGCATCCTTGCTGAATAAAAGTATAACTTTCTTTACAAAAAAAAAACGGAACTTTTGAACGGTAGTGTATATTCCATATGAATAGATATGAAATTGTCTGTGAAGTTGAATATTTTGCAGCTAAATGCAATTTGACTCCGTGATTTGCTTTGTAAAGCCTAGTCCAAACAAAATAGATAGAAAAAAGACTCTCTCTGTACCCAGCTTTTGGAAGCTCTTTCTGATTCGATGGGTTTGGAGGTTAGTGAGCGAGCCCTCGATCGAAGACCTGGATTGGCTGCTTGTCATTTCCTGTCAGATTACCTCACCCTACACTTCCAGAGTCAGATGACTCTTGCTCGGAGACGCCACATCCATGCCCTGCACCTTGGCTCAAAGGTAACAATGTTTGAAATAATCAAATAACACAGATTCAGTTACCAAAAGAAATACTCTCGACACAATAATACGTACCTGTCACAGGTTCTACTGACTCTGCCGCAAGCATCTCGTCAGGATTATTTTTCCCTGCTGTCTGATCCGCTTCTCATGCTGGAGCAGCTACTGATGAATCTGAAGGTAGACTGGGCCACCATTGCCATCAGCACTCTACGGAGCCTTCTTCCGGCTCAGGACGCTGGCATCACAAACCAAGACATTGACACCCTACTGGCAGATTATGCCAGGAAGGCTCTTGATTTTCCTTATGCACCCAGAGAGTGGTCGCGTTCTGGTGAGTTGGCGCAATGGATCAATTCATTGCTATATTGCTAGCTGAAAACAAACATTTATGTCCATTCTTTGTGTTATTAGAGATTTGAGATCATTGTATAAAGCATTGCACCTCTCTTCTTCTGTCTCAGATTCTGTCATTAGTCTGCAGGATGCATTTCTGCAGTGTCCAGCCCAGGAGAGCTGCCCATCTTCTCCAAGCCACACCCCTCCTCCATCAACAGGTATAAGCCACACCTCTTTCATTGACCACACCTTTTCTTTCTCAGCCACACCCCATTTAGCATGTAACAGCACTGGGGGGACATCTAGCTTTTAATTACTGGTAATAGTAAAATAGTTCAGTATGTGGCATTAAAGGCTGGAATACATACACACCAGTGATGCGCGGGTTGATCCGAAATGAGCGGGTGCCTGCGGTCACCCGCGGTCACCCGCGGTTACGAGTCATCCACAAATATTTTTAATGATATTCGGGTCGCGGTCGGTCGGGTCGTTTGAAATAAAGATGCCAATTAAACCTTTGTAATTTATATAGTACTAGAGAGCATATGAGCGGAGTGGAGCGGTGAGAATCTCCGCTCATCGCTCATGGAACTGTCCACCCCTCCGCTCCCCCGCTCAAAGCTACATCAGGCCGCTCCACTCAAATCGCCCCCCGCTCGCTCGCTCCAAAAAAGGAAAAAAAATCTACATGTAGCCTATATCACTGTTAGCTTAGACCACAGCCTTACCTCCTAAAGAACTAATGAGCAACAACAACATTTTTCAAATAGAAATGTTTTATTTCAAATAAAAAATTAGGCCTATGTAAGAAGGAATATAGCCTACACAAAGTCCTGTAAAATTAAACGAATAAATGGGCCTAATAATATAAATAACAATTATATAAACAAAAATATAGCCTACATAAAAATTTTAAAAGTAAATTTACTATTAGGCCAGAATTTTGATAAGTTAACTTTTGCGCAACGCGCACGATTAAAATTGAAATGGGCGTATATCCATTGTACACACAAACTGTTGTAAAATATAACGAATAAATGGGCCTAATAATATAAATAAAATGTATATAAACAAAAATATAAAAAAATATACATAAACGTTTTATAAGAAACGTAAAAAAGTAAAAAAAAAAAAAGTTTAAAAGTAGGCTAAATTAACTATTAGGCCAACATTCTTATAACTGAACTTTTGCGCAGCGCGCAGGATTAAAATTTAAATGGGCTTGTATCAATTGTTTGAATATTACGCTATATTTAATTTACACTTTGTTACAAGTTACCGTAGGCCTATTCAATTTGCTAACGTTTTGCTTTCTTCCCAGCGTGTTCACATAGCACACTGCATGTTTTCGAGAGATGTCTTTTTAGATTCCAAAATGAATCTTTACTGACTGAAATGATGTCTCCACATTCGTTTTCTTCTACCACATTATAGTTAGTTTTATATTATAGTACACCTGTATGACTTCTTATTTTCCTTTTTGAAGTAGCCTACTTTTTGAACTCCATTATTGAGCCGAGTTTTGACTGAAAATAGAATCCATCTTGCAGTCATCAACAGTAGACTGAGTCAGGCTTGACTGAGCAAGCTTCAGAATCGTGGTGTGCGCGGAGCGAAATTGGAGCGGGAAATAGGGCGACGCTCCATCCTTTTAAAAATGCCGCTCTGCGCTCTGTCCAAGATCCGCCCGCTCGCTCCCGCTCCACTCCGCTCACATGCAATTTTCTATGAAATACATAGGCCTACACTTTATTGGCTGAATAACTGGCGCGAAGATGACGCACGAGCTCAGTCTGCAGGTAGAGATGGCGGCAAGAGAAAAGGTGAAGACTGGGGAGTGGAAGCTCCGCAAATACACAAACAGAAAGAGCAAAGTGTGGGGGACATTTGCCGAAATAATGAAAGATGATGACCAAAGTGCTGGCTTTGTCATGTGTACTTCTTGCTATGCATTTACTACTTTTAAAAAATGCGGGCCAGGAAGCGGGTCGGGTACAATATTTTCTTCTTTTTTTTTGCGGTCCGAGTTGCGGGCGGGTTAGTTGAAAACGTCGGTCGGGTGCGGATTGTTTATACATTGACCCGCGCATCACTGATACACACCATATGAAATTGGGACAGATTTTAGGCACCATTTTATACTGGGCATCATGCACTTAACAGCTGAGCATCACACTAACAAACTCTCAAGTCGTTCCTAAGTGCTGGAAAACACTACATGATTTTTTCCCCCGATTTACAATCTGGAGAAGTCGATGCTAACTGTCCATTGAATGCACACTTTAAAATTTCTAGTTGTAGTTCACCTGGGTAATTATTTTTGCGTACTGTTTTTCGAATACTACGTATTCTGGTATACTTCTCTGTTGGTGTACTGTTTTTTTGCATACTGTATAATAGGGAAGTATTCTATTTCGGATGCAGTGTGTGTTCTAAAATCGGCTCAAAAGATCAAACGCATTTGATATCCTCCAACTGGATGGAATCTGGAATCTTCTGCTGAACACACAAGAAGATATTTGGAAGAATGTTGGTAACCAAACAGTTGATGTACCCCATTGACTTCCATAGTAGGGAAAAAATACTATGGAAGTCAATGGGGTACATCAACGTTTGGTCAACATTCCTCAAAATATCTTCTTTTGTGTTCAGCAGAAGAAATAAATTCATACAGGTTTGAAACAACTTGAGGGTGAGTAAATGATAGAATTTTCATTTTGAAGTGAACTATTCCTTTAAGGGCCGTTCACACAGAAAGCACATTCATAAGAATATTTACTCCAAAAGAGTCTTGCTAATTACAGACTTGCTAAATCCAGTACACTGGAGATGCTTATTGTTATCATTATTCTATGATGACCCCATAGTTTAGTTTTGAAGTCATGTTTGCACACACTTATTTTTCAGGCAGCACACCCATGCACACACCCTCCAGTGAGAGACGTCCCAGTGAGAAGAGGATCCGGCAGCTGTCCACACCTTTCACCCCTCCGGAGAAAACACCTGACCGCAAGGACTGGATCCCAGACCACAAACAGCACATCTGTATGGTCTGCCAGAGGGAGAGATTCACCATGGTGAGAGAGACAGTGTGAGATGGGTTGTGAATAAGCGTATGTGATAAGATTAGGTCCTGCTGTGATTTCCTGTTCCGTTAGTTAGGCGTCTCTATAAGAATTTAAGTCTTAACGTAAACCTTATCCTGTGTCAGTTTAACAGACGGCATCACTGCAGACGCTGTGGAAGGCTGGTGTGTCATTCCTGCTCCAGCAGGAAGATGGCTTTAGAGGGCTCTGAAGAGCCTGTCAGAGTCTGTGACCAATGCTACAACTTCTTCCACACGGAGTAAGACAGATGCACACATGCCTATAGCACATTTCAGAAGTGCACAAGGGCTACAGGACAACTGAAAACCGATTGTTCAAGAGTAGTACGATTCCCAATTGCATGACTCAATGAGCTGATTCTTTTTAGTGAATCAAACACGTACATCTTACGATTTATTTAAATCAGTGTAGTTACTGACTGGTTGTTCATATGACAATGTGTATTTAACAGTGAGTATTCCAATTATAGGATTGCATTTATGTCACCTTTAAAAAGACTGAAAAGTCATTATAAAGTCTGTGTAAACAATAATTGTTTTAAATGGATTATCTAAATGAGCTCATCATTTGACAATAGTTACATTTCTATTTTTTACAAATACATTACAAGATTTTTGGTTACACTTTATTTCGATGGTCCACTTTAGACACTCTATACTATAAGTATATCATACTCTGATATATATCCTATAAGTATATCCAACTATAAGTAACTTTGCAGCTACATGCCAACTATCTCTCAGTATTAGTAGACTGTAGTAGATTTTTAGTAGACTGTTAGGCTAGGTTTAAGTGTTAGGGTTTGAGTTAGTTATTTATTTAAAAAAGAAAAATCTATTATTTAAAATTGTACAAATATTTCCCAATATTTCACTGTATTTTTGATCAAGTAAATGCAACCATGGTGAGCTGAGCATAAGAGATTTCTTTCAAAAACATTAAAAATATTCTTACTGACCACAAACCTTTTCTCTTATGTTGTGTCTATTGCAGCTCAGATGAGGAGCTTGATCAGGGGGAAGGTACACTTGTCATACACACAAATAATGAGTTTTACATACATTTCTTCTGGTTGAATGGCAAAATGTTGATGCCTTTATTCAGATGATGATTACAAGATTATAAACTAAACTTTTCTTAGTAGCTGGCAGCCCTGCATCCATTGACGGCGTCCTGAATGGGGTTCTCAGTCTGCCTGAGGTTCCACGAAAGCAGTATCGCCTGAGTCCAAACCCAGCAGAGAACCAGCAGCTGAAGAGCGAGTTCTACTATGAACAGGTGTGATTTTCTATTCACACTGGAGCTGAACAATTGGTTGTTTTTTAAGAAACGATAGTAAAATAAATCTTTGTATTTTCATTTACATTTCTTAACAATGGACACTTTGTGTGTTGAAGGCACCCAGCGCATCCCTGTGTGTCGCTATACTGACGCTACACAGTGATCACGCAGCCTGCGGGGAGCAGCTTATTGGCCAATGCCGCCTACTCTCGCGCAAACTGACCAATCCTGAGGTGGATGCGCGTCTGCTGACAGATGTGATGCGGCAGCTGCTGTTTAGTGCCAAACTGATGTTTGTAAACGCAGGATGCACCCAAGAGCCGGCACTCTGCGACAGGTAAGACACACACACCTTTACTTGTGTAATCCAAATGTAATATCTGTTTAATTTTAAAAGCATAAACTGTAAGAGTGAGGCAGAATCAAATTTATAAAAAGTCTCTTTTTGCTCAACCAGGCTGCATTTATTTGATCCAAAATACAGTAAAAATTGTGAAATATATTTAAAATAACTATTTTCTATTTTAATATATTTTTAAATTTTTAAAATGTATTCCTGTGATGGCAAAGCTGGATTTTCAGCAGCATTTTGTCCAGCCCTTAGTGTCACATGATCCTTCAGAAATCGTTCTAATGTACTGATTTGGTGCTCAAGAAACATTACTTATACATTTATTATTATTATCAATGTTGAAAACATGCATTTAAAATGTTGTGCTTTTTACATTTTTTGTGGAAACGCTAATACTTTTTTAATGAATGGGAAGTTGGAATGAACAGCATTTATTTTAAAGCGAAATCATTTTACAAAACCTTATAAATGTATTAATACAAAAAAAATTGGATCCGGATGATTTAATGCATCCTTATTTTGTATGAATTTTGTTTTTACTTTTACTGACCTCAAACTTTTGAATGGTTATGTCCTGAGGTGGATGCACGTCTGCTGACAGATGTTGTGTAATACTTGTATTATTTTAATTTAATACTGTGAAGCTGCTTTGATACAATCTGTATTGTGAAAAGCGCTATACAAATATACTTGACTTGACTTGACTTGACTTATGTATCTTTATTTCACTTGTCTTTAATTAATTCTTCTCTCTTCATTCATAGCTACATCAGTAAGGTGGATGTGTTGAAGATCCTGGTCAGTGCAAACTACAAATATATTCCATCTCTGGACGATATTCGGGAAGCGACTGCAGTGACGCGCCTGCGCAACCAGCTTCTAGAGGCCGAGTACTACCAGCTGGCTGTGGAGGTGAGACTATTCACTCAAGATTCAAAGTAATAGTTCAATCAATGACAAACTCACACTCATGATGTCTTTGCCTCAGTGGCACACAAAAGCAGATTTTTCATGCCTGTCTTTTCCAACAAGTGAATGAAGTTTAAATAGCACAAAATAAATAACAATTACCAATCTAGTTGCGTGTCTTGATTTTGGGTTCAGCTGTTTTTCTGCATTCTGTTTTTGTTTATAATGCTCAGGTGTCGACTAAGAGTGGACTGGACCCGAACGGGGTTTGGCAGGCGTGGGGTATGGCGTCTTTGAAGGCTGGAAATCTGAGCGGAGCCAGAGAGAAGTTTGCCCGTTGTCTCAAACCACCAGTAGATCGTAACCAGCTCAACAATGGAGTGAGACTTTTGCAGGAGATCGTTCAACACCTGGAGTCCACCGTCAAACCTACTCTTAGCACGGTAATGCTACGCCCAGACCCTTAAGACTGGACGGGCATCTTGACTTTCCTTACAGGATGTTTCTAAACACATTGTTTGTTTTTGTTTGATATAGACGGTGGATGAGGACATCTTGGCTTCTTTGTGTGAGCTGGAAGAGGCTCTCTCTGATTCTGCTCCTGTAGATGGTGCAGAGAGCAGAGTTCAGCGGTCTGGATACTATCAGGAGTGTCTGTTTTACCTGCTCACCTACGGCACACACTTGAGCCTCATCAGCTTTTACCTGCGCCACGACTGCCTGAAAGATGCACTAACCCACGTACAAAACAAGGTTCTGCAAAGTTACAGAGCACTTTGCATTATTGTATTTTATTTTTCAGCAAGGATGCATTCATTTGAAAACATTGTACAATAAAGACATTTATTATGTATATTTCAAATAAATACAGATTTGAAAATTCTCTATTCATAAAATAATCCAGAAAAAATGAATGCATCACAGTTTCCACAAAATTGTAAATAAAGAAACTGTTTTCAACATTGATAACAGTAAGAAATGGGGTTTTTTGAGCACCAAATCAGCCTATTAGAATGATTTCCGAAGGATCATGTGACAGTGAAGACTGGAGAAATGATGCTGGAAATTCAGCTTTGACATCACAGGAATAAATTATATTTTTAGTTTATTAAAATAGAAAACAGTTATTTTTTATTGTAATAATATTTCATAATATTACGTTTTACTGTATTTTTGATTAAGTAAATGCAGCCTTAGTGAGCATAAGAAAATTCTTTCAAAATTTTTTTTTTTCTTCCAAACAAACCAAATCCTTTTTACAGGTACTAAATATGTACGTTTATGTTTATAAAGTTTCTCTCTCTCTCTTTGTCTCTGTCTGTCTGTTTCTAGAAGTGTACAGAGGATGTGTTTCTGGAGGGCGTCTTTCAGCCCTGTCTTGAACGTGGGCGGTTGGGGACTTTGCAGAGTCTGTTAGAAACTCTGGACCCCACACTGGAGACTTGGGGCTGTTACCTTCTTTCAGCCTGTCAGTCACTGCAGCGCAGGGGACACTACCACTCTCTGTACCAACTCCAACAGTTCATGATGGTACCAACACATTCTCTCTCTCTCTCTGTAAGGTCTTCATCAGCATGCTGTTATTAAATTTCTCCTTCCGTCTCTTTGTAGGATCATGTCCGTGCCGCTATGACGTGCATTCGCTTCTTTTCTCACGGTGCTCAATCCTACCTGCAGCTGGGAGAACAGCAGCGCTGGCTGATCCGAGCCAAAGAGCACCTGAGAACTTACCTACAGGAACAACAGAGCCGGAGGAAGTCACACAGCTCCTCTTTCAGGAAGAAAATGAGCTCCACTGATGTCTCAAGGTAATAAAAGGGGGAAATTAAACAGTACTGTACTATACACAGTAATGTAATTAAATACTATTTATTTTCATTATGTATAACATAGTCAGATACTGAAATACAGTTCCTCATTATTTTGGCTGTGGTATGTTGCAGACACGTACACACAATCGAGCTGCAGTTGGAAGTGACCCGCTTCTTACACCGCTGTGAAAGTTCACCATCCAAGACAGCTGTAGGCCCCGCCCCCACAGGGAACAGTGGCCCACCCACTCTGTTTGGAAACAGCCCTATGAAGGTGGACGTGGCCTGCAAGGTGAGCTAGGAAAACACGCTCTTCTGTACACACAGTTTAGTCCTTATTGTTGCGTCCCCTTCCATATCTCTGTTTCTAATGGTGCGGTTACATGAGTGAAATTTCGGAAAACTTTTAAAGGCAAGAAAGGTGCATTGTCTAATATCAGTAGTGTAGCGATGTGTGAATCCTGCTCACACAGAATTCTTTCTGCTTGTCAACACGCCAAATCCTTGTGACCAAATGGAAATCATTGTGAAATCTGTGTGGTAAAAGAACTTCTCAATCGTGTGGATTCCTATTGAAATGACTGGATTTCACCCATGAAAATTCTCAGAACAACAGTAAATGTTCTGTGGTAAAGCACACCTTCATTTTGTAGGTTGCATTTAAGAGAGTTCTTCACATCTTCATTTATAAGATAAGAATACTTCTGAGTGAAAAGAGGTAATGGTGCATATCTATTCAAATGAAAATAAGTGAAAAAGATTCAATAAGTTTATTAAAATAAATCAATATTTTTTGCTCTTTTCTGGTCTGTATTATGTGTGTATATTCTGTTTGTAAGTGTTTAACTGTAAGTATTTCCATGAATGGATTTCACACATTTCAGTTTGAGATGATTGCTTGTTTTGAATCATGCAAGACTAAGAGTGTGTGCATAATGCCTTTTGTAGGGAAAGAGATACTGTATGCATGTGGTTAACTGCATTAACTTTAGAAGCAGTGTTATATACATTAACTGGAAAATTAGCCTATTTCCTAACATAAAATGCACATCATGCTTAAAGTGCTGTATTTTATATTTGCATGATTTGATTATTTTTCATGCTGAGATATAATGTATCAGATAATCAGATTCCCAAAATTCAGATGTTTTTGCTGTTTACACGCATGTTACAAGATCCAGTCTGTGGAAAATATATACACTACCTTTTAAAAGTTTGGGGTCGGTAAGATTTTTTTGTTGTGAAATATTTGACATTTTAAAATGTAATTTATTCCTGTGAAGCAAAGCGGAATTTTATACATTATTATCTCCAGTCTTCATTGTTACATGATCCTTCAGAAATCATTCTGATCTGATGATCAAGAAACATTTCTTATTATTAATATCAATGTTGAAAACAGTTCATATCTTTGTGGAAACCATGAAAAAAAATATTTCAGGATTCTTTGCTGAATAGAAAGGTCACAGTAGTTAACAGCATTTATTTGAGACAGAAATCTTTTTTTTTTTAAACATAGTGTTAGTTTCCTTAAGAAAAAAAATCTTACTGACCCCAAACTTTTGAAGTGGGGTACATACAAAAGTCAAAACTGGTTGGCATAAATCTAACAGTATAGATGTGTAGAATAATGACAGACTATAGATGAAATCTGATTGAAACAAACTACAGTATAATCAAATCTGGCTGCATTTTGCACAGGTGATGCTGGGAGGCAAGAACATTGAGGAAGGATTTGGCATCGCATACCGAGTAATACAGGTAAGCGTTTTTGACACTTCTGTTATGGTTTGAGTCCTTGTCTCATTCACGTCTCACTCTGGTTTTCTTTCACGTGGTGCAGGACTTCCAGCTGGAGGCACTGGCAGTGTACATAAGGGTCGCCCAGCGCCTGGTCCGGCAGCGCCATTACCCGTCTGTGCGGCAGCTGCTGAAGTGTGTAGGGGAGTCCGGGACGGCCTCTAAACACGACTGTGATGCCATTGTGCTCAGCTGTGTCTCTGTGGCTGATAAGAGTCCTGCAGATGTGAGTCCCCAACCTAATGATCTCTTTCTACTCAGATTGTGTTTCTGCTTTGTATATATTTGCATGTATAATTAAAAAAAATTTTTTTATTAAATATAAAAGTATTAGCCTAAATAATTTTTTTATTTTTTTGGCTCAGGCTAAAGAACTAGAGACCCTGATTCTGGAGTGTAAGAGTTCAGAAAACAAGGTTAGGTTTCTCTTTTTCTCAGTCTATATTTGTTTTCCTCTCACACACTTCCTTACCTTCATTCACATTATTTTCTTTCTCTTTCTCTCTCTGTAGATAAAGGCATATCTCCAGTGCAGTAAGCTGCGGGCAGCGTATCTCCAGGCTGTGAAGCTTGAGCTTGTAAAGGCGACTCCTTTAGTACAGGATGTGATGCGGGCCGCTGAAAGCTCAGGTGACTCTGTCATGCACAACATCTGCCGCCAATGGCTTTCGGAGCATCATGAACAATCTTCACGGCAACGACAGGCCAACAACTGATAACCACTACCAATCCCCATTGTGAACACCAAGTTATCCTGCTCTGCTTTGATTGGTTAGAGTGAAATAATAATATGCCAGGAAATGAATCACCACTGTGCCACTTTTGCTGGTCTCTATAAGAAAGAAAACTGTCCAAGGTTACATTTAACAGGGCCAGAGATACAATTAAGGATAAAAAAACATTCACATCTGTGTACTTCTTCAGTATTTGACTTGGCTTATTCTCTCCTACCTCAGGAAAATATTTTTTTTCTTTTCATCTATGTCAAAAAGACTAATCACTGTGTCTAAATCTCATCCTGATGGAATGAGGTCATATGGTAGTAAAATTAGTCTGCATGTGCCATGATATTAATTCTAATTTGAGTTCATGGCAAGTTTACAATGCTTTCTCTATACATTTATTGTCTCTTCAGCCTTAAAAAAACAAAACAAAAAAAAACAAGGCTGTTTATTCTGGTCCTCACTGAGAGATTGCACTCAGATGTGGTTGAACTACAAAAAACGTATTAAAAGGGAAGGTGTGATTCACAGGCATTATGATGAGTGAGCTCTGTGAACAAACATAAGCCGTATCTTAGATATTGCAAAACTTAAACTAACAGTTACAACGGGAAAATAAGGGATTCTGGGTAGAACATGGCAATTTGAAATATACTGTATCAGTAAAACATTGCTTACGTGTTTGTCTATAATACAAATTACCCTACAATTCACACCCTGAAATTATGTGCACTCTTTATGAATGTATGTGAGAGAGTGTGTGTATATACTGTATGTTAATCAGATTAAACTGTCACTGACCCTCCTGTAATTTGTTTTATAATGTGGAATGTGTATAAATGTTATTGTGTAAAGTAAATCTCTTATTAGGGATATGTTACCCAAGTTTACCCAAAAATGAAAATCTTGTCATCATTCACTTCATGTCATTCCAAACCTGTATGACCCGTTATTCTGCAAAACATTAAAGATGATATTTTGAAGAACACTAGTAACCGAAAAACACTAGCGCTAATTGACTTCAATTGTATGGACAAATAAAACACTGAGACATTTCTCAAAATATCATCTTTTATATTCCACAAAAGAAAGTCATACAGGTTTGGAATGACACGAGGGTGAGTGAATCATGACAGATTTCCTTTTTTTTGTTGAACTTTCCTTTTAAGGGACTATGTCTGTTTTATTTCTGTAGAGAATAGAAAAAAAAATCTGAACAAATTTGGTTTACAGAACCTATGCACATATTAAAATGAATAAAACTGTTACAGAGATGTTGCCAAAGAGACAGACGTACTTATGTCTGAATCCAATTAGAGTGACAAAGAATGTCTCCTGAAAGGACATATTAATTTTAAATGAGTTAATAAATATGTATTTAGCTTTATAAAAAGCTATTTTCAAAAAAACAAAAAACAATACTGACTTTTTCTGGTTTCACAGACAGGGCTTAGATTTATTAACGTGCCTTAGAAAAAACATTACTGGTGTGCATCTTGAGACAAAACAATAGCATTTACATATTTTAAGATATGCCAGTGCAAGTTGCTTTCAGTTAAAACAGCTCGAACATGCATTTTAGTCTGGGACTAGGCTTAAGCCTTGTCTGTGAAACCGGGAGATGAAATAATAAATCTCAGTTTTTAGATTAATTTTGTTTGAGTTAATTTTTTTAATACTTGCTTTAATAATGAACCTCTTGATCATAGTATCAAAAATCTGTTGATATTATTTGCAACAATATCCTTGTGTATTTGTATCTTTTAGCAAATAAAGAAAGGAAAATACACAAATGACACTTTTTTTCACTGTATATATTTAAATATTTATCTCTGGTCATGATTGTTCCACAGTAGTTAAAAGCACATCTGTATAAAAGACTTCAATATGCAGCTTCATGTGAGAATACTGAGATGGGAGTTAAAGCAGCGTTCAAAATACAAACGGTGAAATCAAAATTCTCCACAGATTTGTTCTAGAGTAGAAAAAACTCAAACTTGCTTGTCACAAGGGCATGATAGAAAATTGGCGAAAAGGCATAAGATGGATTGTGCTATTGAAAGCATAGATTAGAGAAAATGTACATAAGTGTTTCAAACAAAACCAAGCAAAACATAAGAAGAGATCACTGAAAATGTCTAAGAATAAAGGGTGGAAGAGACATTAAGCGGGTCAAATTAATGTTTCAGTCCCATTCAATGCCTAACAATTCACAGCTTACATCCCACAGATTCCGTGCCGTCTCCTCACTCCGTCCCTGAGGGGCCACAAAAGCTGGGACACAATCACTGTGTGGGAGACACAAGGAGAGAGAGAGATGTTTAATAATATGCCAATACCAAATGAAATGCATGAGCTGCAATTTTTTTTTGTAAATAATCATTTAAATATTAATCTGTTTTAACATAAAAGGCTATTATATGACTTCAGATGAGTTGGAATATAGTGAATGCATGCATGGACTGCTTAAAAGGGATAGTTCACCCAAAAATGAAAATTCTGTCATTTACTCACTCTCGTGTTGTTCCAAACCTGTATGATTTTCCATAGAAAACAAAAGATGATACTTTGAGAAATGGTTTGGAAATAATGATAAGTTATTAAAGGTGAACTATCCCTTTAACAATTCGTTTATGGTGTTTATGGTGTTTGACCCCCCGTCCCAGTCCCCATCCCCATCCACTTTTTTATATGATTAACAATATTCAGGATATCTTGAAAAATGTACCTTCAGCATCAAGCAACCGTTCTGAAGTGTGCTGTACCTGAAATGTTTGCCTGAGATTGACTGGAGCTCCTCAGCGACGGCGCAATAGACAGACGTTTGAGCTCCTTCCTTCGGGGTCTTGAGGAACATGGAGAAGACAGCAAACAGCAGCGACATTGCAGTAGAATGACGCACCAGCTCCGACCTCACCGTCCCCGGGTGCAGAGAGTTCACGGTCACATTTGACCCTGATAAAATACAAGTCAAAACTGACATTTGCTGCAAAGCAGGATACAGAATGTACTATTTCTTTTTTTCATTTTAGATCCTTGTTTGATCCACAGCACTCACCGTTGAGCCTGCGCGCAAGCTCGCGTGTGAAAAGCACGTTGGCCAGCTTGCTCTGGCAGTAGGCAAGCCCGCTGTTGTAGCTGCCCTGACTGTGCAGGTCGTGGAATCGAATCCAGCCGAAATTATGTGCCAGGGAAGAAACAACCACGATTCGTGACGGCGCGCTACGCTTCAGCAGACCAATGAGGAGATATGTCAGCAGGAAGTGACCTGAATGAAGAGGTGCAGGCGTGAGTCCTCTCACTAAACCCACTGCATACTTTAGGGGGTCTGGTAAAACTCAATGGTCTCAGGGGAGGCAAGAGAGACGAGGCCTCCCGCTGTAATTTTACTTGCTTTTTAATGTCACATTTTGTAATATTTGCGTAAATACAAGTATTATTCACACTCACCCAGATGATTGACCCCAATCTGCATCTCAAAGCCATCGGCCGTTTTCATATAAGGACACATCATGACACCAGCATTATTGATGAGGATGTGCAGGTGATTTACCTCTAAATGAAGAGACCAAACACATTAACTGTAAACTTAAATATCTGGGGCTTGGAAGACTCCTTGTCTGAGATTGTTGATATACTGTATATATTTGCTTTGAAGTGAGGGTGGTTGAACTGCATCAGACATAATAAGGCAGTACCTCGCAGGAATCTCTGAGCGAAGGCCCGGATGGAGCAGGTGTCGGCCAGGTCCAGTTCCCTCACCTCCACTTTAGCTCCACCCACTCGTGTTCGGATTTCTGTCGCCGCCTCTTCACCTTTCTCCACATCACGACATGCCAGAATCACATGTGCACCTGTTAGCAAACAGGTCTGAACTGTTACTTCAGCTGTACAGTAATCCTGTTTATCTAAACTTAATTAATTAAATTATTTCATAAGATATAAGGTATTTAGTAAAGGTGTTGAGGAGTTGGACAGACCTCGAAAAGCTAAATCCAAAGCTGTTTCCTTCCCAATTCCTGAGTTTGCTCCTGTGATCAAGGCAACTTTTCCATCTAACCGTGCTGTGGATCGACACATTCCTCCTGCTGCATATTTCCTGCACAAACATGGAAAGTTAAAATAAATAGATTTATTTATCAATTTCATAAAATGTTTTATCCTGTCTTGTATCAACAGTTCAGGCTTGTGGTGATGTAATGGTGTGAGGGATATTTTATTGGCACACTTTGGAACCTTAGTACCAATTGAGGATCGTTTAAATGCCACAGTCTACCCGAGTATTGTAGCTGACCATTTCCATCCCTTTATGACCATAGTGTATCTTCTGATGGCTACTTCCAGCAGGATAACGTCCCCGTCACAAAGCTCAAATCATCTCAAACTGGTTTCTTGAACATGACAATGAGTTCAAATACTCAAATGGCCTCCACAGTCACCAGATCTCAATCCACTAGAGCACCTTTAGTATGTGGTGCAACGGGAGATTCACATCATGGATGTGAAGTCAACAAATCTGCAGCAACTGCGCGATACTATCATGTCAATATGGACCAAAATCTCGGAGGAATGATAACAGCACCTTGTTGAATCTACTTCACGAAGAATTAAGGCAGTTTTGAGATTGGGGTAGGTACCTAATACAGGTACACCCAGGTACACCTAATACAGGACAGGTACAACTAGCAAGGTGTTTATGTGTGTTTATGTCTGATATATTAAACACCAGCTCTCACTGTACAACACAGCAATCCACACATAACCAATAAGGGAAAGTCTTGATTCATAATTGGAAATGGATGTTTTAATGCATTACGTTTTTCCCCCCCAATGTGCCCAAAGATTTAAATATCAGAATATCATAAAACGTCCCCATTGTTAACTATTGCTTGAAGTTAATGAGAGCTGCGCTAAATCAAATTGATTTATTTTTAATAAAGAAAATTATTTTATGTTATATAGATTGCACTCTCAAAGCTATTTCTTGCCTATTACTTGTATAATAATATAAATTATATAAGAATTACCATATAAATTATAAATTACATATATAACAGGCAGTCCTAAACTATGATTATATGCATTTATCCGTCCCACTGGAGCCAATGAAGCAGCGCGGTTACGCTAAGAGGCGGGGCGATCCGCCCATGCTGTCATTCTATTGGTTGGTTTCTAGAGCAGATCATGTCAAGAGGAGGCGGGTCTACCAAGAGGCAACCTGTCCTGAACATTCACATTCATCAACACTGCTGATTGCGGCGCTCATTTTACAATCGCTAAATAAAATCGTGTAACGTACAATGTGTTATCAATTATTAAAAGGTCGAGTTCGGTTAGATTAACAGCTGTGACTATATAATTATAAGACTGGACTGTCTTACACTGGGCTCTACGCTTCAGTGGCTACAATGCTTTCTTTACATTCATAGACTATTTCTATTTCTGCCCACATCATAATGTTCTCATCTCTCATGAACATTATGCTCTTGTTTTACAGAAAGAATGAATGTTTTCATGCATAGTCCTTTTATAATAAATAAGACTGAATAGCATTTTCAAATCTTTCTCTTCAAAAAAGAAAAAAAGAGAGGCAGAATTGCTTACCTGATTTGAGGGGACAGCAGCCTTAAAATCAGCGCGACCAGCCCTAAACCAGCCGCAAACACCACGAGCATAAGCATCATGACACTGTGTGCTTTACTCCCGTCTGTCTCTGTCGGTGTGAATGTGTTCAGCCTCCCACTCACATCTACAGCTGTGGTCCCAGGGAATGATGGGATTGTAGTTTCCATTGTCTGGACAATTTATTCTGAATATTCATTAATGTCTTGCTGTTTTATTTTAAAATGGTTATTTTATTTGCACCTTAATGTTTATTTCTAGGCTATATAATTAATTTCTCTCTCTCTCTCTCTCTCTCTCTCTCTCTCTCTCTCTCTCTCTCTCTCTCTCTCTCTCTCTCTCTCTCTCTCTCTCTCTCTCTCTCTCTCTCTCTCTCTCTCTCTCTCTCTCTCTCTCTCGTGTGTGTGTGTGTGTGTGTGTGTGTGTGTGTAAGAGAGAGAGTGTTGGTGTTTTTCTAGTATTGTAAAATGCCAATAAAAATGTTTTGAAAATGAAACTGAATCGTTTTTCAGGAGCTAAAATCAATAAGAGGAATGTGAACACGTGATTCTTGATTAATTTGGGTCAAGCCATGGTACAATCTTAATAAGTCGTTTATACAAGATAATTACGGATATATGTGCGCTTTTTCAGTCTGCTGGAGCTTCGACTGGCCGGTCACATTTTTAAAACCAATTTATTTGTGTTCTGGAAAATGTAAACTACAGATCCCACAATGCATTTGTGGCGCAAGCTGTCTATATGTGTGCCCTGTTGAACTGTTGCACATTTTTGTTAGATTTTGCAATATTACGCATTTTAAATTGTAATTCATACACGTATATATTAAATCACTGCTTTTTAGGTGTTAAGATTTAAAAAAAATAATGGCTTGGGTCTTTCGCTCCCTTATTGTTTTCAGGCTAAATCAAAACCACCTATAATCACGAGGTCCGACACGGAAGCATCAGCTGCTATCCCGAGGATCTTGTTATTGCCCGAGAAGCCGATTTTATTTTCATTCTCATTTATTCTCATTCTAATGATTTCGAAAAGTAACGTTTATTTTCTTTAGGCTTCGTTAAAATCGCTCGCAATATGTCTTCTGAGGAGCTTGAAAAGCTGCATGAGATGTATAAATCTCTATATGAAGAAGTGAAGTTGATGCCTGAACGGGTGCAGAGGTGCCAGGGAGGTGAATACATTCTTTATATCTACAACTGAATCATGACTAGAGAGTATTCAGACATAGTGCAGGACAGAAATATGGTTTGGGTATTTTGTAAGCATACGTTTTTGCTTTTTAGTCTTATTTTAGTCATAATTGTTATTATTGTTATGTCTCAGGTGGCTGCAGGTGGAAACTGTAAGATGTCAGTCTTCCCCTGATGTCTCCCATTGTCAGTTGTCTGCCTTGTGTTGTTAAGGTGGCTTTCTGGACTAAACCCATCTTTTTCACTCTTTTTGTTTTCCAGAGGAAAGGAAGAGGATTGTCAGGGACTTTGATGAGCGTGTTTCAGAGGCTGAAGAAGTGGTATGTTACAATGTTGACTTTGATGTCAGTCTTCTTGATTCACATAGATGAAAGTTTGCACACAATCTTAAAACTGTGATTTCTAGCCCTAGAAAAGTCAAATTAAAGAGTCATTTTAATTTCTATAGAAAATCCTAAACATCTTCTATAATTTAGATAATTAGATTTAGATTTTTTTTTTTTTGAGAGTGCAATCTCTATAAAATATTAATCTCAATAAAAACCAAATGACATTTGATTTGGCAGCTGTCATTAACTTCAAGCAATAGTTAATGATGGGAAAGTTTTATGATGTTCTGATATTGAAATTTTTGGAGAGGCGGTATTAACATTAAGTGACATGGCATCTGACGCACAGAAGCCAATGGCACATGTCACTATGCGTATTGGCACATCCAGTCTTCATTGGCATGTGCCAGTGGATAGTGACATGTATCACTGACATTATTGGCATGTGCCAGTGGTGGATAGTGGCATGTGTCACTGACATCACGACACACTGACACTGACATGACACGAGTCGCGGAACATGTCACCGTGTTGCGACTTGGGACACCTCCAGTAGTGACTGACAGATTAATCGAACACCTATAGCCTACTAACGTAATTGTGGCACAAAATCCTAAATAAATAGCCTAATTTTGTGATATTTAAAATATAAATTAGACAAATTAAAGTGCATTAATATTTTTTCAAACGTGTTATTTGTGTCACGTCTGTATTTGATTGGTATGTGCCACTGAATGTTGTGTAATACCAGTGCTACTTTATGTTGTTTATCTCGCAAAGTCACAAACTGCCCATTCTAGGAAAGACACGAAATAAATCTCTCATGGGTCACTACGAATAACGTAACAGTCGCGTCCGTTACTGTAAACCTTTATTTTTGCGTGATGCTGCACAGACGCACGCCAGTAGGTGTCACAGTATAAGTGAGTGGAACACTGGCCAGCGCAAGATTCTCATCTGTGGCTTTAATATTTCAAAAATAATTGTATCGAATTATGTATGTTGTAGGCTACACAATACACACTAACTTAGCGATGTTATAAATGATATTTTTTGACAGCATAAAGCAAATTGTTATGCAAGTGGCATATGACGCAATCCATTGGCACATCTCACGTTTTAGTGACACATGCCAATATCCACTGGCACATGCCAGTTGGCCTGTGTCACTAAAACTGACATGTCTCTTTATGTTGTGGCACCTCCAGTAGTGACACCTGCAGCTGTCTGCCGGAGTATAATGTAGATTATGTGCACATAGTTAATTTGTACAAGAAAAAAATATTTTATTTATTGAATAATTCCATAAAATTATTTTTGAAATATTAAAGGTAGGCTACTGAGGAAGGTCCTGCGCGACTGAACATTTGTTGAATTTTTAAAATGCACTGAGCACTTTTTTTGCACTTGTATTTAAATAAAGAATATTGCTAGTAGCTCGGTATATACTCCTTTTCAGATAGGCCTATAGCTTAACAAACAAATGATTTTTAATAATGAATTTTTTTACACTTTTTTGGAAGGACTTGAAATATTAAAGCCACAGATGAGAATCTTGCGCTGGCCAGTGTTCCACTCACTTATACTGTGACACCTACTGGCGTGCGTCTGTGCAGCATCACGCAAAAATAAAGGTTTACAGTAACGGACGCGACTGTTACGTTATTCGTAGTGACCCATGAGAGATTTATTTCGTGTCTTTCCTAGAATGGGCAGTTTGTGACTTTGCGAGATAAACAACATTCAGTGGCACATACCAATCAAATACAGACGTGACACAAATAACACGTTTGAAAAAATATGAATGCACTTTAATTTGTTTAACTGATATTTTAAATATCACAAAATTAGGCTATCTATTTAGGATTTTGTGCCACAATTACGTTAGTAGGCTATAGGTGTTCGATTAATCTGTCAGTCACTACTGGAGGTGTCCCAAGTCGTAACACTGTGACATGTTCCGCGACTCGTGTCAGTCTGGTGTCATGTCAGTGTCAGTGTGTCGTGATGTCAGTGACACATGCCACTATCCACCACTGGCACATGCCAATAATGTCAGTGACACATGTCGTGAGACATGGCATCCACTGGCACATGCCAATGAAGACCGGATGTGCCAATACGCATAGTGACATGTGCCATTGGCTTCTGTGCGTCAGATGCCATGTCACTTAATGTTAAAACTGCTACTGGATTTTTGGGCATTGACACAGTACTGTTGCATACAATGTACTCTAAAAGAGTTGGAACCCTGATGAAATTTACATGACATTTGAATTTTCATGCAAACCATGCAAAGTTTTTTAGAAACTTAGATTAGGAAACAAATTTATATTCTCTTTAAAAACCAAATGACATTTGATTTGGCAGCTGTCATTAACTTCAAGCAATAATTAACGATGAGAAAGTTTTATGATATTTTGATATTGAAATTTTTGGGCATTGACACAGTAGCCTACTGTTGCATAAAATGTACACTAAAAGAGTAGGAACCCTGGTGAAATTTACTTTAGATTTTCATGCAAACCATGCTAGGTTTATTAGAAATTTAGATTCAGAAGCACATTTTTTTATGGTGTCAGCATAGGGTGGAGGTTGGCAGCTCATTCCACTAGAAAGGTGCAGAGAGGGTGACAGGTTTGGAGATTAATTCACATAATTGTCATGAAAGCTTTGATTTACGTTGCTCAGTTTGTTTGAAACAGTTTGAGACACCAGGTGGCAGTAGTGCTTCAGACAACCAGTGAATATCTGCCTTGTTAGGACACACAAACCAGTGCTAAGTGTTCTAAATCAGTTACATTATTGTATTATTATTACATTAGAGTGCGTTCACACACAACCCGTAAAGACACGTCACATTGATGTGACTTGTAATGTCTCAGCAGCGTCTTAAGTTTGCTTATGAGCTGGGATTTCTCTCTCGAGAAACCACGCTTGTGCATTTTTTCTCTGATTCGATCATAAACTTGCGCATTACGTACCGTTTCACTAACTGGCGAACGATCCCGGCTTCAGCGTCATCACTTACAGCCCCTTTCACACAGTGCGATGATACCGGCAAATTGCCAGAACGCCTTCTGTGTGAACGCAACCACGACCCGGGATTGATGCCGGCATCAATGCCGGGTTGGGGACCTAGTATTGCCGTGTTCAGTCCCGGAACGCGCGCTGTGTGAACAAAAGCTGTTCACAATACTATTGTTCTATGTATTGTTGTTACTATTGTGTTTAACATATTACAATTATTTATTGTTGTAGAAATAACAATACACAGTACACTAGCTAATTAGTGAAGTTTGGGGTCAGTAAGATAAAAATAAAAAAGAGAAATGTATACTTTTATTCATCAAGGGCACTTTTAAATAGATTAAAAGTGACAGTAAAGACATTTATATATTTCTATTTCAAATAAATGTTGTTCTTTCTGTTCATCAAAGAATCCTGATTTTATTTTGTTTACTGTTTTCAACATTGATAGTAATAATAAATGTTTCTTGAGCACCAAATTAGCATATTCGAATGATTTCTAAAGGATCATGTGACACTGAGCTCAGCTTTGCCATTACATGGATAAGTTACACTTTAACATATGAATATAGAAGTTATTTTAAATTGTATAAATTATTTCACAACCTGTGTTTTTACTGTATTTTTGATCAAATGAATGCAGCCTTGGTGAGCATGAGTCGTAGTCTCAAACATGAGCACTAACTGACTGAATGTGTGATGTCTCTCCTAGCTTCAGGGCATGGAACAGGAGCTGTTTGGCGCTCCGTCATCCTTCCGAACCCCCATGTCAACAAAGATTCGACTGTACCGGCGAGATTTGGCCAAACTGCAGAGAGACATACGCCTCTCAGCAACACCAGGGTTTTCGAGTCACCTTGGAGACAGCAGACAAGGGATATATGCTGCACAGAATGACCAGAGTGTAAGTCTTACCAATCCTTCATTAGAAAGGAGTAGTTCGCATAATATTGAAGATTCTGTCATGAATTACACGCATTCACATGCATATGAAAGGGTTTGGATTAGAAAGTTATTGTTAGCAATTGTTGTTTAAATTCAAGCTGCTCTTCCTTGATGACACTCAAGTCTTGCTCAATGGTACAATGATGGCAGAGAGTTTCTACATCTCTCCAGTTGGATCTAGTTTTCAACAGGCTAGAACTGGTTACAACCCATTACCACAAATTTGTATCCCAGGAAATTCTTAGTACATAAATATTTTGAATACTAGAGATCTCTATCTTCCCTGTGTGTTTTTTAATGACACACCTTGCCAGCATTCCACAAGTGTTATGTAAGCATATGTATAAGACGTATATTGTGTTCTTCAACAAAAGAAAGATACTCGGTCTTCTCGGTTTGTTTTATTTCATTGATTGATTGAGGTGAGTCTTAAATATGCATTCAAAGTAATTCATTCTATTTATCATGTTATTAAAAAAATGTGTCATTCCACACGCGCATTTGTTAACAGTGTGAGATGCAGGTTCACTCCCTACCACTGTTCAAACAAAGATGCCTGTTGCGCTGGGGTGGAATGATTTTTTTTTTCTATTGCGCACACAGGAGGTTGCCTTGAGCAAGGTCATGCAGTATGTCCCAAGAGTCCTGTTCCTGAACTCTCTGAAACTGAGGAAGTGAATCACTTGTTTGATTCAGTGAGGGAACAGTTACTGCTCACTTTTTCATCAGTCTTCAGCTTCATACATATTTCCCCCCATTCATTTTTTCTGGCTTCAGTCGTTCCAAGCCTGGAACCAAACCAACCAGCAGTGAGATCAATTACAACATTACATAATTTAAGTTAATAAAGTATTTGAAAATCAGACAAAAATACAAAGACTCCTCCCATTAAGCATTATGAATCAAGTAATTAAACAAATAACACTTATACTGGTGTTCAAAAGTTTGGGATCAGTAAGATTTTTTAAATGTTTTTAAAAGAAGTCTCTTGTGCTCACCAAAGCTGCATTTATTTCATAAAAAAACAGTCATCTTGTGAAATATTATTACAATTTAGATGAACTGTTTTCTATTTTAATACATTTTAAAATGTAATTTATTTCTGTGATGCAAAGCTGAAATTTTAGCATCATTACTCTAGTCTTCCGTGTCACATGATCCATAAAGACATTTAAAATGTTATCAAATATTCTATTTCAAATAAATGAAATATAACTTTCTATTCATCAGAGAATCCTGGATAAATTGTACACAACTGTTTTCAACATTGATAATAATAATGAATGTTTTTTGAGCATCAAATTAGCATTTTAGAATGATTTCTGGAGGATCATGTGATGTCTATTGTAGTATTATCTGTATTTGGTGTCAGTTAACCAGATCAGTAATTATGGCTAAAGACGGACACTGGTATTATAAGTGAGAATGCAGCAGGTCTCAGTTAAAGAGTTACTAATTGTTATGTTTGTTTTTGCAGACTCATCTTCAGTCACAGCGTGCTTTGCTCATCCAGGGGACAGAGTCTCTAAATAATGCGTCAAAAAGTATTGAGCGAAGTCAACAGATTGCAGCAGAGACTGACATGATTGGCACTGACATCATTGAGGAGCTTGGAGAACAGAGAGATCAACTGGACCGCACAAGAGACAGAGTGAGCAAGAGATATCTACACCATTCCACCATTATTGTTACTGTTGAACAAGCAGATAATAAACTACACGAGTGAAATGCCTAGAATGAATTCACTTCTTCTCTCTTTCTCTTCTATTACTCCCTTATCAGTTGGTTCACACTGGAGAGAACCTAAGCCGCAGCAGGAAAATCCTGCGCGCAATGTCCAGACGGTGTGGCTTGCACTCTTACGAAACACATTTTACATCACTAGAATTATTTCCAAATTTATTTCTGAGAATATACTCAATCAAGCCTCTTCCTTTCCTGTCATTTCAGACTGGTGACGAACAAACTGCTACTGTCAGTCATTATCATCATGGAGCTGGCCATCTTGGGGGCGGTGGTCTACTTGAAGTTCTTTCGCAAGTAGGCAGAGGCACACAAGACTGTATAAGCACCACCTCTCCCCTTTCTTCTTCCTGATGTTCACTGGTGTCTGTCCCGGTGACAATGTACTGGAAGCTCTTGTGACTGTGAGTGTCACATGGACATGTATGGGCGGTTATTTTAAGCGCTAAACTGTATTTAGCATAAGTAGTGCTCTCAGGGTGAAAAGAAGATGGTGACCATGGTGCATTCAGACTGCTGGAGGATCAGGACTTATATAAAGAGGAGAGATGGCCTTACTCCCTCCTTAGCTGTCTTAATCAAGGTGCCATGGTGATCTAGAAGATGTTTGGACAGATGGATGGTGTAAATGAAGCAACCAGTGAAAAGAGTGGAAAAAGAATATATGTATATATATAAATATGCGATCTATCTGCATTCTTATATACATCACTCACTTTAAAGGGATAGGACATTTAAAAAAATATATATAATTCTGTCATCATGTCTTTCCAAACCTTATTTTTGTGTCCCTAAAGAAAATCACTGGGGTCCAATTGACTTTCATTGTATGGACAAAAACATTCTTCAAAATATCTTTTGTATTTTATTGAAGAAAGAGAGTCTTACAGGTTTGAAGAAACTTATGACAGATTTTTTATTTTTGAGAGAACTATCCCTCTGACTATTACTGAACTTTTAACTTAGTGATCTGAATTACATTGTGTACAAGTGTAAATGTGGCATTAAAGGTAACAGCTCGTGTTTTTCCTCCAATCAATCAATCAATCAAAACAAAGCTGAGTGTACTCCAGGCCAAGAGAATGACAGCTATACACACGCACGTCACTTGCTTCATAAGCCGTGGTTGGTGGAGAAAGGGGTGTGTTTAGCCTTTCAGATGGGGGGTAGACATTACTGTAAACACGACGGAAAATAAGGTGACAGGAACACCTGTTAAAGTGGAAATACCAGTGTCCATGGCTGTCAGGTCACCTTGACATATTGACGTTGCCAGTTGACTGTTGGAGTTGGACAAAACAGCAGAAGTATCAGTGGAGACCAGTCATTCGCAATCAAGTTTGTGATTGATTTGAGGTGTGAGCAGGTCATTCACCTTTTACATGTTGTTTATGATCTGCATCTATAATCCCCATCACATTCCTCAATCATAAGCAGATGTTATTATGTGTTGAAGGGATTATAAATGGGGCATTGCCGGTGAATCAACTGATTACAGCTTCAAATCAATCACAAACCCAAACAAAAAGTCTATTTGTAATTGCATTAGGCGGATTACTTTATTAGGGGCGTTCATGAAAATAAACGTCATTGTTACCAATACTCAGGGTGAGGGATTTGAACAGTTAAATTGATCAAATTAGTAAACCTAACTTGAATAGCCTTCCAATTAATTGAGTATTAAATCAAGATTAATCCCTTATAGAAACGCTCATGTTTTGTCATACAATGACAGAATTGATTAATAAAAAAAAATGCAAACATGAACAGTCGGCAGTGTGATTATAAGGTGTGTGTATGTTCCAAATACTTTGTGTTTTAATGTAAATAAAAATTAAGATTAATTATGTTTGATTGCACAGCCTAACTGATTAAAAACTGCTGATCATATTTGCTAGATTCAGTTTTACTATTTGGCATTATTCAGCATCCATCTAAGAAAAACAAAGCATATAATGTTTATTATAAACTTTAGGTGTTTATTTAATTTAAACATGGTTCCTTTAACCTGTTTGTTTATCTTATTTTAAGAAAGGCTGCAGTTTCTTTATTACTTTTCCTCTTGCTGAGGTTCAGGGGGTTCTGAGCTTAATGGGCCTATTATGATAAGTGTCTTTATAAGCCATCAAATAAAACCTAACACCTTAGCATTCTTGATTATAGGCAGAGTATTAAATATTATGTTATGCTTAAGAATATGGGTGGTATGATCAAAATTCTGTATCATGGTATCAATAACTAATTCTATTTCACGGTAACAGTATATTTCACAATATACCGTAGTTATTAGGCACCAAGCACCTATTGAAATTGTTGGCGTTCTTCTTCCGCTCTGGGAGTCTATGGCAGCCCATAGAACCACTTACGGGAAAGTTATCAAATTTGGCACACTTATAGAGGACAGTCTGATCTGTCACCATAGCAAATTTGGAGTCTCCAAATCAATTCCTCTAGCGCCACCAACTGTCCAAAGTTTCACACGTTTATGCTAATAACTTTTGAACCATAAGGGCTAGAAACAAAATTGCTCTAGACGATTCGATTGCACTCTATGACGTCATTTTCTGTCATGAAAATTTGTCCGCCATTTTGAATTCTCTGAAAAACCTACTTTTTTCGAATTCTCCTAGACGGATTGTCTGATTTTCATGACAATTGAATCCGATCTTCTTCAGACAATGATGGAAAAAAGTTATTAAAATCTTTTTGACAAACCCAACCGTTATTGAATAACACTCAAACTAATTTTACATAGCGCTTGCGAAAACAGACGTAAGGCTGTATCTCTGCAACGCTTTATCGTATTCAGACCAAACTTGGTACATGTCATCATAGATATCATATAAAGGCTAGATGTGTTAAGGCGGAGTCACTTCCGGCATCACCATCTAACCACAGGGGAGCAGTGAATTAAGGTGAGTGATCAGCACGCACAAAAATCCTCTTATCTCGCTGAAATCTTGACGGATTTACAAACGGTTTGGTTTCTTACAAACGTTATTAACGTGGCTATAATTCCGAATGCTTGAACATTTATGTTATAATTATTCATATGTATGCAGTGTCATAGCTACATCTCTGACGTTTATAACAAACCAAACCGTTTGAAAATCGGTAGAAAATTGAGCAAGTTAGGGTTATTTAAAAGTACATGCACCATGTTACGAGTGAGCGAGCACACTGTGGTATGATGGCCGCCGTGTGCGGACGTCGACCTCCATTGGCCAGCAGCGCGCACGAGACATCTAGCCTTTATATGATATCTATGCATGTCATCACAAGCATGACCTGAGGCTACATGCTGTGTTTCGGCACAGCGCCACCTACTGGTCCGGAGATACGAAAAATGGCTATTTTTGCTAATAACTCTTCTGAACGGTTTGCCCAAAAAGCAGGGGAACATGCCGAGTCTAATGATATCCAATTTTACCTTATCAGCCATTTTGAATTTTGTGCTAAAATGCTGCATTTTTAAAACGCATAAACGGATTGTTACGAAACTTGGTATGGGTCATCAGTACGATGCCCTGAAGGAGACTGAGTTTCGGACCAGCGCCACCTAGTGGTAAAATTATAATTTTTTCAAACGCTTATAGCTTTGGGTGTGGTCAACTTGTTTTCACGGGAGTAACTTTTTTCAGCTCCTGAATCCTTGCCGAGTCCAACGATACCAAACATGCTAGGTTTCGTCTAACGGGTTGTGTAGCGTTTGTGATTTAGCGCTTAAAAAACATTTGCCAATATCTTCAAAACCTTTTTGGCGCTATAATAGAACAAGACATGAAATTGCCATTGACTTCAATACAGTACTGTGATATAAAATGCTATACTTTATGAATGCATTAGCGTATCCTTACGAAACTCTGTATGAGTCATCGGCACCATGCCTCGAAGGTACTCATAACGTTTCAGGGCAGCTCCACCTTGTGGTTAAAAAGTTATAACAACATTTCCAAAATGCTAATAACTTTTGAATAAATCTTTCCTATTGTAATGCCCTTGGTCTTAAGGTTTGTCATTGTCACCTCACTCTGACCACACTACATACATTTCGTAACTGCGCCACCTTCTGGTCGAAAGTGATAATCCATTAAATCATATTTTTAGTTAATGTATATGTTTTTTCAGCCATTTTGCCTAAATTCATTTTTATATGTCTTTAATTGCTCCTTGCTGCAGTTGGTCTGACACTCCCAGCCATGTTGGTATGTCTTATCGTCTTCTTTGCGCTTGGCCCCGATAATGGCTGCTTGCTATACTTTATATCCTCCTGGGACCCAGGAATAGACTTTTGTCCACTGTAGTTATATTTTAGTGAATTTCTCTGACACCACACATGTCACAACCTGGGTGTCCTGTAAAGAGCACATTCAGGACTTTTCAGAGATACCAAATGTTTGGAGGTTTCACCATGAAAACAACTTATTCTTAGTCTTTAAAAATGTCTGACATTAATTTAGTGATCAAATGTAGCACTCTTATGGAAATATGATAATATATTGTAATTATAATTTAAGTAGGACTAATTTTCAAATTGTATTTCATAAACCAACATCTCAGGAAAACGTTATGGGGTTTCAAATAAAAAAAACGACTTTCTGTTACAGAACAGGACGTTGATTTCATACATGTCCACTGTAGAGGATATCAGGACTTAAATCATGTTTATCAGGCATTTTGGGAGACACAACAAGTGAATATGGAAATAAGTTATATTAGATATTATTATTAAAATGTTGCTAATTATTACTCCAATTATTACACTTATTTTTTCATTAAATGTTGCTCCAAGAACACATTAATGTGCACATTAGATACAGTGTATAGATACATTGCATTAAATGGGAATATTAATTTATGGCCATTTTACCCACATATTGCATAAAGTAAAATGGTGCATCAGTTCATTCCATTATATCTTTCATAACATATTTGAGAATCATCTTTATACAAATTTTAGTTAAAATAAATCCTGAAACCCCAACATTTATTGGTGATTGAAAAAGAAAATCCCATTGTTTTTGCCTATACATATAATTTCATGTCATTTACATTTTTTAACAACTGAGTCCTGGTGTCCACTACAGAGGACATAGCATAACATATGAAAGAAATATCATTTTTCAAAAATGTTTTTTTTTTTTTTTATCATTTGTTTCTTATGCTCTAGTAGTCTAAACAATGTGATGACTCAGGAGGTTAAATGTAGTTATTCTGGAAAATCGACAAAAGGTGGGTTTATATAATAAATAATCTCAAATACTTTGGAAATTAAAAGTACTTCACCTTAATTGTTTTCTTTTTATTTTATTTGGTAAACTATATTGGTCGCTAAATATAGTAAACGAAACACTCAACTTTTAGATGAACTTCCCCCAACTGATTGCTATTAAATACAACTCGTATGTGCAATTAAACTTTAAATAAAGAGTTGCTGAATTATTTCTCAATCTCATGTTATTGTTTTACTTCATCAATCAATTTATAATATCTAAATATTTTATATTTAACTATTCTATTCATAATAAATTACAGTTAACGTTACTTCCTTTTAATTTTGTAGGATATCACTAAAACTATGTATATTGGTTAAATGTGTTCCCCGGTACAGTTTTGCCATGTCTGCTTATTAAACTGCGTTTTTAAAGGGCTTGTTTTGCTCTTTTTGTGATAACTGGCAACTCTTCACCTGGAGCTTTAATAAGAGAGGGAAGAGTTCAGAAGCAAGTTTGCTAACTGAATTGCTATCCAAACAGCGACTGTTAGTGTTGACTAATACACAACACAACTTGTAACCGCGTCATTATTTTACTGTAACCTGGTGAAGACTGTCACACCGGTGCACGCGCGGGTCTTTTGCATCATTAATATGCGATCGGTTAATTTGAGCGTCAAGTTGAGAGGCGTATCGAATCTAAGGAAGATTTTACCAGCTGGTTCCGATCAGAGGCCGATTGTTTAGAGTTGGAAAAATACAATACACGCTGCTGCATTCTCAATATTTAGTAATTTACCCTCAGATACAGGATAACATTCGCTTAACAAACAGGAATTGTTCATTACCACTGCAACCGCTTGCGCGTCCACGCTGAATGCGAATTGTGTGTAAAAAGTAACTGTACACATAAGAGACGGAAATATGACGATAACAATACATTATGTAAGGCTATTTCTATTCGTTAAGATATTGATATATTAACTGTTGTTGTCAAGTAAGCTTTAATCCATAATGCTTTCCCCGTTGCGAGCATGCGCGCTCCTCTAAACTGTCCGGGTGCTGCACTGCTGTTGACTGCTGCCGCCTTTGTTCCGACAATAATCACGTTATTAACAGTCCTTTATAAAATCAAATTCATGTGTGGATCCTCCTGACCGGCTCGTTCGTCTTCCTCTGTTTCTTTGACAAATCTCATTTTTTCAGTCTCACGCCCTTATGTACATATCGCGGTATACACGTAATAAAATAAATCTGTTGGTTGGCATTTTATACCGTGGTAACTATGTATACCGCCCAGCGCGATTCTCTCATTTCATGTAGTTATTGATAAGTCATCAGGAGTTTCAAACCACTCAGTCAAGGACAAGTCACAGTCTGTCTCCAGTACATTAGTTTATTGCAACAACATTTTTATCGAAACAGAGAAATGCAACAAATCAACCCTCCATTCCTTAAGATACTGGTACTGGTGGTGAATACAGATCTGAAAAGTTGTACGAAATGCATTCATACATGATTTTTCAAAGGTTTAATTAAATATGTATGAAAATTACTAAAATAACTTATCCACCATTTAAAAAAAAAAAAGATCACTCGGTCTCAACCCAACCAAACCTGTAGGATTAGATTAGCCATTAAAAGCATTTCTACTATACAAAAGAAACAAACAAACAAACAAACATATAAATACAACAAAACCAGTTCTGGTCCAAAAGTGCAAACAGGTTTCAAATGAAAGTAAATTCAAACAGTCCACCACAGTAAAGAGTCACCACAGTAAAGAGTCACCTCAGCCTTCAAAAAAAAGTTTTTCCTGCAGCAAGTCCCAGAGTGTGATCAGGGGTTACCTACTAATCCTATGACAGCTGACAAACATTAAAAACCATTTAGTTTTCTGACAGATTAGTCCTAAAATACAGAGAATCCAGATCTCAGCTATAAAAAAATATAATTTTTTTTAGCAAAGCTGAAATTAGTGGCAGGTACATAATAAATCTCACCCATGCGCTTAAAGCAGCACTTTACCAGTGAGGCAACAATTTTTTCTGACCAAGACTAGTAACCTTCAAATTAAATCTTAAGTCTGGTGCTCAGTCTCGGCAAATCCTTCAATGTTTTTCTTTTAGACTTTGGAATGCGAAGTGGTTCGTTTGTCAAAGTCCTTGATTAGCTGGTGCTTTATATCCGCAGCTCAGTGTCCTCTTTTGGTTCTGGAATCTTCGGGAAGGCGACATGCGCACCTTCACGTGTCTGACCGAGAGCAGATGCGATGACGTCTACGGCTAGGCTGGATGTGGCCTCCACAGCCTCAGGCGTGGCTCCTAGTGTTGGGTTCACTTCAACCACGTCCATCACAGAGAGTAAACCTGTGTCCGGAAAAGGTAGTATTTAGCATCAGTTTTAGGACTTATTTGATTTCAATTGTGAATTGTAGATCTGTACCTGTGTTGTGGATCTCCTCTGTTACATAGATGCCCTCCCTATAGGTCAGTCCTCCATTAACAGGAGTTCCAGTGGCGGGAGCCAGGGATGGGTCAAAGGCATCAATGTCAAAACTCAGGTGGATCGGCCTTTGTTTCCTGATATTAAAACAAATAACAGTGACAAATGACATAGGTTGTCTTGTCTGATTGTGAGGTAGCATACACAGATTCAACTGAGATACAGTGCCACATAGTATTCAAAGGTGACATACAAGTCAGGTTAAATAAAGCAGCTTGTGATATGACATTGGTTCACCCAGAAAACTATTCCACCCCCATTTAAAGAGTTTTACAGTACACAGGAGGTGGTTGTTTACAGAAGTACCACTACTAATTAAATAAGTGTGTATGTTTTTCGCAATATCACTATACCTTGCCAAGAGGTGATCTAAAGTGACCTCCATTACTCTCTGAATGCCCATTCTGTCAATGTCCCGCATAGAGAAGTACTGAATTCCCAGGGTCTTCAGGATTATACTGAGATGAATAAAATCAAATTAGTAACAAGCAGTATTAATGCAGTTTTGAATTGTGTATGTCTGCTTTGTCTCCCTCTCATTGTATTAAGTAAGGATGCATTTAATCAAAAGTAACAGTAAATACTTTACATTTTTACATAAAAAAAAAAAACACTTTTGAAATTAAAGAATCAAATCAAAGAATCCTGAAAAAAAAAATTTGAGCAGCAAATCATCATATTAGAATGATTTCTGAAGGATCATGTAACACTGAACAAATTAAGCTTTGCCATCACAGGAATAAATACAAATTTGTAATTATTTAAATTAAAAACAGTGTAATAATATTTAACAATATTACTGTTTTTACTGTATTTTTGATCAAATAAATGCAGCATTGTTGAGCATAAGATATTTATTTCAAAAACAAAAAAGAAAATCTTTCTGACCCCAAATGTTTGTACAGTAGTGTATATATACCAAATTGTAAATGTATTTATACTGTATTAGCAGTCTAAGTTGACTTTTATCATAGATCTTTCTGTTTTGTGCCCTTTTGGCAGTTACAGGTAATGCCAGTTATATAAATAGCCTATGGAATGACAATTGGTGATTTAGTAGCATAGGCTTTAGAACAGGTTACAGGTGGCAAATCCTGGATGTCATTTTGGGAAAAAACATAGTGTGCTTACTGCTCGCCTGGATCCACATCTCTGAGGCCGATGTAGACCAGATCTCTGGCAGACAGGAAGGGTTTTATCCAGGAAAATCCAGGAACCTCTGGCATCTGCAATTTACAAAGCAGAATATAACGGCTTAAAGTTTAAGTAAAGCTTATCAAATATTTTCTGGAGACATTACTTTTAATTGGAAAAAAGTCAGCTGCAAGTGTTATCTTCTTTGAGATACAGGAATTTAAGTCATGTCAGAGATTGCATAACATCAACATATCTTTTGTGCATGAATGCTAATCACCTTGTTCTGCAGGTCCTTAAGTAAGAATGCTACAGACTGGCCGTGGAGGTTTCCAGAAGGCGAAGTCAGAGGCGTGTTGATGTCCGCATGAGCGTCCACCCAAATCAGACACAGGTCAGGGCACTGCTGAGCGTGGCCTTCCACTGAACCAATCGCTAGGCTGTGGGAATGAAAGGATCACAAATGTTATCACAAACACAGCCTTTCTTTGCTGATTTTGGTCTTTATAGAACAAGTTCAACACGGTCTGAGATTACATCGAATTTTTTTATTTATCAGGATATTTTTGTTTGGAAAATTTGAGATTCAGCTAGCTGGAAATACAATCAGCTTCCCGCGACTAAAGGAAAAAACCTTGACCTTTTAGAAGCGAAGTGAGAAAACTGGCTTCAGCTTAGCCAGACTGCCACAGCATTACTTCATGCTTGTGCCAAAAAGACAAAACTGGAAAGACTTTAGTTGGAATAGGCAACTAAATATAAACTCTGACATTTTTCCATTGGCAATGACCCATAACTACATACTAACATAAAGACCATCATACAAGAATCAGATTTTTTTACCAGATAAATGAGAAAAATACACAGTAAAATTGTGTGTACCTGTGGTCTCCCCCCAGCATGATGCAGGTATGTCCCGCCCCCACTGCGCCGCTCACAGCTCCCGATAGCAGCTGATTGGCACGTCCAACTGTGCGTGGGAACGGCACGCGCATAAAGTGTTCATCTTTTTCCAGATGCTTGAAGGTCAGGTCTCCAAAATCATGCACAGGGTAGTCTACAACAAGATAGGACATATACATAAACTGACATGTCACTTGACAATTACTATTAACACTGGCATTAAAACTTCCACACTTTCTGCCAACTCTGACGAAACGCTCACTTCTTTCCCACACAATTTGATTGGTAGGTCGAAGCTGGCAGGTGACAGTTCTGTCATTCAATCGCAGCAAGAATCTGCCCAAGTCTTGAAGTGGGCATATAGAAATATAAGTTGAAACTCCTATTGGAGGACAGTAGTGAAGGTCTAAACAGCTGAAGGGGCCCAGCATGACAGAACCAGACCAGCCTCAGTGACAGTGTTGAATGACTCATCAGATTTTAAAGCGACCTACACATGTACCATCCATTGGCCTCTGAACAGGAATAGACGTGAACACAGTTAAACCAGTTAAGGTTTAACTAAGTATACTTAAAATACTAAATGTCTTTTCTGCTTGAAAATAAGAAAACTACAAGGAACTTAGGGAGTTGGTCGTCATAAGCAAAGACAGATATTACGGTTTAGTTCAGAACTGCATTTGAAAACTTCAGGTTAATTTGCAGTTCTTGCTCCACCAGATTTTGTGTTTCTGTAAGCAGTGAGCATGTAGTATCAATCATTTAACTTACCTCTCATATGTAATTAGTTATATGACATAAACAACCAACAGTTACTAACTGGAGCAAGCATCTATATTTGTTGCATTGGATAAGCGCTGATATAGTTTAGTCAAGAATGCTTGCCATATAAGGTGTTTGGTTATTTATTTCCACAGCTCCAAACACGTGATGCCAAGCGTCTGTAAAAGTGATGCAACAAATCAACATTGCATCAATAGATTAAACATATATTTTATTTTAAATAAAATTATGCTTAACGATTCTAAAAATACATATAATTTCTTTAATAATAATAATAATAATAATAAAATAGGAACGGAGGTCTCCTCTACATTCAGAAGAGTGCATAACTTTAAGGATTTTAAGGTATTGTTTTTTTTTATATGATGTTGAAAAATCCGCCATATAAGGCAAAAATACAAAAATATGTACCGCGCATTATATACAAATTTTCAGCGTTAACAAGGGGAAAACCTCCACAGCTAAGGTGAAACGGGGTCGTCGAATCGGTCTCATAAGTAGGCTATGCAGTTTGTTCATAACCCCCGATGGAAAAAACGTTCAGGCTTAAATAGCAGGACCTATCGTATTACATGGAGAATATGTAGTTACGTAAAGCGGCTGAGCTTGACACAATGTTTATGTAATTAACAGCTGGCTGACTGTTGGCGAGACTCAAGAAGTGACTTGTACATTCCTATGAGCAACTGTGGAATTTCAGGATGACTCAGAAGAAGCCGAAGACTGTAAAGAGGAATTAGTAGTAGGTCCTGAAATTCACGTCAAAAGCATACTTTGTTAGCAGGTCGATACTAAGTAAAAGATAAAGATAAAGATACAACTATTTCTGCTCTTACATGCTTGCCTTTAACATTTACTTTAAAAATAATAATTGGTTTTTGCTTAGGTATGGAAAAATCGGGAAATTTTACTGCTATGGGATCATACAGTGAACGTTTTTTTCCCTTTCCACCTCATTCTTTCCAGACATGTATAAATACTTAATGCGACATTCATTGTTTATTTAGCTTTTAAGGCATAATTAATTATGGAAACTTGTAATTAAAAACCACGAATGTTCCCCTGTAATCTGAAGCCAACAGTCCCAGAGCTTTTTGTGCAGAGTTCTGACCGGAACCGCTTTCATAGATGACCTCATCAGGTTCATTTCTGACTATCCCGGACAAACACGAAACAATATCTGCCTGCATCACATTCCGTAAAAAAAACTACATTCAGGTCAACGTCGTTTTTGCATGACTGCAGCCTGCGTCAGCTCATCTGAAACGTTATCCTTACGACAAACCCAATAGACTGATGAGGCCGTTATATATAAAAAACGCTTGCTGCGGTTTGGCCTGCGTCTCTCTACAAGCACGTTACGTTACTCTTTTTGTTGGGTGAATGCAAAAACGTTTTCTGTGTGAAAAAGTTGGTTCTGATGAATAAATACATGTAAATGTAAGATCCCTACTGAGCCATCCCTAGGCTTTTGTTTATGACATAATACCCTATTGTTATGTGATGTGGCAGCGGGTTGTCTCATGGCATCTGTGAAAGCGCGGTGGTGAACTGCACGAATTTACAGTAAATCTAACCCCTCCCTCTCTCTTTCTCTGCGGTCAGACAACATTCAAAGCTCCTTTATTGACCAAAACGCTTTCATTTAAAGTTTAAGCACTAAAAAACACATACAATTGAACTATGCTACAAACAGATGCGTCGTTGTAAATTCATTCAAGTTTTTTTTATTGTTTTTTTGGTAACTAACAGTTGGATGATGTAACAGCTAATCCAGTGCCCTCTATCTGATTCTCGGCAAAGCTCGCGAGGATTTTATTTAAAGAGATAGTTCACCCACAAACTTCAACTTGTGTTACTTAAAACAAAGCTGAATGTCTTTAATTATTTGATGAGGCAGAATGACAATAATAATACATTCACTTTTATTGAACGGAAAAAAATAATAATGCAATAAAGGGAATGGTTACTAAAGCTTTAAGTCCCTAACAGCCTTTGGCGATTCAGAGGGTAACCTACTTAAATGATGAGATCATTTTATATAAATATATTCCGGTCTTAAACATCTAAATAGAGAGACAGATAGATGATACAAATACTATTGATGTACTTACCGAAATTTGAAAGTCTCTCCACCAAACCCGCATCCCGGATGGCTTTGGGTCCATGCTCCACCCCTCTCCTTTTCTGGAAAATGCAGTCACATTAATGTTATACATCGGTGAGTTTATGAGAGTTCTCCTTGAATAAATATATTCATTATATATTACCTGTCCTTTGGAAAACGGAGCTCCCAAAATGGCAACAGAATGCGATCGGTTCTGCAGACAGGAACTCAACGTGGATCTCAATAATCTTGACAGTGGTCCTCTCGATGCCATGCTGATTCAACCGGACAGTTATGAAATTAAATACAAAAACGCAACGGAAGGTTTGTCTCAAACAAATAGTCTGTCGACCGGTGTGGCTTTTTAATCCTCTCTCTCGGAACTGGCTGTTAAATCTCAAAGAACTGCCACGACGTTTTTCTTTAAGTTTTCCACTTAATTCATATTCATAAGTTAGTGAATAACGAAAGTTGAAGCTAAAGTTTTGGGTGAAATCTCAAGAACGTCCCCCCCCAAGAATCCAACAGTCGTCCAGTATCCAGTTGTTTGTTATACAGCTTCGTTATACATCCGCTCATCGCGGCGCGAACCACGTTTTTCTATTCATAGAGCGGCCAACCTACGTCACACCCTACGACACACCTTCATCCCAGCCAATCAGAAGCTCCGCCAGTGTGGGTTTGTTTTGATGGGCGTGGCTTGGACAAATGAGTGGCGTTAGAGATGGGGTGCTTTTTTTGTGGTGTTGGAAATTTCCATCTCTGTACCATTGACTGCATATGTTTTTTTTGCTCGCCTACTGTCTCGTCAACAAATTCCCACCTTGCTTATTGAAAAACAGATCCAGTGTCCATAGCATGACTACATGACTGAAGATTTATGTTCTATAAAAACGAGTGATTCCAAGTTGGAATGCCAAGTGGTGGTGTCAAGGTGGTGCCATGTTGTTGACAACATAAATAGTCCTTTGGCCTATTTTCAGTGTGATATCAACCAAGAGCAAATATACCGATGTTGACTCAAATACATCACCAAATACTGTTCATTCAAATGGTTGATTTATTGTTTGGTTAGTTTAGTTGGTTGGCTCATGTCACTGATACTGTAATAGGGAATATAGATATCAGTGTATGTAGTCCATATTCTCTGCACTTTGGCTCCATCTGGTGTTTTGTTTAAAGATGCTGTATGTTTTAGACATGTCTCTAACACTGCTATTAAAATCATAAGGCAGAGTTCTGTGGCATTTAGTGTCATGTTGAATTCGTCTGTGTTTATGTCAGAATGCCAGAATGCATTGTTTGTGAGATATTATTGCGTCTTTGAAATAGCTGACCATTTCTGCATAAAATATAGTCCGCTTGACGTTTGGTGGCGCTGTAGCACTGATGTAATGTTGTGCGCTGCATGTCAAAGCAGTTCCGGGACATTGTTCTCATTGGGCGGAATGTTATTCGTTTTTCCAAATACACAAAAGTCGTCTTCCTCTAGGAGGCGCTTGTGGGCTCAAAAAGTATCCCATATTGGTTTTATCCTACTGAGCGTATTGTTAATCTAAAAATGATATTTAAATTAATTAATTAATTTAAACGATTTACATCTGACATAGTCTACTAATAAACATAATCTATATCGAAAAAATGAATAAATACCCGTGGCCTTAATCTGGAATAATCTAACGCCGAGGCCGTCATCTTGCTATTTCGGATGCATTCTTGACAATAATTTACACCCTAATAAATTACATTTATAACTTTAATAATAACTGAATTTAGAATTTCTAGTGAAGACTTAAAACATGTGAATAATAATTTTAACCAACCATACCAGGTCACTAAGCCCCGCCTGTCTGTAACGACAGTTTCAGGCTAAATTGCCATTCCTGACGCTGACGGTATTTCTTTGGGTTTTCAATGGATGCTCGTTATTATCAGAGGAACGCATGACCAAATCAAAAGAGAAACATTAGTTATTTTATTGAACGAGTTGTACATCCATTCCCGTGGCGGATAGGAGGTCACATTATTTCCAGCGGAGTAGATAACCGAATTAGGTGAGTTTTAATCAACAATATAGTAAATATAGAGCTTTTTTTTTCTTTTCTTTTTTACAGCTGGCCTCCTAGTTTAATTAGGATATAATGGAGTGTAGTGATTTTATTTTGCTCTCAAAATAAATGTGGATGCAATGGCTGTTGATGCAAATATTGTGTTTCTTCCGCACAATCTCTTGGGTGGAAAGACAACTGGCTCTCATATGATGCAGGACAGGGATAAAAACATGCATTAGTTATCAAGCTGGCAGATTTGGTATAGAATGTGCAGTCTGCATCTATGTTCACTAACGTTACATGTATTGGTTTTTATTTATTTAAGAGTGAAATCCAAGTTAGTGTGACTTTGTATGGTCAAACACTTAAAGATTTCTCTGACAGATCGGTGTATCAGCAGAGATGTCATTCCCTCCTCACCTGAACCAAATAGCCCAGTTACCCCCTGGCATTTCCCCCACACAGTTTGCTGGCTTTCCCACCACTGTGCCTACAGGTAGGTCATGGAGATGAAAGAGCATATAGCCATATGGATTGCTTATGACTTTCTTAATCTTTATTTATTTATTTATTTATTTATTTCCTCAGCAAGTCCAATAATGCCAGTCCCTGTAGGAATGATGACTTCATCTCCAGCGGTATGTACCAAGACTGCTGAAATGTTTGTTTTGGTTTCCTGAGAACGAACATTTAGTCCAGATATCTGTTTTGAATATTAACCCTGTTACCAGGATGAGAGAACATGTACAGTAGTGGGTGTAACTTTTTCTTATATTCTGTTATATTGTGCTGTACATGTGTAATGTCCTGTTAATTTATATACAAGAAATTTGGAGACCCTCATGACTAATTTACATATTAATCACCCCCACCCCCCTCTTCTTTCTTGTTTTTACTTCTGGACTTTGTTATTTTTATTTATTATTTGTCATTGATCATTGTATTTTTACTTTTAACAATGTTAATGATGTGATAAACAAACCATGCCAGATGATTGTGAGGGGGTGGTGGGCAATGGTAATTTTTATGGTTTTGTTTATTTCGTTTATTTATTTATTTTTATTTATTTATTTTTCTCTTCCTTTTCTTGTTAATTGTTATGATGAAAAAAAGGGAATGTACTGTTATTTCTTGTGTATTTACATATTTCACACTTGTATGTATATTCCCAATAAAAAAAATCTTTAAAAAAAAAGTCAGAAAATAAATTTGGATGTTATCTTATAGGCTATGCAGTTCACAGGTTTTAATTACAGAGAGACCATGTAGGATCTTATGGTGCAGTATTCGTACATTTTCAAATAGTAATCTGCTTTCAAATTCAGATGCATGGATCTGTGAGCCAGGTATAGTCTATTACATGCTATAAATTACTCGCTTCTAATTGTTCCTTAAATGTCTCACAGGTTTTCGTTCAAACTGCAGTGCCAGTGGTTCAGAAGCTGACTCAGGAAGCCATTGCCACCCGTAACAAGGTCCCAGAGGAAGGTACGGGAACCAGCACAGGGCCGACCACCACAGTGTTTGTGGGAAACATCTCAGAAAAGGCCTCAGATATGTTGGTGCGGCAGTTGTTGGCGGTAAGTGTGGGGACTTTATTCACCAACTTTGTCTGCACAGTTATATTAAATATTTTAGACCCCTTTAAATGGTTAGTTCTCCCAAAAATGAAGATTCTGTCATCATTTAGTCACCCTCATGCCGTTCCAAACTCCTGTTTGAAACACAATTGAAGATATCCCTCCATTTAAAGTCCATTCACCCAAAACCCAAAACAGACATGAGCTTATATCATGAACAGATTTAATTTATGCTTTTATTTCATATATAAACATTGATCAGTGCACATAAATATAGCACATCAAATATGGTGAATGGAAGCTCAAACGGGCTTGCTTGATGCACGAGCAAGCAGGTACAGTTGAGCTTTACAAAATTTGATGTGCTATATGTATAGTACGTGCATTGATTAAAAAAATATCTTAATTTGTGTTTTGAAGATGAATGAAAAACTTTGGGAAGGGATGTCAAGGGAAGGCAAATCATGTTTTAAAAAAAAAAATTATCCCTCTAAGTTGATTAACACATCCATTACTTGACCTGATGTTCTTTGGAATGGCTGTGTTATGTATCATTTAGCTCAGGATGTTTTCATAAGTCAGCTTTTCTCAACATATTTTTTTCTTCTGCAGAAATGTGGTTTGGTCCTCAGCTGGAAAAGAGTTCAGGGGGCTTCTGGAAAACTGCAAGGTATAAAGTAACACTATAATAACCGTCAGCGCATAGTCTGTCAGTAGTTTGTAGTCCACCATTATCAAGAAACGTCTTATTTGGGAGCTCTAGCCATGCCATTTTTTACAGACTTGGTTATTTTTTTAATGTATTGAATACATTTTCTGAAGAATCCTTCTTCATGATGTTTTTATAATTGTAAACAGGGTCTTTCTTAGACTAGAGTCCTCTCATCTGTTTTTCTATCCTATAAAGCAATATGTTTAAAAAGATCACACCTTTAGCTATCTAAATTTGTGTCATCGGTCTCACCTGATGTTGTGAACTTATTAAATTTTTACTTGTTTGTAGCATTTGGTTTCTGTGAGTACAAAGAGCCAGAGTCCACGCTAAGAGCTCTCCGACTGCTTCACGAGCTGCAAGTGGGTGATAAGAAGTTACTTGTGAAGGTGGATGCAAAGACCAAAGCTCAACTGGAGACCTGGAAGGCCAGTCAGAGGAGACGAAACGGGGTAAGATGTCCTCCAGGACTAACTGCTAAATCAATACAATACAGTAGTTTTGTCAGTAATTAAAATATTGGAGTCAGTAATTTTTAATTTTTTTTATTTCTCAAGGAGACATTAGATTGATCCAAAGTGAAAGTAATTACATTTTTAATGTTGCAAAATATTTCATATAAATAGTGTTCTTTTGAACTTTCTATTCATCAAAGAATCCTGAAAAAATGTATCACGTTTCCACAGAAATATTAAGCGGCTGTTCAAAATTTGATAATGCTCAGAAATGTTTCTAAAGCACCAAATCAGCATATTAGAATGATTTCTGAAGAATCATGTGACACTGAAGACTGACGTAATGGCTGCTTTACCACCAGGAATACATTTTATATATTTAAAATAGAGGAGTTATTTTAAATTGTAATAATATTACTGTTTTTACTGTAGTTTTAAATTAATAAATGTAGCTTTGGTGAGAATAAGAGACTTACTGACTTCAAACTTTTGAATGGTGGTGTACTAAAATATATATATATTTATGTATATATAAATGTATATACATAGTGTATATGTATGTATTTGTGTGTATATGTGTGTGTGTGTGTGTATTGCTAGATACATATAGCACACACACACACACACACACACACACACACACACACACACACACACACACACACACACACACACACACACACACACACAGTGGTGGCCAAAATGATTAGAACACCTGACAGATCTGAAAATATTGACCTTTGTTTGCCTCCAATTCATGATATAATTTCATAATGTTGAAAAAAAAAATGCAGATGGTTGCTCTGAGCATAACAAAAATATCTGATAAAGTGAATCATACTGTTTCATCTCCTTTTAACTTTAATATTTGGTGTGTCCACCTTTTGCAGTAATTACAGCAGCACAAATCTCTGACATAGTGTCTATATATGAAGAGTTCAGATGCAAAAGCCTCTAAATGCCATCTGAAATTTTCTTCTAGAATGATCATTTTTATCAAGCTCGTATATTTAAGTTCAGTAATTTCACTTCAATGGCAATGAAAAATACCTATTAATTGTCATTTAAGTGAAATTACTGAACTTAAATATACGAGCTTGATAAAAATTATGATTCTAGAAGAAAATTTCAGATGGCATTTAGAGGCTTTTGCATCTGAACTCTTCATATTTCCTCAGAACTTCAACACTAATGTTATCCCATGCCTTCTGCAACTGAAGCCAATGGCTTTCCTTTCAATGTGATGGGGCCAGTCCATTATTTTCAATATTCCAGCAGATTCCATCCGTTGCAGGTAGTTCTGGGAATAGTTAGAAGAATGTTTAGGGTCATTGTCCTCTTGGAAAATAACAACTGAAACCTCTTAAATATGTTATGTTCTAATACTTTTGGCCACCACTTATATATAGGAGTTTGTGAAAAGTGATAAGTATCAGATGTAACAGAAATGCATATCCCCTATACAGGCTCCTCAGACTGGAGAAGAGCCTAAAGACGAAGAGGAGGAAGAGGTTCTGGACGAGGAGACGAAGCGACGTGATCAGATGGTGAAGGGTGCCATAGACAGTCTGATCCGGGAATACTCCAGCGAGCTCTCGGCTTCCTCACAGGATGCTGAAGCCCATCAACGCAAGAAACGGAGAGAGAAGAAGGAGGTATTTAGGCTCTCGCTATGTATATAACCATACTGACCTGGCAGGCCTGTCATAATGACATCACTGAAATACTAGGTCATTTGGCAGAAAGTTTCACTTAAAATATTTTGACATAATTTATTCACTCACATGTTGTCCCAAACCCGTAACACTTACTTACTTTCTCAAAAGTTATCGTGTGACTTCAGAAGACTTGGAATATAGCACTTAAGTCATATGAACTGCATTTATGATTATTTGTATATATGTTTGCAGTAGCGGTTTTAGGCACGGGCGAACCGGGCAATCGCCCGGGGCGGCATTTTTGGGGGGGGCGGCATCGCCGGCACGAGCAGAAAAAAAAATACAAATCTGCGCCGCGAAGCGGTTTTCTATTATCTATCATTTCACTGTGTGGGGAATTGCCAAATTTGCGCCCCTGCTTGCTGAGAAGATGCCGTGCACAGAAGCTGTTTGTTTGAGAAGGGGAAAGGGGAGGGGGCGCGGAGGCGCGGGCGCGGATGACAGTTCACCTCTGGGTCTCTCCCAAATGGAACGGACAAGGGGGGGGGGGATCCATATAGTTATCGAAGTTATCAGTCACACCTCGACTTTCTTCCAGATAACGCACATTTCATTCATAATATTATAAATACGGGCCTCTATATTTCCTGCACATTTTTGTTTTTCTGAATGGTCTGAATGGCTAATAAAAATAGGTAATACAAAACGATTACTTGGTCACCACCACCAAGGTGAATTGGTTTAGTCTTGACTTCTGGTCGTGACTCGTGAGCGTGAGTGACAGTTATGGGGGGATCAGGGGATCTGTTGATTGTCGATGTCGAGTGCCAAATAAGAGATGGACAAGAAAGGTCAAAGCCATCAGGTGCCCAATTTAGAAACGAGCGAAAGATAAAGGTATGCAGTGCAACTATGTTTACTCTATATGATTACGGTATCCATGTCATGAATGAAGGGGCAATATTAATTGGTGGGTAAAACTCTTATTTGTTAGCCTTTTTTCTATGATTCTTGCTATGCTTAACAATAATTCGTTTTTAACTCAAACACGAGATCTAATTTCACCATAATATTGTTCTTTGCAACAAAACTGTTGCAAGTTCAGTTATTACACTGCAAAAATGCTTTTCTTACTTAGTATTTTTGTATTGTTTCCAGTCCAAATATCAAACATTTCTTAAATAAAGATGCATAACGTTATTTTACTAAAGTAGTAAAATTACATAAGATATTAAGTCTTGTTTTCTGGGGAAATAAATAAAAATTGAGTTTTTGCTTAAAACAAGCAAAACATTATCTGCCAATGGGGTAACAAAAATTATATTTGGGGGGGGGGGGGGGGGGGGGGGGGGGGGCGCTCGAAAGGGGTCTCGCCCAGGGTGTAATTCAATGTAGAACCGCCACTGTATGTTTGAAGCTTGAAAGCTTGAGTCTCCCTTTATTATAATTGTATGAAAAAGATCAAATGACAAATTATAAAAAAATGATGAAAGAAAGTCATATCTGTCTTAACATGAGAGTGAATAATGGTGACACAACTTTCATTTTTGGTTGAACATCTTTCTAGATGTATTTAGAAAGGTCTGGAAAACTGATTTTGATTATTGCTCTTAAAGTTCATATTTTTAAAAGGTTGTATCTATCTGCTTCTGCTAAGATGGACTAATAGATTTTACTATAATACTTTTCCCCAGGATGATATAAATGCCATGGAGCTGGAGGATGACAAGCGAGACCTGATTTCCAGAGAGATAAGCAAATTCAGAGACACACACAAGGTAACACAATCCTTTTCTCCTCCTTTCTCTCTGTTCTTTTCTTAACCTAGTCTGTGGACTGAAGACGGCCACATCTACAGTAGTCTAAACCCACATTATTATAACTGAAACTACACCTGAATAGAGTAAATTCACACAAATAAAACCATAGTACCACTTTGATATAACCTGCCCATTTTAGACAGCTGTGCTGGGCAATTTTCTTATCCCAGAAACATCATTATTAACATTTATTACAAATAATGCCACTTTTGTTGTGTTTTTTCCATCTAGCAGCATCTAAGCATAAGATCTAACAAAATGGAGGCTTAAAAATGTGTTAGATGACAGCATTAGAAGCTGTTCTCTAGAATGGTTATAGAAAAGATAGGGCAGAAGCCTCTTAGATTGTTCCCACTCAGAGAAACAGTGGCTGCAGATGCGCAGGACCAGTTCAGGCTAGTTTTACCACACAAAAAAAGTGCATGAACGAACTGTAAACCTCCCTCTAAAGCTAATCTGTTCATTAAACCCCACCATTACGGTAGAGGTCATATGGTGACTAAAGCAAGATGAATCTCAGAGCTTTGGAAAAAGTTGCTGGAATAGAGGATGTAAGTATGAGCCCCCTCTTCTATTATTCATATCTTGGGCGCCCCCTTCTGGAGGATAAACAAAGGCGCAACTGGCTCTGGGCCTCAGAGATGCTGCACTGAGGATGCTGTAGTGTTAAAATGACCCGCTGAAATGTAACACACTTTCATATCTTGACCTCAGAAGACAAACAGTAATCCTGAGTGTGTGTGTTCAGCGGAAGTTCAACGGTCGATAAACCGTATTTTTGGAAGTAGTTGTGTGGGCAGAGCTCAGTGAACTTTTGCGAGTCCTCTGTGTAAAAGAGTGGTTTTGGTGAGAAATGCAGTACTGAATAACCACTGCAGTATTTTTCACTGTAGTCCGAGGGGGGCGCCATTTCACAGCACGCACAAAGCTGAAGATTGCTCAGGTAAGATTGAAATATTTCTGTCTTTTTTCATTCCCTCTTTCTCTCCGTTTCTATCTATTGCTTTTGTGTTTTTTTATGTTGTTACATTACATTTGTTACAGTGATACATTATCAGATTGAATTTGCCTATATCTGTGGCATATTTAAGACAATCATATCACAATCAAATTTTCCTTGAACTTTGAGAGAAAAGCTCATTGTATGATGGAAACAGAATGATTAAAAATGTCTCTGTTTTAACAATGCAATGCTGACTATTTCAAAGATACTTGTTGAAAATAACTTAATAAGGTAAGCAAAACATGTGAAGAGGGCCCTTACATAGGAGTCTTAAAGGCACAGGAGGAAAAAAAGGCCCTAAGGGTCAGTGAGAGGGTAGAAAGTGTTTTTTTTATATTTTTTTTTATTTTATTTTATTTGTTTTTTTTTAGTATAAAGACTTGTTTAACATTATAAGTGGAACAAAATTTATACTAAAAAGTATGGTCTATGACCCACCTTAAATTAAGAGATATGAAAAATTATAAAATAAAAGGTATTGTCTCAACCCGTTTTCATTGTGTTTTTTCAGAGTTAAGTTTATCAAAATTACATTTTTGGCTCGTTAAAATTCAACGAAAGGAAAGTCAGTTCCATACAATCCCACTTGGTGCTCATCTTTTCATCTCTCTCTGTTTCTCCTTGCCTTTCCTCTTTTCTCAGCGTTCACCATTCAGAGCAGTGAGTCGCTCTCCACAGTAATCATTCAATATCTTTTCTATTGTCACAGCTATTTGAAACGTTTAGTTTTTCTGTAGCCTCTCTGTCTCTGGATGGTCAGCGTCTGTTTTCGTCTTTTATTTGTTTATATTTGTTGGTCGACTGAGGCCTGAGGGACAACAGAAGACGACCCTTGGGTGAGACTCCACCTCTCTGATTTCATTCATTTTGCCAAAGTGAATGTATTTGGATGGTACAGTGTATTACAGATCTTCAAAACTGATTTAAAAATAAATCAGTGAATGGAAATAATGAACACTGCTTTAAAATCCGCTGTTGCACTATGAGAGAAATACACAGTGTGTGTGTAGAGATTAATGATGTACCAGGTCGATACTAACACCAAAAAGGGTAATAATGCAAGTCAAATTGGTACCCAAGGGCTGTCTGACAGGTGCGTATATATGTGTGAACAGTCACTTCTTGGTCAAAATGGACGTTTTGGAGAGGTATTCATTAAAAGGGTCAGTTTTATAGGAATGGACAAAAATATATTTGTGGTGTAAATGCAGCCAAATAGATGTTGCTGTGTATTATTTTATTCATATTAATCAAACACTTCTGATTACTCCAATAATTGGGCTAAAAATGCTTTCCATTGTTTTATTTTAATTTAATATTTATATTCATATTTTTACTGTTTAAATAAATGTGTGTAAAGTGTGCATATATTTATGTTTGTATATAAATGTATGTGTGTATATATACACTACTGTTTAAAAGTTTTGGGTCAACAAGATTTGTATTTATTTTGTGAAAGAAATTAATACTTTTATTCAGCAATAATGTTTTAAATTGATCAAAAGTGACAGTAAATACAAATAAATCCTATTTCAAATAATTTATGAACTTTCGTTTCATCAAATAATCCTGAAAAAGGTGTCATGGTTTCCATAAAATATTTGCACAACTGTTTTCAAATGATGATAATAATAAGAAATGTTTTCTGAGCATCAAATCAGCATTTTAGAATGATTTCTGAAGGATCATGTGAGACTGGAGTAATGATCTAAAATAGAACTTTGCCATCACAGGAATGAATTGCATTTTACAATAGAAACTGAATAATATTTCACATAATTTTTTTGTTTTAAAATGCATCCTTGGAGAGCATCAAATACTTTTTTTCAAAAAATCTTACTGACACCAAACTTTTGAATGTAGTGTATTTATTAAGCATATTTGTTTTTGCTGTGGTAATGAAATTGATATTGAGAATTCAACTCTTATTGGTACAGACTACAAACATTTTATCACAACATCCCTGGTAGGGAGAATGTATAAATATATTTGTGTGTATGTGAACTAACCCACCTTTCCTCCTTAAGGTCTAGTTTTAATGTAATTTCTGGCAATGAAGCAATCTCTGACCACAGAGAGAAATGTCTGCCAAAGACAACAGTGAAATCTTTTCAGGTCAATCAGAGAGAAAGTATCTTTAGTGCAGTGTGGGCTGTGTATCTGCAATCAAAATGATTACTCTATTTTAAATATTTCAGATATTAAATGGTCCATAATCATGTAGGATGATATTTTTAATGAAGTATCCAATAAAATGTGTACAATGAAACTTTATATGGAAGAGGAATACTGTGTGTGCATCTGTTGAGTGTAAGTGCTGAAATCATGAGATTTTCATCTGGCTTCATTATTTTAAACCTCATTCTGTTTCCAGGGAGATTCTGGAACTTTGCTCTTTTTCTATATGTGTGTTCTCACACTTACATGAACTAATTTCTCTCTTTCCCCACCGGAACACTGCAGAAACTAGAGGAGGAGAAGGAGAAAGAAAAGCAGCAAATTGAGAAAGAGAGGAGAGAGAGAGATAAAGAGAGAGAGCGAGAGAAAGAACGACGTGACCGAGAGAGAGAGAAAGAGCGGGAGAGAGAGCGACAGAAGGAGAGGGAAAAGGAGCGAGAGAGAGAGCGAGACCGTGAACGTGAGAGAAATAAGGAGAAAGAGCGGGAGAAAGAGAGAAGTCGTGATCGCAGTAAAGACAGAAGCAGATCAAGGTGTGTATGACTAGAATCTTTACAAACATCTGTTACTTAATAAAGGTGTGCAGTTTGCAAGATTAAAAAAAAATATATATTTTGACATTTATTTCCCATATTCCGTTCCGCTCAGAAATGCATCACATTACTTAATGTGCGGCGAAATCCCATTCCATGTTATTTTAAAAGACGTCATGAAATCGCCTCAGGTTGCGACTGTAACCATGGTTCCCTGAGAAGGGAATGAAACGAGACTTCCAAATCAAGTCCACCACCTCAGGGTGCAGTCTCCAATGCCCGGGCCTCAGCCCCAGCCTCGACAGGGTGTCCGCTCTCTGGTTCAGGTGCCCAGGGATGTATATTGCTCTCAAGGAGAGCTGCTTGCCCTGGGACCACAGGAGGATCTGGTGTGCCAGTCTGCAAAGAGGGTGCGACCGCAGACCCCCTGATGATTTATGTACGAGACTACCGATGTGTTGTCTGAGCGGACAAGAACATGATAGCCTCTGAGGTCTGGGAGGAATAGCGAGGGCATGGGGGAAACTGCTTAGACACCAAAATTTTCTTTCTAATATAGTATATTATTTAATCTCTATCAATGTCAAAGAGATAGTGTTCTCCTAAAAGTTCAGATATCAGATACACATTAAAATGCATAGTCTTTATCTTCAGGGAAAACTGAAGCAAACAAACCTAAATAATTACTTTATTTGTATAGCACCTTTCAAACAGTGTTTCTCGTAGTGCTTCACATGACAAAGAATATACAGAACATATGCAACTGTAGTTTATAAATAAATAAATGAAATAGGACAAATTAAAAAGCAGTAATTCACTAAAACATAAAAAGGACATTCAATATAGGTAAACAAAACAAAAACAAATATAATAAATAAAGTAAAAAGAGTATAAAATACCTACTTATATTTGTAAAACCATTTTAATGGGCTCTTTAGAGTACGTGGTTTTTCCAGAATTCCATCGAAAAGCTTCGTCTAAAAGCTTTGTCTCTATATCCTTTGTAAGTGTTGTTTATCTTCTGTAAGTAGTGTAATTGCTAGTTTCTAATGTACGGAATAAATGTTGTGTGTGGGCGCTATTTTGTTTTGAAGGGAGAAGAGTCGAGAAGAGAAGAAAAGGGAGCGAGAGGAAGATGAGGAGGAGGCGTACGAACGACGGAAGCTGGAGAGGAAGCTTCGTGAAAAGGAGGCAGCCTATCAGGAGGTTTGAAATCTTTATCTTTCTAGAAGAACATAAAGGAACATCACAGATAACATGATTTCCTTGCTCTTTGCGAATTTAAATGTTCATGTTGAAATTAAATGATTAGGTTTTGGGTCCATAAAGCTGGTGAGAGAATATCTGTGCCGTTTCCGGTGCACTGCTTCTGTCTCTGGAGCTCTGTAGTGTCCTGCTTCTAAATCACCTGACCTCCTTTATTCTTCAAATGCCAAACAGGACAAACAGAATTGTGCTTGAAACCGAACACTGTAAAATACTGAAATGTTTGTCTTTCACAGCGCCTGAAGAACTGGGAGATCAGAGAGAGGAAAAAAGCAAGGGACTACAGTAAAGAAACAGAGCGAGAGGAGGAAAGACACAGAGAGATGGTAAGAATAAATGGATGAAAACTATTAGTTATCTGAGTGTATTAATACATGATGATTCAAGTAAAACATCATGGGGGTCGCCAAGATAAATGTTTTTTTACAATGTCTTGCTTACTAGGACTGCATTTATTTGATCAAAAATACAGTAAAAATTGTAATTTTGTGAAATATTACAATTTAAAATGACTGTTTTACTATATTTTAAAATGTAATTTTTTCATGTGATGGCAAAGCTGAATTTTCTGAATCATTACGCCAGTCTTCAGTGTCACATGATCTATCAGAAATCATTATAATATGCTGCTTTGGTGCTCTAGAAACATTTATCAATTTTGAAAACATGGTGATGCATACTTATTTGTAATGCATTTATTTGTAATATTACATTTATATATAATGTAAAAAAATATTAGTAAATTCTTTACTGTCTGCAAAGTTTTGAACAGAAATGTTCAGATTTTTACTAAAACATTTTTGCCACATTTTGCCTGAGTAAATTAGTCTAGCACACACAGGAAACTTAACGGCCACATAAAATCATCTTAGATATTGTGTTAATATTCAATATATCACTCTAGTGGTCCGAGAAAATGATGCAAGTAAAGCTTTGTGTTTTTCTTCAGACTAAAGAAGCCAAGCGCCTGAAAGAGTTCCTGGAGGATTATGATGATGACAGAGATGATCCCAAATACTACAGGTACAAACCTTTAGAAATGATGGTATTGCTGCAATTTTTAAGTTTTGTAAGAATACACAAAAAGTGTATTATTGAAATGTTATTTAATATCTTATAAAACCCACCAAAATTACACCTTTCACCCTGTCTGTTTTACTTGTCTTGCTCTCTCTGTGTCTCTCTCAGGGGCAGTGCATTGCAGAAGCGATTGAGAGATAGGGAGAAAGAGCTGGAATTAGATGAGAGAGACCGAAAAAGAGAGAAAGATGAGTTGGAGGAGATCAGAAAGAGACTCCTAGCAGAAGGACACCCAGATCCTGATGCTGAACTTCAGAGGGTACGTATGTGTGTTCGTTTTTTATGTCTGCATTTATCTGTGTGTGTGTATGTGTAACTGTGTGTGGTTTTTTTTTGCCTTAAAGATAGAGCAGGAGGCCGAGAAGCAGCAGCAGCCTCCTCCTCTAAAGCAAGAGCAGAGTGTGGAGGTGCTGCAAGTCTCCTGTGAGGAGCATCAGAGAAAAGGAGGTGTGGAGAAGGAGGCGTACTCTGACAATAACATCACCGACCAAGAGGAAGATGAAGAGGAGGATGATGATGATGAGCGAGAGGCCAAGCCATGCCTGAAGCCCACACTTAGACCTGTTACCACGGCACCCTCTGTTTCTTCAGCCAGTGGGAACGCCTCACCCCTCACACCCATCAGCGAATCACCTCGCGACAACATTGCTCCACATGAGAACTCTTCACATGAGGCCCCACCCACAGAAGAGCTCCGGCCTAAGATAGGCCTCAGTCTCAAACTAGGTCTGTGTGTTATTAAAATTACTGTCACAACAGCATTTGAGCCGATGTACAGTACCGCTCAAAAGTTTGGGTCAGCAAGATTTTTGTATGTTTTTGAAAGAACTCTCTTTTGCTTACCAAAGCTGATACATTTTTTTTTTTTAAAAGTCAAAACAGTAATTTTGGGAACATTTTACAGTTTAAAAGAACTGTTTTCTGATTTATTATATCTTTCACATTTTTTTTATTTTATTCCTTTGATGGCGAAGCTGAATTTTCAGTATCATTACTTCAGTCTTCAAAGTCAAATGATCCTTCAGAAATCAAATTTTTTTTTTTTTATATAATTTTAGCCTTAGATGTGATACGTTATTTTATTTTTTTTAATCTTCTGGTTTGCATTGATACGATGTTCAGCATTCAACTTCTAACTGACAGGTGACATTGTAGTATTTGCATACTGAACTGCATTTGGTCTTTTGTTTTACATTTACATACTGAACTGTAAGGCCATGTTTCTATTTAACCATCTGGCCACTCGCCCATCATCTTTAAATCACAAAAGTTTTTCTTCTTTTTCACATTATACTTTTTTTCTCTCAGGTGCAGCAGGAAGTCCTAAAATGCCGCAGGCAGTAAGACGAAAGGCTCTTGCTGTGGTGGACAGCGTTTTTAATAAGTTTGATGAGGAGACGGAGGAAGCACCCAAGAAGAGGAAGCTGGTACCTCTCGATTACAGTGAGGATGAGAGGGGAGGTCTTAGCCTAGATGGAGCAGAGGTCACGGGGACACGACCTGGTGTAAACACAGAAGAGAAACGAAAACATATCAAGAGTCTGATTGAAAAAATTCCCACAGTCAAACAAGAGCTGTTTAATTATCCACTGGACTGGAACATGGTGGACACGGTGAGGGAAAACACTATTAGACAAGCCTATAATGTGGCCTGTAATTACTCAGCCTAGATATTGAACAGTAATGTGTGTGGGTGCAATGTATCAATGACACTTTTTCCCACACAGACATTGATGGACAGGAGGATCCGTCCCTGGATCAATAAGAAAATCATAGAATACATTGGAGAGGAGGAAGCCACACTAGTCGACTTTGTCTGTTCCAAGGTATGTTTGTGTTTCTATCTGGGTGGTAATGTTGTCTGTTCTCCTTTCTTGGCATTAGTTTGTTTTTTGTCTTGTTGCAGGTCATGGCTCACAGCACACCAGAGGGAATTCTGGATGATGTTGCCATGGTAAATAGCACATGGAAAAGTGGCTATACTTTATACACACACACACACACACACACACACACACACACACACACACACACACACACACACACACACACACACACACACACACACACACACACACACACACCTAATAAATACTATTGGGTGAATCTCACAAAACTTGTAAAGTCAGTAATCATATTTCTCCCCAAATTCTTTATGTTGTATTATATTATATTGTATTATAGTAAAACCATTAAGGTTGTTTGCATTGTGAAATTATTTTCATGACACTTAAGCACATTTATCATCACCACAGTGCCAAAAATCTTATTGAATCCCATCAAATTATTATTATTCTCATACTAGTACCAGTAAGTAACCACAAAAACTATAAAGCATTTACATTTATTTAAATGAAATCAGATTTTTATAGTTTTTATAGTAATACAGTTTTTATAGTGATAATAATTCTTTTGCTGTGTGGATAATCAGGATGTTTTCTCTACAGGTACTGGATGAAGAAGCTGAAGTCTTTATAGTGAAAATGTGGAGACTTCTGATCTACGAAACAGAAGCCAAGAAAATCGGCCTGGTAAAATAACATGAACTGAGAGAGAGAAACAAGCAGGAGAGAGGGTGAAGTAAGCCTGGCTTCTCCTGCTTTTAGAGCCTTTAAATTAAAGTATGGTGGATGAACACCACAGACTGATGCACTTCAACTCTTCCTATATACTCTAGAGGATTAACTGCACAGCTATGTGTGTGTGTGTGTGTGTGTGCGCCCGGGTGCATGTGTACTCTGGTGTGAGGTAGAGTGTGTGTGTGTGTGTGTGTGTGTGTGTCTGAGTGTGTGCGTGCGTGTGCATGTGTACACTTGTGTGTGTGTGCGCACGCGTGTGCATGTGTACACTGGTGTGAGGTAGAGTGTGTGTCTGTGTGTGTGCGCGCGTGTGCATGTGTACACTTGTGTGTGTGTGTGCGCGCACGCGCGTGTGTATGTGTACACTGGTGTGAGGTAGAGTGTGTGTGCGCATGTGTACACTGGTGTGTGTGTGTGTATATAATAGGCATGTGCCAGTTGGTCTGAAAGCATTGCCAAAACTGTGTAAAAGTTGAAAGTTTCTTTCATGCCCAGATTAAACAGGGAGTCTTGTTTGGCCGGCTGTTTTCCATTTCACTTAGTTGTAGGTTTTATTTAATTCTCTTAAGTCTCAATTTTAGCACAACCAAGTTGAATCAGCTAACGTTTTTTTCCCCCCTTTTATTATTTACGTGAACTCAGTTGGTTTTTACTGTCTACTTGCCTCATTACAGAAAAGTATGATTTTTCTTGTGTGTGTGCTGTATCAACAAAAAATAATGTTTAAATAGGGATTAAATATCTAATTGTAAACGTGCTGAATGAAGCCATACGTGTGGAGAAATGGGATTTTCTCCAAGTTTGTCTGGTTTTGCAGCAGTGGTTTTGAATGTGGTGTATTTTGCACATACCAGCCCATTTGAAGGTTTGTTTCCATGGTGATTGCTTTGACTTTGAAATATTAAAATGTTTGATTTTCTAAACTGGAACCTGTACTTTTTTGCTACTTTTATCTCATTCTCTCTCTCTTTTTTTTTCTTTTTTTTTGTTGTAGTTCTCAGATCTAAAATCATGCAGATACAAGTTGCTTTGAGATTTCACACTGCCATGTTGACCACAGATTAGTAACAAAGATAAGTAACATTATATAATGTATTTTTATGACTTATTGGTTAACGCTTAACGAATGTTTCATATATTTACCAATGAATTCTGGAGAAGGTCAAAGGTCTAATTATTAGGGTTTTTTTTTTTCTCTAATTGTGTTCTCCATACAGTTTATTTTTTATTTTATTTTTTATAAATGCCATTTGTATGTTTTATACAATTGTTTTGGCCTTCAATTTTTTTTTTACAGTTTACATTAGCATAAAAGCCATTCAATAGTAGCTAAATAATATGGAATTTAATAGCAGCCTCCCATTGTGACAACTTAAAAGCATGTCAGTAGAAGTTCATGCCCTGGGTGGAAATGGTGGAAGTGTTCAAAAGTATTTAAAGGGATAGTTCACCCAAAAACATCACTTACTCGCCCTCAAGTTGTTCCAAACCTGTACGAGTTTCTTTTTTCTGAAATGATTCTTCTGAAATTTCATCTTGAAATGAAGATATTTTAAAGAATGTTGGTAACCAGACAGTTGACGGCACCCATTGAAAAAAAAAGATACTATAAAAGTCAATGGCTACGATCAACTGTCTGGTTACCAACATTCTTTAAAATGTTTTTTTGTGTTCAACAGAAGAAAGAAATTCGTACCGGTTTGGAACAACATGAGGATGAGTAAATGATAAAAAAAAAAAATCTTTTTTGGGTGAACTATGCCTTTAATTTTCTTGGTTAAAACAAAACAAAACAAACGATCTGACTACATCTATGCTGTCTATTATTGTAATTCTACTAAAATATCTAAGGGTGGCGCAATTACTCGGGATGCAGGTTGTCGCCTCTCCTAGAAACGGGAGAACTAAATGTTGATTGACTAACACTAATTGAGAAACGCTCTATTCAGTGTTTTTATTTAGCACAGGCGAATCAACTTGAACTTGATGAAAATATCCAGGTTCTTGTCGTGCGCTGTGCAAGTATCTCGAGGTGAGTGAAGACAGTGAAGTGAACAAGTGTATTAATTATGCAAACTGTTCTACTCGGTGATTTGGTGTCATTTCCTCATGTTGCAACTGCCTGTGAGAAGAGAAAAAAAAGGATGTTTAACGTTACATGTTTTTTACCACTGTTGTCAAACATCGTTTCAGTAATTACAAAAGTTTAAGACAAGATAATCAGAGCCCATATTTTCACCTGGCGCCAAATAGTGAACATAACCACAGTTGTATTTTTAACATTTAAGTGGCATCTGACGCACAGAAGCCAGTGGCATGTCATGGCACTCTGACATGACACTTGACTGACACCGAGTCGCGGAACATGTCGCCGTGTGTAACTTGTGCAAATACAGCGAGAGGCTACTCAACTTGTGACACCTCCAGTGGTGACTGACAGATGATCGAGCAGCTATACGTAATTGTGACACAAAATCCTAAATAAAAAGCCTAATTTTGTGATATTTTAAATATCAATTAAACGCATTAAAGTCAGTAATATTCAAACGTGTTATTTGTGTCACGTCTATTTGATTGGCATGTGCCACTGAATGTTTTGTAATACCAGTACTTTGTTATCTCGCAAAGTCACAAACTGCCCATTCCAGGAAAGACACGAAATAAATCTCTCAATAGCATTTACAGTCGCGTCCGTTGTAAACTATAGGGCTGCACGATTTGTGGAAAATGTCATATTGCGATTATTGAGGTCAATAATGCGCTTGCGATATAATAAAACAAACGGTTTCATGGGTCAACTTGCTTAGCCTAGTTCTCAAGGAAAATGCACACACAGATGAGTGATATTGCTGAAATATGTATTTCTCAACAGTGTTTTCAAATTAAAATAATATTTTTTACAAAATTAAATAATGACATATTTGCATTACTGCAAACTTATCGTCTCAATAGTACAATAGTATAAAATATATAGAAAAATAAATAAGAAGAACATTTGTATGCTCATGAAAATAAGATATTTTGAACATTCTGGGGCAAACAGGGACATTTAAGCAGGATGTGTATGTGATTGTCATTAATTGTGATTATTAAGTTTAGTAACAATATGTTACAATGTGTACATGGTAGGCTACAATAACTGGTAGGCTACTGTTTTTATTATTTCTTGATCTTGTGATTTGATTCCGATCTTGATTCAATATTGATTAATTTGGATAAATATTAGGTACAGTAGATAGGCTACATGTTAATTTTTCTCAAGAAAAAAAATATCTCACCTTGCTGTAAACATACAGAGAGCCCTGTCAGCTGGTATTATTATTAAAGGTTATAAATAACAACTCAAATTAAATATAGGCTAATTTGGTTTTTACTAGGCTATAACAACGTTACAATATTTTAATGATAGTAAAAATATAATAAATATTTAATATAGGGCCTCTCTATATATAATTTGTCTAGCCAACTAACGTGAAATGGCTTTCCTGAGGTAAATGTAGCGTTATGTGACATATAGCCTATTGTTCTCCAGCTGTTTTATTGACCTCTTTCCACGGTTGAAAAACAACAGTAATCTACTGGCAGCTGTGGTTGCCAGCAATGTACTGTTAATTTACAGCCCTTTATCGTTAATTTACAGCTCTCCTTTTTTACAGTATGTTACCGTAAAAATACCATGGAAGGTAACTCGTATCATTTGGGAAACCACTTGCTTCAAACAGTTTGAGCTCAAAAACTAGTATTTATACTGATAGTACTGTGAACTGACTTAATTTGAGTCCACAGAAAATTAATATCTCTTTATGTAAAACTGCAAACACCTAATGTGTAATATTTAATTAATTAAAAACATGATTTTAACTAAAGTCTTTGCAGTTCGTATAGCGAACAATAGCACACATGCATGTGCTAAATTTAGCAAGGAGATTGTCACTGCATCAGCAACTACACAGTTACTGATTTTAAATAAAGCAACAGGCAGCATAACATCAGTGTTTCTCTGCTCATCTTTGCCTGAAGCACAGGCTCTACTCCAGCACAATGGTGACACACAAAACTAATTAATTCAACTAACAGTTCTCTCCAATATTATCTTGTGCAAAACACATAAAACATTTCAGTTTAATATTTACTCTCCTTATCAGTTATTGACTTTGCATAACTTTCTTTCTTTGAACTTTCACTAATATTTCAGTGAATTTTAACTTCTTTTGTTTAATACATCTGACTGTTACATTTTACAGTATATTACTATTTTTCCCTGATTTTACAGTAATCTACTGGCAGTTGCTACAGTTTTATGCCATAAATTAATTTACAGTTGATTACTTTTAAAATACGCTTCACTCTGTATTTTATTTATTTGACATATTTAACCCTTTTAACCCCACTGCAAAATCTTGTGTGTCCACACTACAGAGTGTAGGAGTAACACTGAAGCAGTGTTGAAGTTAATGATATAATTAAGTGATTGATTAACTGATGATTGAGCATTAGGGATGAACACCTGATGTTAACAAGCAGAATCACTGAAGGACAGAGGAACAACAAGAAGATAAAAAAGCGAAACACAAAACCTACAACTGACTTCAGCCACAGAAGATATTAAATCTCTCAAGATCTCAGCAGAGGAGTATTAAACAACTCCACAAACAGCATTACCAGCTTCACTTATTACTTGCCAGATTGACTTTATTTATTTTTTCATGCGTCTACAGAATTTCCTATTGAGAATTAACAGAAGTTAAGATGTTGTTTTGTTTCATTCGACGTTACCATTATGGAGATCAGAGTTTGCTTTAGATGGGCTCTTGACCCTTGACTTTAACATTAGTTTGTCTTTGGCTGCTGTAACTGTGTGTATTTAAGACACATTTGTTGTGACTAAAACAAAGCCAACAAAAATGAGATCAGGTGTTGCTGATTATGATGTCATTACATAATGTTTAGATCACCGATCTCAACCTGTGTCTAATCCCTAATCAAAAATGTGTTGTTTTAATACAGCTTAATTTTTTATTACTACACGGTGAATCTACAGCAAAAGATCTAGCAGTGCTGCACAATCAGTTATGAAGGATTCCTTAAACTCATCATTCTCTAAAAAATTTGGAACTATGGCTACAGTTAGACACACACAGACATCAAGAATGGTGACAATCAACAAAAAATATATCAAATCGGAACATCACAAAACGCTACTAAAAGTCAACACAAAGCCAACAGCAAAAATAAAAGCAAAAATGAAAGAAAATAACCAGATTTTTTTTAATTTATTTTTTTATATACTATGCTGGTACCCAACATGCAATGCAGCATGAAACTTTTGATTGTTACCATTGTTGAGATGCATACACAGATTCTTGATGTCTGTGTGGCTGATCTAGAAGTTCAAAATGTTCTGAGTATAAACTTTTTTAAATCCTTCAAATTTTCTGGATGTCAAATCCCTGCTAGATCTCTTTCTGTAAAATCACAATGATACCAAAATCAAAAATACAAAACATCACCCGTATAAAAACATTAGACAATAAATGAGATCAGTGAATCAGACCACTAGATGATGATTGTGACCATTAACAAATAGCCATTGTCATCTGGTGCTGTTTTCTTTCAGCTTTTTAGCCATATAGCAAATGTATTTTAAAGACACAGAAAGCCAAAGAAAAACTAATTAGAAAGTCAAGGGTCAAGAGCCCAACTAAAGCAAACCCTGATCACCATCATGGTGACATCAAATGAAAATAAAAAGACATCTAAACCTCTGTCACCTTTTAATAAGATCTTCTGTAAACGTCTGACAGAAATAAAGTCAAACTGGTTAGTAATAAGTGAAGCTGGTAATGCTATTTGTGGAGTTGTTTAATCCTCCTCTGCTAAGATCTTTTGCTACAAGATTGAATGACTTTTATCTTGATTTCATCTTTTTTTTCTGTTCTGCTAGTTCCTCTTTCCTTCAGTGATTCTGATTGTTAACAGCAGGTGTTCCTCAGTGTCTCCATTAACTTCGAAAATTAACTGAATTAACTATTAAATGATTCACTCAGTCAAGTGTACTAAATTAGTGAACTAATGTTGGGAATAGTGAATGAGGGTATAGGGTGTGATTTGGAACACAGCCTCTGAGTGTCGACTTTGAGCGCTGTTAATTCACAGTATATTCCTGTAGGCTACTTTCTCGAAAACGACAAATATCACCAGGAATGCTTTTTTTTTACGGAATATTACTGTTTTAATGGAAAACAGCATGTTACTGTTTATTTACTATTAACTAGTAAAGAGTAGGCCTAAGATGTTCGGTTCACGACCACAATCTGTCACGTCACATTTACAAGTGCCAAATAATTTTGAATTTCGTAATAAAATTGACAGAATCTGACAGCTGAATCTGATTGTGAAATGATTAATCGTGCAGCACTACTGTAAACCTTTATTTGTGCATGATGCTGCACGGATGCACGCCAGTGCCAGTACAAGTAGTCTAAGTGTAATCTGTGGCGTAATTTGCAGGTGGGACATGTCCCCAAACGACTCTCTATTCATTCCAGTGAAATCATCACAAAACAAAATGCACACAAACATGTCCCTGCTTGATATATAATCGAATTATTATAATTCTTTCCCTTAAATAGTTATTGTATATATCTTTAGCATTGTATTAGCAACATCCTACTCCCCATGTCACTTAATGTTTAAACCGCCTCTCAGTGTATGGTTTTCTTTAAAAAGTATTTAACCGATATTAAGCTTAGTTTACCGCTGGTCCAAAATTACAATTTGTGTTGTGAGAGAAACATTGCAACACCTCAATTAGGCCAAAATTTGTTATATCAGAAATGTCCCAAACAATATAGGTATATAGAGAGAATTCCTTAAAGTCCCCCAGTAGTAAATAATTTGATCCCTTAAAACTCATCTCTGATCACCAAAATGACATACATTTTTTTTTTTGCTTAAATAGCTTGAATGTAACTCTACACCCTTGCATCATTTCATACATGGTTATATGAATATGTAAATTATCCCCGCCTCCACTCACTCACACCAGCTCGTTGACGTCGAACTCGTTGAAGATCAAACGTTGATGTGATTGGTTACAAGGTAGTTTGTGACGTCAGAAACACCAGCGATTTCAAAACGCGATTTTGAGACGGTCTTTGGTTCACTGCAGTTGTAAGGAGAAAATACTCAGCAATGGTGTTGACCTTAATTTGTACATGGTTTGTCTTAAATCATATATTAAAAACTAAAACACCATGCACATATTAAAAACATATTAAAAACACCACATAGACACATGAACAACATTAAAAGTTTTATTTTCACCACAGGGGGACTTTAAAATCTCCTTCAGAGAATTTCCTTTAAACTAAATTCGCACACTATTGACTTGATTTGTCGTAAGTTGCTCTAAAAGGCTGGAAATGCAGGAAACGCCAGGCGAGTGTCGGGTTATAGAGAGAGAGAGAGAGAGGTGCGCATGGAGGAGGGGGGAGACCTGTTACTGCTATGCCAACTGCGCGCTTTCACTGCGCCAAAGCGCACAGATATCTGCTCGAATCAAGATATCAGTCTCCTGATTCTTTTTCTTATCAAAGCTTTTTCTTATTTACACAACAACATGATTTAATTATTACTCTCTAGCATGTCTTTAGTATTTATGAAGTCAATCTGCATCCTCTTTTGACATGAGGATCCTGCGTCTCCGTGCGCCTTTTCACTACTCACCGTTTCTAACATTTAACGCGATTGAAATGTTTTGAGAGCAGGACTGCGAGGATGTGGACGCTACCGAGGACCCGGTTCGCACACTGTAACGACTCGTCGAGCAGCGACGAGAAAGAAATCGCCGTGAACATCGGCGGCGTGCGGCTGGTGCTGTGCGGGGACATTCTGAACCGCTATCCGGACAGCAGGCTCGCCGAACTTGTGAATTGCTCAACTCGGAGTTTTGATGTCATTTCATCACTCTGCGATGATTATGACCCTGGGAAACGAGAATTCTACTTCGACAGAGACCCTGACTCGTTTAAATGCATCGTAGAAGTGTACTATTTTGGGGAGATCCATATGAAGCGCGGGATCTGCCCTATTTGTTTTATTAAAGAGATGGAGTTTTGGAAGATTGACTTGAGCTACTTGGACGAATGCTGCAAGAGTAACTTGACCGAGAAGGAGGAAGAGTTGGCGGAGATTGCAGACAAGGTGAAACTGATCCTGGATGATTTGTACCCTGACCCTGCCGTGAGCCGCAATGAGAGGTGGCAAAAGTTCGTCTGGAAGCTCATGGAGAAACCAGACTCCTCGCTTCCCGCACGCGTAATTGCCGTCGTGTCCTTTCTGTTCATTCTAGTTTCATCTGTGGTGATGTGTCTCGGGACCATACCGGACCTTCAGGTGGAGGATTCCGAAGGGAACCGCGTTGAGCACCCGACCCTGGATGCTATCGAGACGGCATGCATCGGCTGGTTCACAGTTGAGTATGTGCTGCGCCTTGCATCGTCCCCTAACAAGCTGCGCTTCGCTCTCTCCTTCATGAATATGATAGACTTCCTGGCAGTTCTGCCCTTCTACGTTGTGCTGGTTCTCACGTACCTCGGCACGGCCATGATGGAGCTGGCCAACGTGCAGCAGGCGGTGCAGGCTCTTCGCATCATGCGCATTGCGCGGATCTTTAAGCTGGCGCGCCATTCTTCTGGCCTGCAGACGCTTACATACGCGCTCAAACGGAGCTTCAAAGAGCTGGGTCTGCTCCTTATGTACATGGGAGTGGGCATCTTCGTGTTCTCCGCACTCGGGTACACCATGGAGCAGAGCCACCCAGAGACGTTGTTCAGAAGCATCCCGCAGTCCTTCTGGTGGGCCATCATCACCATGACCACTGTCGGCTACGGGGACATCTACCCAAAAACCACTCTGGGCCGGTGCAACGCGGCGATCAGCTTTCTGTGCGGGGTGATCGCCATAGCGCTGCCCATCCACCCCATCATCAATAACTTCGTCATCTATTACAACAAGCAGAAGGTGCTCGAGACTGCCGCAAAGCACGAGCTGGAACTCATGGAGCTGCGGGCGCTCGAGCTCGCAGTCAAAGGCGCCTCGCGCAGGTCTGACGCGCCCGGGTGCGCGTGGGAAGGTGCCTTGCGCGCATCGCGCAGCGATACATTCATCCCGCTCCTTTATGGAGAGCACAGAACTGAGAAGGAGCCCGTGAAGAAGAAAAGCCTCACTTAGGATAAAAATGAAAGAAACTCGATAGGCACTTTAAGTTTCACAAGAGCTTGTGTTTTTATGGTCATTGTGCGCTATGAACTGCTGTGCTGCAGTGTGACCGTCAAGCTGCTTGTGTTGTTTTCACTGGACATCAACAAATGAGTTCCTCTTCAAAGTGTTATTTTGTCTTAATTAAATAAAGTGCATGTCAAACTTCATGCGTATGTGTGTTTCAGATAAGTATGGCGCCACTAAAATATTTAGACTTTAAGTTCAACATGATCAAAATCATATTTAACAAACACACATACAATGAGCAACAGGTGTGAAATCAGTACATGCCCTCCTGAGGTCAAAGTAGTTGTAAATGTTTATAATTAAAAATCAAGGATTTACAGGACAAACAGCAAATCTGAGGTAAAGTATAATTTCACATATTTTTATAATTTGAGTTGACTGAACTGAACCATGAATTGGCAGCATAATAATTATTTTGAAGTAACTTTGTTTACAAAAATAAATTCATGCACAAAATGTAAAAATTTTACATGTTTTTTTTTATTAGTGTTACCTCTCTTCCCAGTAGTACATTTTAGTATCATTACTTGTACTTGCATTAATTTATTTTAAAAATGCATTTATTTGATCAAAATACAGTAAAAAACGTAATATTGTGAAATTATTACAATACAAATATTTTGTATTTGAATATATTTTAAAATATAGGTTATTTCTTGTGATGGCAAAGCTGAATTTTCAGCATCTTTACTACGGTCTTTAGTGTCACACGATCCTTTAGAAGTCATTCTAATATTCAGATTTTGGTGCTTGATTATTATCAGTAATTATGATTAGTGCTCAATATTCTATGCTTAGGTTGTTATTGTTATCAATGTTAAAAACATTTTTAATTGCAGTTTTTTTCTGTTTAATATTTTTGTGGTTACATTCTTTGAATAGAAAGTTCAAAAGAACAGCATTTATTTAAAACTAATATTTTATTACACTATAAATGTCTTTTATAATAAGCTATATTGCTTATTTTGTGTACAGTGCTTTGAGAAGCTGCTTTTATAAATAGTTTATTATTATTATGTACTGTCACTTTTGATCAATTTAATGTATCTTTACTGAATAAAACCATTACCCCCCCCCCCCCCCCCCCCCCCTAACGGTCACACAAAATTATGGTTTCCTCAAATATTGAGCAGCAAAAAAACATTATTTTTTTTAACATTGACAATAAGAAATGTTTCTTGAGCACCAAATCAGCATCTTTAGAATGATATATTTCACAATATTACGGTTTTTACTGCTATTTTGATAAAATATAAAATATAAAATAAATGCTGCCTTTGTGAGCATAAGGAACTTCTTTTAAAAACATAAAAAAGTAATTATTTTGTTCAGTTGTGTGTGTATGTGTGTAAATATATATATATTATATATTGGTTGCTAGGAAGCTGTGACATGTAAACGCCTATTTTTATAATAGTGGTGTGTTTTTTCTTTTCAATTCTCAGTATTATAAGGACTTACAAGCATGTAGACATGAAAGACAGATATTCTCAGACATTCTTTACTGGGAGGAAGAGTAACTCAGGTGAAGGTGGAGGCGGAGCTACAGGTGAGTCTTACTGTACCTTCCTCAAATTAAAGAATTCACATAGTCTCTAACTTTCTATTTAACATTCTCTCTCTCTCATTTGTAATAGGCCTATGTGCTTGTTTTAATATTGATTTAAATAATATATTACGTGTGGTAAGGTTCACATATGGGCCACATTTGTTTTTATTATTTGGCTCGCTATGGGTGGAATTATGAGGCTCTGTTTTGGTTTAGTTCTGGCTAAAAAGTAAGCGGGCCAGCAAACACGATCTAATCTGGGCCACACTTCAGCTGTTTATGTGGACCAAATCTATGCCAAAGAAAATTAGCTGACTAAGGTGAGTCTTACCTTCCTCAAATTAAATAATTCACATAATCTCTAACTCTCTCATTCTCTCTCTTTCTCTCTTCTCTATCTCTGTCACCTGGTCAGTGCTAAACACAGTTGTAAATGGGGTCCAAAACTGTTTGTGATTACTCACAGCAAATTCAGAGGTAGTCAGAAATGCATATGACCACATTGCATTTGTAACATCATGGTCTTTGTCGTTGCATTATAGTGTCGATCTATTGGCTGCAGTCTCTTTCTCCTAAAGTCAAGTGCACTATTAGTTCAGGTTAGCTTTAAAGCACAGTGCTCCTGTGTAAACGGTCAGCACAACAGGTGTCTAAAGAAGTAGGCTGAGATTCTGAAATGTTGCTTTTGCATCTTGCGAGAGATTTACTCTCATCTTTATCCTGATGTCCAATTCCTGACTCACCAATCCAGCACAGAGATAAAAACAAATGAGTCAGAATCCACACAAACATGCTGAAATTCAGCAAAGAGCCACTGGAGGCTAAGAATAGGACCTCTAGCATGATGTGGGCTGGTGTCAGTCATGAGAACCGATACAGAGGGTTTATGGATGGAATGTGTGTCTGGTTTGTTATATAGAGAAGCATTAGAACATGTCTGCACGGCAGGGGGTTCTCACATACACCCTGGAAACGCTCAGACAAGATGCCTACTCTACAAGTGTGATGAGATAGCTGACATGGTTTAGATTCACAGCGTGAGGAGTATTTTCTGTGTGGGTTTGTGTGAATAGTTTGAAGGTTTCTATCGGAGTGTACATTTATCTTAGCCCCTGTATTGTGTGCTTCTTTTGTATAACAGTTTTAAGTGTTCCTGAAAGTTTATATTGAATATTGTTGACGTGATTTCCATACATGTAGAGGTTTAAAGCTTTGATTCTTTCACAGTGAGTTGAGTCCACCTGTGCTGTTCTCTGATTCGTTGTTCTCCTATTTTATTCCACCAATCAGCTCTCTTGGGCCCCCATCACCATGGGAACTTAGAGTCCTCAGAACATCTATGCCAATTAACAGGATCTAAACGAAGATCAGCCGTAATGATGCCACCAAATTTGGTTTCCGTCTGCAATTGTTGTGTGTGATATTCTGCTATTGAGAATAAGCGGTAGAGTATGTTTCCCTAAGTCTGCGTGAAACTAACTCTGATTCTACCAATCAGCTAGAAAATGTTATGGAAATGTATTGATCAAAAGGTGTGGTAATCTATTTGCGGCTGTTATTAAAAAATTACTCAATGTACATTTCTTTTTTTTTTTTAAACGTGTGTGCCCTCATAATCTTTCATTAAAATATCTTCCCCTCCCTCTTGCAACATCTCTTCTCTTCTCTTCTCTTCTCTTCTCTTCTCTTCTCTTCCTCTTCTCTTCCTCTTCTCTTCTCTTCTCTTCTCTTCTCTTCTCTTCTCTTCTCTTCTCTTCTCTTCTCTTCTCTTCTCTTCTCTTCTCTTCTCTTCTCTTCTCTTCTCTTCTCTTCTCTTCTCTTCTCTTCTCTTCTCTTCTCTTCTCTTCTCTTCTCTTCTCTTCTCTGCATGTGATTATATTTACAAGTATGCATATGGCTGAAGCTACATGTATTGTACGTGTGCATGCGCCTTTCACATCTCAGCTGTGCATTGGACCATGTGATTGAGTTCTTGTCCCGGCAGAAACATTCACACATCATGCTCATATAGTGTTTGCATACTTTATTGCTGAATATTACACTTTCCAGTTAATGCTAACATGATTACAGCTATTCCACTGGTTTGTGTGCTGCATGTTCATAGCATGTTAATTATATAAGAAAATTACTTCCTCATGACTGTTCACAGGTTAGAAGTGTGAAGTGTGTTTGTGAAAGAGAGACAGAAAAGTAAGCAGCTGGGAGCCGTACAGTACAATAGATTCACTCAGTAAGTGTGTAATGACTCTCTACAGGCCGACAGCAGCAACCTCACACACTTAAATTGCATGTTGTTTTCCAATTTAAGAAATGTATGGCTATTTTTTTAGCCCTGTCAAATCGATTAATCGCATCTAACAAAAGTTTGTGAATATATAAACTGTATATGGATATGTATACAGTGTGTGTGTGTGTGTGTGTGTGTGTGTGTATATATATGTCTGTACTGTATATATATATACATACACACACACACTTACAAATGTTTGTCAGATGCGATTAATCGATTTGACAGCACTAATATTTTTATAATCGTTCATATTTTATAAGTTTTGCTCACATAATAATATATATTTTATAATAATATTTAATATATTTTCTCACATAATGCCTTTAACCATACTAAATGAACTTTAGCTCAGTATATATTTTTCGTTCAGTCACAGCAGAGTATCAAAGTGTTTTTGTCAAAGGCTCCAAGAGAATAATGCCTTGCTAAAACTTCCATTCCTTTTAGTTAATGTCACAGCTGAAATAAAAATGCAATGGAATTTAGTCATTCTGTCCATTCTGTTATCCTCCGGCAGCGTAACTGCCATTATGTGACTCAAGTGTTTTCTGACATTTAAACATCTAATTCTGTGTACTCTCAAGCACTTAATGGCATTTAATGTGTTGCTAAAAATAAAACGCAGTGTGTTTTGGAATTATGCTGGATACAGTAAAAAATGTCCAGCAAAGATGTCGGTATAAAATAAGCAATGAAGTTTCTGGAATTGATTCTCAGAAAGTTTTATTTGGTTTCTTCAGTATCATATGAAAGAAAAATCACAAGTGAGATCTCTTTTACCTCCTTCTTCTAGACTGCAATCAAAAGCGGAAGCTTTGTGTGACCAGACTTCAGTTCAGCCTCACTCACGCTTGTCCTCGCTGCAAAGGTGACATTAGGAGCACAGCTGGCTGTTTTGTGATACAGAGCTTGGCTGAATGTGTGTGTTTTAGTGTAAAATGTATTGTCTGATTGTTAGTGTTCATTTGTAAGCACTGATCATGTTCTGCCAGCTCACGCCTACAGTTCGGCTGCTCGTTAGGGTTCTAACAGCAAAAATAATTAGTCCAAAACTCTGGCAATTCCAGTCCGAGATAATTACTCAAACACGGCACAGTCCTTCACACAGACAGAACAACTTGACCTTTTACTTCAAAGAGCACAAGAGAGAAACGAGTAATGATTGTCTTTTAGAGGATTTTTTTTTAATGCTTTTTCACATTGTGCTTTCAAACACCTCACCCATTAAGGAAATGATTATATGAATGGAGGAAAAGGTATAGCTCTCAAAGGCAAGCTCTCCTCAGGGGCATTATGGGTATTGTCACTTTATCGTCTATCTGAATATGGTGTGGAAGATGCAACCCGATCTCACGGGAAAACGTACAAATTCTACGAGGTGGCATATTCGTACGAATTCATACGACCTGACTCGTACGAATTAGTACGATTTTTGCAAAATCGTACATATTTTACGAATTTGACAATTCGTATGAATTCATACGAATGACCTACCCCTGACCCCGCCCCTAAACCTACCCATCACGTGGGTTTAGACAAATCGTACAAATTCGTACGAGTGAGGTCGTACGAATTAGTACGAATTAGCCAACTTTTTATCATTCGTACGAATTGGTCGTGAGATAGCGTTGGAAGATGTGTGTAGGGTCAGGTTTTGCCATCATCGTGGGGACCAAAAAGGATAGTACAACCTGTGATCACCTGCATGGTGGGGAATGGCTAATGGTCCCTAACAGGAAAATGACTTAACGAAGCATAATGTCTAAAAAGGGATGGATCACCGAAAAAGGACAATTCTGTCATCATTTACACTTCCTAGTGTCCTTTAGAACTGTTTTTTTTTTCTTTTTCTTTCTTCCATAGACCACAAAAGGAAATATTTTCATTTTCAGATTTTCATTCTCATCTTTTCTGTATAATGAAAGTGAATGGTGACCAGGGGCTGTCAAACTCAAAACACTTTTTCCTGGGAAAAAAAATTCTCCTGGGCATTGACGCACTAAACTTTGCACATGTGTCGTGCGACTTCTTTCCAATTCTCTTTAAGCTCTTCCCAAATTTGAGCTTCATTGGAAGACCGGCATGACATCACAATTCAAGTGTTTGGGATCGTTATCATGTTGGAAAATGCATTTGATCTCCAAACAGATCCTCCATACTTCAGCAGGATTCCCAAGTATTGGTCCATTTTCAAAGTGGCAGCTTTGTAGATCCTTCCAACACCTGCTGCAGACATGCATCGCTAATACCATTATGTTTCCCCTGCCGTGCTTAATGGTGCCACGCATGCATTTGATATTAAAACACTAGTCGTCTCCTACTAACATACCTGAAACGGTTGTTAAGTTTTGATTTGTCGGACTGCAGAATGCAGCTCAAATCTTCTATATTCAGGTCATATGTTCTTTGGCAAATGCAAAGGTTTTTTTTTTTTTTTTGGCAGTAGATACATAATAATAAATAGTTTATTTTCTGGTGAACCACTTCCCAATCCAGCCTCTTATGGCTGTTGGCTATAATTGGAGGTCTCATCCAGGTCTTTTGTGGTCCACATCCTCTTGTCAAAATGCTGAATATTGTTCCTTGACCAGCAACAGTGCTTTACATTCTGCGTGGTAGTGGTGTCACTGTGCTTTGAAATAATTCTGGGGACATTGTAACCATGCACATTAGCAACATCCAAAATCCACATTTATCCACTTTATAAACTCGGCAAAAAAAATAAATAAAAAAAGAATAAAAAAAGAAATCACCGTTTTTTTCCCCCAGTTTTTTTTAGCTAATGTCCTAACATATAAATATATGTGTGTATAAAAATATTCAACAGCTATTAAAGTAGCTGTCAATATGTGGTGTATCCACCAGCTGCTTTAAGTCATACTGCGCATCTCATCATAATGGACTGAGCCAGATTTGCCAGTTCTGGCTGTGAGGTGTTACTCCACTCTTCCACCAGGCACTTGCAAGTTCTTAAACTCGTCTTGGGGTGAACACATGTTTACATGTGGTTTGGCACTGAAAGCACGATCAGCTGTCCTTTCTGTCTCCCAGTAGCACTGTATAGGTGTCTTAAATTAAGGACATTGCAGTTTATTGCTCTGGCCACATCTGCAGGCCTCATGTCTCCTGCAGCAGGACTATGGCATGTTCACGTAGGTCAGATCAGGGACCCTGGCCAGCTTTCTTTGATGTTTTTCAGAGTCTCACTAGAAAGGTCTCTTTAGTGTTCTAAGTTATTGGAACTGTAACTTTAATTGTCTACCATCTGTAAACTGTTAGTGTCTTAAGGACTGTTCCAGGTGCATATGCAATAAGTGTTTGTTACATTGAACAAGCCTGAAAAACATTCTAAAAACCCTTTCCAAGAAAGACCTGTAAAGCCTGTGAATGATTCATCCATGCATATTGTTTTTTTGACCATATAATTTTTTTTATCAAAATGTAATTATAGATCTTCTGGTGAACAGACTTCTCTCTGGTGACATATGCCAGACTTCTCCAATATACCTTATCAGGTTAGATATATTGAGTTTAACGCAGATGAAAACAAGGCTGTGAGGGATAGATTTTTGAAAGAAAGGATCTGTTGCTACTTCAGTACCAACTTTAATATTAAAACTATTAAATTTCACTACCTTTAATGAAAATGCAGAATGCGTTGAAAAAAAAAAATTCTGTGAGGGAGAGGCTTTGGGTTAAGCAATAGAAAATATGATTAGCTCAGCTTAAAAACAGTTGAAGTCAAAGACTGTGTGTGTGTTTGTGTGTGTGTGTGTGTGTGTGTGTGTGTGTAGCAGAGAGAACTGAATACATGCTAGATGGAGGTGTGTTTGGGCTGAGAGAAAAACAGTCAGAAGGTTCAACTCATTGATTCCTGGACAGACAGACAAAGAATAATGTTGGTGTTTGTTGACAGCCTGTATAGTGAGCAACAGAACACTGACAATGAGAAAAAAAGCAGCATTTCATTATCTCAATTTAATCTGGTATGTCTAAAAAGAGACAGGAGATCAAATATTATACAGATGGACAGAACAATGAATAACCGATCACTTTAATTAACCTGTTTAGTGGTGCAGGAAGTGAGACTGTTGGGGGAACGATTGAAAGTCACATTTAATTAGTCCCAAAGACTGTGTGATTACTTGCTTCAGTACCCAGCTGACAAGAAGTGGCAGTGAATAATCGTGCAAAAAAAAAAAAAAGTGAAATACTGATACCGTACTCTACTGGCATCTTGTTCTGAATGGGGATTCATAGAGAAAGGAAAAAAGATAGAGGATTCACATTGAGATCAATGATAAGTTTTGAACAGCATGCAGGTGTCTTATGGACTGCCTAGACTTGGCAGGGCATGAAATAGCAGTGCAGCTTTCAGTATGAACACACACACAGGGATGCTGAGCTCTGCGAAGATGCTGCTGGTTTTGGAAATGCAAACATAGGCGGGACTTAGAGGGAGTGGCAAGGTGGATGTGGTACATCTGTCGATTATAATAATGTATAGGTGTCTTGTTTAAAAATGTTCAGGGCTGATTGATACAATTACATAATGGCTCTTTTTTTCCCTGTATGCATCTCTCTCCACACTAAAGACCATGGATCCAGATGATCAGTACAGTCCGACATGTTCGTCAATTTAGGCATGCACTGGCACGTGTGCACTCATGTTTCTGCACTCGTAACCTGCCATCTGGATCATTATTTCTTTGTAGTGAGAAAATACTGAGATAAAATTAACTTTTATTCAGTTGTTATTTCAGTTTGTTGATTTTGAATGCTAATTTAATGACTTTTAATTGGTCTTTGGAGTCTTGTTGTACTGTATATAGTAAGTTTATGTTAATGCACTTTTTATGTACTCGTGTACTATAGATGGTGAAAAGCATAATCATAATCTATATCGCAGCAGATTCATCTATAGTTGAATGTATCCGTGCTGGACCATGTTTAGGTGTTACAATGTTGGATGTTCTGTGAGCCTCTGCTCTACTCGAGTCTGAGTGGAGTGGCTTCCCATAATCCCTTTCCAGATTGAGATCTGCATCTTCATCCTTTTTTAAAGATTACACTTGTGTGTTGATTCTGAGTGGAGAGAGAGAGTGATCGATGGTGAACTGCTTGTTGAGTAAAAAAAAAACAAAAAACATTTCTGTTTGTGAATACGGAAAATTTTGAGTGTCACCTTTACCAGCCAAATAAAAACAATGCCTGCTCTGTTATCTAGTTTATTTACAGGTATATAGATTTTGACAGTTTTGATATGTCTGAAATCATATTTTTACACTACTGTGCAAGATTGTGGTCTGTAAGATCTTAAAAGATTTGTAATAAAAGTACTAATTTCTTCTGAAAAAAGTTCTTACTACCCCAAACGTTTGAAAGGTAGTGTATGTTACACAATTAGCACAAGTACATTGGACAACAAATAATAAATCTGAGAAATGCATAATGGAATGTGATCAAAACAACCTGTTTTAAAATTTGACAGATGTGGCCACCGTGGTATGAATGGGTTGGTGTGACAATGTTAGAACCTTTTTCCCTTTGTGTGTTTACCTTGTAGCTACATTTAGTATTGACATCTGACCCGCAAGTCGACCAACCCATTGAAAACTATAGTATTTTTTCGAAAACCCCAGATTGAAGAGAAATAATAAAAATAAATGTATGCTACTGTTTAAAAAGAAAGAAAATTAATACTTTTATTCAGCATGGACATATTAACCCTTAATTGCATGAATGTTTCGCCAATCATCAGCGACCCAGATCTATATCTAATATAGTTCTCAGACAAGGACGAGACGTTTTTAATAACCAGGGGTGTTTATTAGAGGCTGTTGTCGACCACAGCCCACGCCGCACACACCCCGACTTATAAGAGAACCAGCGAGGCACTCTATCTGACTCCTCTCTCTGTTGTTCCCCTCACAACTCCCCAGGGGGTGGAGCATTTTTCCATATTCAACTTGAACATCCAATCACACCAAATGAATAAAGTACAACATTAACATTAAATGCATCCTTATTTGAAGCATAACAATATTATGAACACTTTACAATATGTAACTCTTGATATTAGAGTAACAATGACAGAAGAGTAAAATAAAGCATATTTTGTTACCTTTTGGAGCTTGGAAGGGTTCAGTTTGAGCAGATGTTTTATACCATCATCACTGTCCACGTCAGAGCTCATTTCCCAGAATATTCAGCATCTGGCTCATTCACCATCTCAAACATATTCTCAAAATTATCATTTTCAACATCTTCAAAATCAATATTTTGATCGCTGACAGCTTCTTCACCAGATCCACCATCAAGTGATAGTGACACTAATATTTGATTGCGTTTAGTATTTTCTCTGCAGTAAATTGCTGTAGCCTAATCTAATGTACTTCCTATTCTTTTGTTTTCTGCCTGTGGTAAAATGAGTGAAACGTCACTTCATAACTGTGTATCAGACATTGCCAATTTATGGAATAAAGGTGAATTGCACATATCCAGTCATGAAAGATTCAATATATAAATACTTCAAAATATACTGACACTTACACAGCTCGGGTCGTTAGTGACCCTATACAAATTTTACAAAAAATAAATGGGAAAACGGGCATTCTTTTATTAAAATAAAGTAAAATGGTTATATTGTTTATAATGAATTGATTGAAGAATACTAAGAAATGAATGAGGAGTTAGTGAATGATGTTCAGGGTCACTAAATACCTGAGGAATGTGTTTATAGGTTATATTGATCAAAATTGACAGTGAAGACATTTATAATGTTTCTAGATAAAAAAAAAAAAAACACTGTTCTTTTGAACTTTCAAAATATTCAAAAAAACCATCAGAAATATCTTGGTTTTTGAAGCAGCACAACTGTTTTCAGCATTTATAATAATAAATGTTTCTTGAGCAGCAAATCAGCATATTAGAATGATTTCTGAAGGATCATGTGACACTGAAGAATGGAGGAATGATGCTGAAAATTCAGCTTTGCCATCACAGGAATAAATGACTTTTTATAATATATCACAATAAACTTTTTTTTTTCTCAAAACATTACAAAACATTTATTTTTAAAAACATTTGCAATATTTTTTTTCAGAATATTACTGTTTTACTGTATTTTGACCAAATAAATGCAGCCTTAGTGAGCATTAGAGACTTTTTTCAAAAACATTAAAAATATGTACCGACCCCAAACTCTTGAACAGTAATGTGTATTCCTCCCCCTTCAAGTCATAAATTTGTCATCTTCATTCTTTTCTCTAAATCTTCCCTTCATGTATGGATTCTAAAGTGTGTAGATCCATTTCTGTCTGCTCACTGAATCATTTCCATTTGGGAGCAACAATGCCTCTGGAATTTGGTTGGTGTCTCCTTTCAGAGTGTGATTTTTTTTTTTATGTGCTGGAATGGACTGAGATGGATTTGCTTAATCGCAAGCCTAGACAAGTATTTGAGTGACCTCGGAATTGTTGACCTCATCCATCTCTCTATTCTGTCATTTATTGATATTGCTTCTTATGTGTGATTCATTTGTGTGATCCGTAAATGCGCTAAAGGACAGCAGGGGCACATATGCGTTAATCAGAGAGCGATGTTGAGAAAACACAAGTGTGTGTGTGGGTGCATGTGTTCAAGACACTCATGTCATGTATCACAGAGATTTATGCTGGCTAACGGAGAGAGAAGTTCAACCAGTCACTCATATTGATTCATTGGTAATCTCTTTGACAAACACACACAGAAACCCATGTGCTGTCCATTCAGATGGTGCTGATGTTAGATTAAAGCAGGAAGTATCATAACCAGGCAGAGGGAGTCTGTGTGTGTAGTTGGTTTGTCATTTATCTATGTCTGTGTGTTATGTATGCTGACCCCGAACAGCACAAGGAAGCAACATCGGTGGATTTTACGCTTGTAGATATTTTGTTGGGGTTTTTATTGTCCATGAATATGTATGTGCTCCAACGTGTGGATTGAGTAAGAGTCTGTAGCTCAATGAACTATTTAATTTTGGTTTTACAAGCATTTTACAGTGGACGTGCACAGGTACTCCAATGTGTGTGTGTTTGTGTAGTTGTTTAACCTATTGTGAGGACCAAATGTCCCCACAAAGATAGTAAAACCTATGGGGACCAGCCAGCGGACTCCCTAAGAGGGAAATGGATTAATAAACATACTAATGTTTATTTGAAAATGTAAAACTGCAAAAATGTTTCTGTGAGGGGTAGATTTAGGGTATACAGTTTATACATTATAAAAATCATTGTCTATGGAAATTCCCCACAAAGATACCGAAACATAACTTTTGTGGATTCCCTGCGTTGTGTGGACCAAATGTCCCCACAAGGATGGTAAACCTAAAAAATGTTACGCTGTGGGGACAAAACTTCTGTCCCCATGAGGAAAACCGCTTATAAATCATATGAAATTATGTTTTAGTATGCAAAATGTTTTGGATTATAGCTTTAGGGATAGGGTTAATATAAACTTTGTTCAGTATAAAAATCATTATGTCTGTGGAGAGTTCTTGTAAAACATAAAAACCCAATGTTTGTGTGTGTGTGGTTATTTCAGGGATGCATTTGTCGATAAACATACAGGTGTGTCCTGAAATGAAAAGAAAATTATGTTATAAATAATATACATTACTGTTACTCTTTTTTTTTTTTTTTTTTACTAAGATTTTTTTTAAATGTTTTTGAAAGAAGTCCTTTTGCACACCAAGGCTGAATTTATTTGATCAAACAGTTAAATACAGTTAAAACAGTAATATTGTGAAATATTATTACAATTTAAATGTTTTATTTTATTTTATTATATTTTAAAATGTAATTTATTCCTGTGATGGGAAAGCTGAATTTTCAGCATCTCCAGTCTTCAGTGTCACATGATCCTTCAGAAATCATTATAATATGCTAATTTAGTGCTCAGGTAACATTTCTTATTATTATCAATGTTGAAAACTTGTTTGTTTAATATTTTTGTGGAAATTCTGATACATTCTTATACATTTATATATTATTACACATAATACATTTTTTGATGAATAGAATGTATGAATATATAGAACAGCATTTATTTGAAGGACAATGGAGCAGACAGGAAGATAGGGAGAGAGGGGGAAAACAGGATCAGGTCACGTCTCAGGTTCTGTAAGCCACAGCTTTTGCGTTGTGAGCTAGTGTACAACCCACAGCTCCAAAATTATAAAGGTTTTAAAAATAAAATAAATATATAAAATACAATTCTTTTATTTATTATTTTAAGGTTAGAATTATTCTGTAGTCATTATAGTTAGCTTTATGAAAAAATAGTTGTAGGTATGTCCTAATTTAGAGGTGTGTGTGTGAGTTTTAGGGAGGCACAAGCCCTTATTATCATGAGTGTAAAATAAAGGAGAAGCGTCTTATCACATAGAAACAGGTGTGAAAATGACATTGTGGGGGCGGAAACACACACATACTCTCTCTCTCTCTCTCTCTCTCTCTCTCTCTCTCTCTCTCTCTCTCTCTACTGAGAACAGGCTTTGAAGCCGTTCTGCCTGCAGGCTCTCTGTCCGCCCTGATGCACATTTATTTCCTGGTAGCAAGTGGTCTGATTGGTGCATGTGTGTGTATGACAAGGTTTTTCTTCCTCCTTTCGTTCCTCTAACAATAGTGTACTGACTTATTCACACCAAATCAAATAAGATTTGCGCAGAAATCTTCTTTTAAGAAACTCAGCTCATTACTAAAGACCAGACGGACGTACTGAGTACTGGACGTACTCCCGACGGAAGTCTGAGAGCACTAATGAAAATGCTAATTGGATACAATCTTTTTGAATTTAATACATTTAAATTACATTTTAAGTTTGAGTGGAAAGTTGAAGTGAAAATGTTTTAATGAATTACAAAATGTCTCCAGTATTTGGTTGGTCCCTCATTTTCTTCAATGACAGCAGCACTTAAGCTGCATGAACTCCACAAGTTTTTGTAAAACTTGACGATCATGTTCACCAGCATGAATTAGGAATGAAAAGCATCCTCTAAGCACAGTTGTACACATTAATGTCACAATGTTTTGCAGAATCTGGAATATTTCTACATCTAAATCCGAATTCTTTATTTGCAGGTTTTAAGAAAGAAAATAAATCTCAGACTTTCTCAAACTAATCGCCAATTCGAAAACATGCAGAAATCTACAGGTGTGCTTGGACATACCTGAATGCTCATGGACTCTTGCTGTCTTTTGGGTGAAATCTGGGAGCAGCAGGTCTCTGACGGAGTGTTTGTTGGCTCAACAGGGTGCAACAGGTCTTTTTACTGGCAGATCCCTTGTGTTTCTCAGCTTGTGTGTGTGTGTGACAACCTCTGCCATTGTGTGTAGCTTTGATCATCCACCAGAGCTCTGGGAAGACAAAAAACTCAGATACACAATACAGTATATAAATTACACAGTAAGATGCACATGTCTCAATTTCACTCTCAATTCGATGCCATCTCCCCCCTTCACTCTGCAACGCAGCAGTAATTCGACACTAACAGTTTGGCAGCTCATTTTCTAACTTTTTAAACTTAACAAAAATCTGTAAATAGTAGTAGTTTCTTGGTGGAAGTTTTGCAATTAGACTTTTTTACTCTTGTGTTTTTAATCATTGATTATTTGGTTTGATACTGCACATGAATATGGAGAACAGCTTGTTAATTGGTCATGTAACAGTGAGCTTGTACAAAAGTACAAAATGGCTTAAAACTCTTAAACCGTTTGTTGCAGACTCAAGTGTCTTATATCATTGGAATCCTTGGCTCAAGAAAACGCAAAATGGATATTTTGAATTAGCCAAGTGTACCCAAAAGCCTATTGTTCCTAAACGAAAACTCGGAACTTTGCAAAATTAGGTGAGCACATGCGACATATGATTCTAAAGAAGCATGCAAACTTTTATGGAGATTGGACCATAGGTGGCGCTTTAACTGTTAAAAAGCTTTAAAAACATCAAGGGCCCTATTTAACGACATAAGCGCATGGTCTAGCACATTTGCTATTAGCACATGCTATTTACATGACGGAATTTGCAGGCGGAAAGACTGAACGCTACTCTAGTGAGGAAAGGGATCTGCTCGTGCACGAGGTTAAAGCGCAAAAGCAGACCATCTACGGGACAAGCTGGATTCCACCATATCTTTATGTACACGTTAATCATCTTTTACATTGTAATCCTTTTATTTTTTTATATTTGGCATGTTTGTGTGCTGCTGCGTGTGCCCTGTGTGTGTAATAAGAAGAGTATACACGCGTTGTGGACCCGCATAGGCACATATTACTAATGTGTCCTTTAAATAACAAAAATAATATTGCGCCATTGACTTTAGACCAGGTTTCAGTTGGCCAATGGCACATTGTATTTCAGAATAGCAACACGCCAACAATGCACCAGAACACACCTCGTTTTCAGACCATGGGCAAACAGATGGGCGCAAATGCATTTTCTATTTAAACAACGTGGCGCAGGACGTGAAAATGATAACTGCGACGGGCTGAAACTAGCAAAAAACATTTGCGTGGTGCCTGGCGCCGCATTGCGCCGGGTGTAAGATAGGGCCCAAAGCCTATTTCCTTAGTAAATTTTCTGTATTAGCTGTAAATGGTCTTTTCCATCTCAAATCTATGGTTACAGACATAATATCTTTTTATTCATGTGCTTAAAGGCCTTAAAGCACTTGAACCCCGTTAATTGTTGCTCACAGCTATATTTGTCATTTTTCCTCAATGTTTTAGTAAAGCAATAAGCCACTCAAGCCAATGTGTTACAGTAATTTTATCATTGCTAAGGGTGCATTTTTAATTTATCTCATTTGCACAGTACAAAGTTTGGAAACATTCTTTTTTTTTCTTCTTTTTTTTGAAAGAAGTCTCTTATGCTCACCAAGGCTGCGTTTAATTAAAATACATTAAAACAGTAATTTTGTGAAATAGTATTACAATATTATTGAAATTTTATTTTCTATTTTATTACATTTTAAAATGTAATTTATTCCTTGAAAAAGCTGAATTTCCAGCATCATTACTCCAGTCTTCAGTCTAACGTGATCCTATAATATGCTGACTTGTTGCTCAAGTAATATTTATTATTATTATTATCAATATTGAAAACACGTTTTTGCTGCTTAACATTTTTGTGGAAACAATGAGACCATTCAAAAAAGTTGTAGTAAGATTTAAAAAAGAAAGAAATATTCATCAAGGATGCATTCAATTTATCAAAGGTGATCGTGAAGACATAATGTTCAAATTGTTAGTTTGCACTTACAAATAGAATTAAAAGTGTTTTCTCACTACTGATTGTGGAATGGGAAATGGAGCTGGAGAAATGTGTTACAGAACGCTTTGCTGTCCCTCCACTTTCTTTCAAGCCTCCTACTTTGGTGAAGACAATGCTTGATGATTTAGCTTGGAACTATTTTAGAACTAGAATTCAGTTTTGGAACTGTCTAATTGTGGAAGAAATGTAATATGTTCTATATGGTTGCACTTTCTTATATTCATAGAATCTTAGAAACATGATAGATTGCATGTGGACTCCCATGATTTGCCACATTATTAGAACAAAGAACTGATATTAACCCTTTTGAATGTATGTATGTGTATGACCTTGTATATGTGACCTGACAAAAAGTGAATGTGTGATTAAGTGTATGACCGAGACAGAGGGTCTCTATTCAAGGGTATAAATGTTATAATGTATCCTCTCATTGTCACACTCTGCAGGCACTTTGAATGACTGTATGATTGCTGACCTTTCCTTGCAAGGGAATAAATAATCTTTAAAGACAATTGATACATGTTTGTCTCTTATTCAGTATTAGAAAATGTTTGCCACCACACTGTTTGATCATTTTTACAATTGTAAAATGATTGATTTATAAAAATACCAACTTACCCTTACCAAACTTACCAAACCAACTTACCAAATACCCTTCAAGGTCAACTGGCTTGGATTTACTGGAGTATCTCAACACTGGACCAACGCAGCACTTTAACTGTTCAGGGCCTGTCAGTCAAATTCAATTACAGTCTCTTTAGCTCTTCTTGGCAAGCCAAATCAGATTTACTGATGTTATATTTAAATATTTATTAGATATATCTATCAGTCTGAGAAACACCAGCCATTAATCACAGCATAAACTGTTACATATGCAACATGCAACACAATCTCCAGCTGAGGCGACTGTGCAGAAACCCAAATAGTATTTCAATGTTCTGAACCCCCCGTCAGCTCTGTTGTGGCCCCTCTCAACAAACAGATTTTGTTTTTAGCATTTGTAATCTCTTCTCCCTTCACTCTTGCTCTCTCTACATGACGTTGCAATTATTTGTGCATGTGTGTGTATGATTGGCTGCATCCTCTTTCTACCTAACTGCTATCAACTAATGTTATTTTCTCTGTCTAGGTGTGTGTGCAAGCTAATTTGTGTGTGTGTGCATCTGTCATTTTCTCACTTAATGAGGGCTTGTTTTTTTAGTTCCCATAGTAACGTCAAGATAATGATGCCTCTGTGTCTTGTCAAGACGTCTGACAACACGGTGGGTTGTCTGTGACATCCTAACTTTGTTAGGATGTGGGAAATGATGTGGGTAATGTCCCATTCAAGCTTGCGAGTGGCACCACTTCACTGGGTAAGGAGGAAACTAGAGGAACTCTAATATTTAAGAGTCTGTTAAAAAGACACAACGGGGACAGATAGAAAAGTACAATGAGGGAGCAAGAAAGAGAGCCAGAGACAGATATTTTTCTTGTAAGGTGTAGTAGTGGAAGACTTGCTGGTTTAAATCATGACAGCTCTCAGTGTCTGTGGAGACCTTTTGCAAAACTACTGAAACGTACCAATACATGCAATTCACTGCAGTTTCCACCAACACCTTTTATTCCTTTTCACACAACTTATGATTACAGGGCAGTGTCCGGTGTGAACGCACAGTAAAATGAAAAAAGTATTGCAATTTGTTTCCCCAATTTTATTAATTAAACAAATTCAAGTACACAGATATTTTGAAAAACAAATCTCTCTTTTCTTATCTCTCTTTTGTAAGTTGCTTTGGATAAAAGTCTCTGATAAATGAATATGAATAGCTATAACAGATGTTCGTCCACCCAGAAATGTAGTCCTTTTTTAAAAAGGAAGATTTAGATAGAAAAACATGATATGCAGAAAACAAGCATCTATAAGAGACATAATGAAAAATAATGATAGACAAAAGAAATCACCCTTTCTTGTCTTCTCGCTTTGGTTTTAAACTCATCTCTCATTTATATGAAGCCCAGTTGTCAACACAGTCCTTTCACACAGTCAGGCTGCTCACACTGATCTAACATCTGAGAAAAAAATGCTTTCATCAACACACCTGATATGAAACGCTGTGACAGTCCATTTTGTTTTAAATTAACAGGCGTGCGGTGGCAACGGGTCGTTTGTCAGTGCCCACAGGCAGAGCTATATTCACCAGAGAATCCAGTGGCGATTTAAATGCACACTCACGCACACACACGAGAGAAGAGGCAACATCGTCCCCTGAGTGAATCTTTCATGCTTCTCCTCTCTATTCCTTCTAAATAAAACTCTCTGCTGAAATATTGACGCTGTAACTTTTCAGCGCTACAGTTCTCTACTCTAAACCCTCAATAATGCTCCTTGAGATTCTCAGCAATCCTTGAAAGACTTTTTTTTCTTGACTCATTCGCTTCTTCAAAGCACTTTTTCTGGAGAAGAGAAAGTATGAGTATATAAGACTGACTTTGTATGGGAGCTATGGGGTCACTGGCTGTGCAGCATTATAAACCAAGCCTGTTCTGTGACCCTTTGGTCCTTTTTGGAATTTTTGGTTATTATAATCCGATTTTTTTCCAAAAAAGCGCAGATGGGAGTGGAAAGTTCCTACGCACAAATGAAAGAACGCAGACGCAACCTGATCATTTCCATTTCGCAAGCTGTTAGTAAATCTGGCCCTAAATTTGTTGTCAGTTAAGTTTTTTTTTTATTGACATGCAGGAATACTTTTATTCTGCATTGAATTGATCAAAAGTGACAGTAAATAAATTCATTATGTTCCCCAAAAAAGTGTCAAATATTCTGAATAAACCCTGTTCTTTTTAAGATGAAAAAAAAATCATCATGGTTTGCACAAAAATATTAAGCAGCACAACTGTTTTCAATATTGATAATAACGTGAAATATTTCTTGAGCACCAAATCAGCATATTACAATGATTTCTGAAGGATCATGTGACACTGAAGACTGGAGTAATGATTACTGAAGACAGGAATAAATTTCATTTTAAAATTGTAATTATATTTTAAAATATTACTGTTTTAAAAAGACTCTGTGTACAAATAGAAAGGATTCATGGGACAAAAACTATTTTGAGGTAAGATAGGACAATTTCACATCTGGTATCATCGCAATCAGCAGGCTTTCGTCTTTATTGTCCTATACAACAAAAACACAGGACTACACACGATGAAACGAAATCTCCCTTGCTTCAGCAAAATGCATCGTGGTGTGTTTGAGTGTTTGTTTGATCTCGCCATGACATTTGAGAGAAGCTGTGTTATAATAAGGGTTTATGAATGAGAGCTCATGTTGTTTTTTCTCTGTCATCCTGCAGGCTGAAAAACAACCTCATCTTCTGCACAACAAACAAATGAAAGGCGCAGTGTGGAGAACAAGCCGAGAGAATCCATAAAGCTATCCTCTTGACAGTAAGTCTCGAATGCTCTTTGAAGTATATACAGTGTTTCTGTATTAAGAATAACGAGAGTCTGTTCAGTTTGACTTCTATAAAATGGCTTCTTATAGGATTCACATGATCCATGGTAGCTTCATTACCTGCTTCAGGTAGAGCAGTTAGCAGGTGCGTTCACCACAGTATCTGACCTCAGCTAGCCTCTCTGCTAATTGCTTTATTTTTTGGTGTTTACATGCAGCCGAAACTGAAAAATGATGCACACGTATGGCATTTCTGTGAGAGGTTTTCTAAGAATGTCTCTTGCTTCTTTACACATCATATTTAATTCATTAAACTTCATCGTTAGTCATCTAACATTCTATCAAACAAACCGTGATGATGTCAATCCTTAGAAAAAAAAAAAAAAAAAAAAAGAGTCACATGGATTACTTTAATGATGTCTTTCCTATCGTTTTGGACCTAATGTGTAAATTGCGTTGCTCCCAATGGAGGGACAGGAAACTCTCGAATTTCATAAAAAATATCTTCATTTGTGTTCTGAAGATGAACGAAGGTCTTGTGGGTTTGGAACGACATGTGGGTGAGTAATTAAAGAGGTACTTCACCTCTGGAAAGATGAGTGTGTATTTAAAATAGGTCATTTATGTAGAAGAGTTGTAAAGAAATTTTTGAATTTGGAGCTTTCTAGACTGAGAAAAGCCAGAAAATGTATTTTTGGCTTATGTGGATGAAAGACAACAACTCCCAGAATGCACTTGCTTCGCTGCCACTCCCAAGCCACGTCTACCGGTTAGAGAGCGCAGTTGAAAACAAGGTTAGGCTACTAGTGAGTCTCCGTGACGAGTTTGCCCGGGATATCGAGATCGCCCAAAATGTCCGGGATTCGGCTTTTGCGTTCTACAGTCGCCATTCATCATGTTTACTGTGGCGAGCAGGACGAGGCGGAGGGCCGCGGGGGAACGGCGCGAGGCTGGTGGCGTGATGATTACTGAGACGCTGCGGTCTCCAATCTCTCACGGAGGAGCGGGAATTTTCTTAGCAATGTTAAAACGCACATCAACCGATCACTTGTTTAGCGTTCATGTAAACACTACATTCAGATTCACCAATCGGAATGAATTCAGTTAGATTGAAACAAAATGTGTGCATGTAAACAATGAATGGCGACTGCAGAAAGCAAAAGCCGAATCCCGAACATTTTGGACGATCTCGACGGCCGGACATGTCCGGGAAAAAGAGGATGGTAACCCCTACCTCAGCTTTCTCCAGAGAACAAGAGCCTGTTAGCTTAGCTTCCAAAGAAAGACGGCTGAAACTATGTGTACATTCTGTGAGTGAGATCCCACCCTCTATGGGCGGGTTGAAGACATGCGGGACAGCCGTCACAGCCCCTCCTACTGGCTGTAGTCTCTGGCCAAGAAATCCTCCGATGACGCAAAATGACGATTTTTGCGTCATCGGAGGATTTTTTCCAGACAAAAAATACATAAATCTCTCCTCTCAGGGGGATATGAGGGTGGAAAGCACGGTAATTCGAAAATACTACAGGTTTTCTACTAATACAAAGCTTAATGCTAAATCCCCCCCCCCCCCCCCCCCCCCCCAAAAGACATGTAAAAAAAAAAAAAAGTGTTTCCTTGACATAGTTATAACCTCTTTCTGACCATTGTTTGAGGGAGAACAAAAATTGCAAGAAGTTGGGCTATATGCAAATGTCTTGACATAGCCACGTTACGGAAATAATAGCAGGACTACAAGGCGTTTCAGGCAGGTGTTTTCTTTTTGAGAGATTAACTCCCTTTTGGGATAGACTTTGTGCTTTGTGACATTGCAGATTGTTTACATGTACAAACAGCTATATAACAGACTGAAAGGTAAAAAATTAATACTTGATCCCCTTTAAAGGGAACACCAAAATTGTAATTTAGGCTACTCAACAGACCCATGCTATTACTTGTGTGTGTGAGAGTGTGAAATACAATAGGATAATCTTTGAAGAAAGCTTAAAAAAAAACACCAGCCGAAAAGACCATAAAAGTAATCCACATGATTATGTGCTTTATTCTGGGTCTTCTGAAGCCAAATAGATAATGATAATGATGATAATATGAGCAACAAATTGAAATTTTGTTTGTTATTCATTGAAAATCTTATTTAACTTTTTTTTGTCCATTTTTTTAATCAGGTTGTTGGTGGTTCATGTTTGATGTGAATCCGTGAGTGGGATGTGCATCAGTGAAGCCCATGCAGATCGGATCAATTCCAATTAACTGTCCGGCAATTTCTGTATCGCAAGGCCACTAAGCAGCTGGGCATTTTAATCACATATCTCAAAGTGGCCGACCTGAAAGTGACCTAAAAAAAAAAAGTGGTAAGTGCTCGCTTTCAGCTCTAAACATGCTGGAGTAGAAAGGTAGAATGCAGTAAACATCATTGAACCATGAACAGAAAATCATCTCTTTTTTACACTTCCATTTTTATAGTCATACTTAAAGATCAGCCTCTTTAGGTGGCAGAAGTATATTCTTTGTGGAAGTATCAAACTTAAATGTCAAAAGGCTGTTAAAATTATAGGGGGAAACGACGGTAATCTCTTTTATTCTCCTTCTTCTTCTAGGCCTTTCTCTCCACATTCACATTCTGCCCCCCCCCCCCCCCCCCCCCCCCCCCCACTTCTTCCTCTGCTTTAATGTCACTGTATAAAGTCAACATTAAAAAGCTGCACCAGTCAGCCAGAAGCTAATGAAGATTATCTCTCTTCCTCTCTGTAAGATAGCCTACTAAAAAGATGTACACAAATTAAGGGAAAATAAATGAGCTTCTTCACAGTAACAACAGCCAGAGGGGCCAAATAGAGCAGCTCAGTGATGAGAAGAGGAAAAAACAGAGACAGAAAAACACACAGGGCAATCAGTTTTATCAGTTTTGGGGAACCTACTTTAAAACTTGTCAAGCTACAAGCTGCTCATAATTTAAAGTAGTTCAACTTTAAAAAGTAGTTAGGCACACACTACAAGCTACATTGGTGCCATTGCCAATATTGTTCATATTGCAAGTGTCAAGTTGTATAATTTATCATTTAAAGCAGAAATTCTTTCTAGCTCAAAATAATCAGGTTTTTTGAATTAATGATCAATATCAATTATAAACATAATGCATAAAAAAAGATCTGCAAGGTTACAAAGCTCAAAGTCCACTCCAAAGGCCGGGAGATATTTTATTTAACAGAATCCACTTTCCAAGAACTGCAACGAACGACTCGTTTGGACTTCAACACGTTTTTTTAAGGGCTTTGTTCAGTAACAAGTCATAATGTTACTTATTTAAATAATCTCCACCCACTGAATTCGCAAAAAAGTGGATGAGGCCTGGTTAAGCTGCATTAGAGAGAAGACAAGGTTGTCGCTGTCAAAGAGACACTGTTTTTTCCACCCTGTTTCCAAAACTCATTTGTTTGACCTTCCTAAGTCTGACAAACTTAGAGTGAAACTTAGATTTTAAACACTGTTCCTGAACATTATAACCCCAATGATCTTCCAGAACCACAGTGCAGGCTACACAAAAGCGTCTCCTGAAATGGAGCAGTTTCTGCTTTGTCAGGACAATATGTTGTTTATGGATCACAACTAGTAAGTATGTTTTGTTGTTCGTAGTTGTGTTTTCTATTAACAAGTTTTACTTTTGTAAGACTGTTCACCACTCATGATTAACCATTGTTTTGTGATCGATTACTGTTTGTATTATCATAGTTTTCTGACAAATATCATGATTAACAACGTGGTGTATAACATCGTATCTAAAATGTATACACATTTTTACCACAATCAGACTTCCACTCTGAAATGTCCTGTGAAATCCGTGCTAGCAAATTCCGTGCATGAAATGCGTTCTAGACAATCCTGTTAACATTCTTAAGTCTGAATCAGGCTTGAATTGGTTTGAAATTGACTCCATATTTACACCTGAGCAGATGAAACTCATGGTTATGGTAAGAGGCGTGACATTTCTCAAACACGCAGTGCCAATCAGTCACATTTTACTCGCCCGTATGAATTTGTACGAATTGGTCGTTAGATAGCGTTGGTTCATTTACATAAACGGTCGAAACAAACCAATTTACTAGAATTAATTGGATTTTCCAACGCTATATACAGGTATGGTAGTGAGGAGGACATTTAGTACCTTGCTATACTGTAACTGAAAAAGCTACAGTATTTCAAAAACCGCTGCATCATGCAAAAGCAGTGACATCAGTCAATGAAAGACTATATATTCCATTTCAGTTCATATTTCATATTTCTCAGATCATATTACCCTGTCTTTTTCAGCCTCCCCTTACATTCATAATTCAGTTTTGCCCCATATTCCCCCCAGTATTAATAGATTGAGCCGACTCATCCACAATCATTCATCTCTTGTGTCATTCACTTTAAGTAAAACAGTTTTTTTTTAAAGCTTGGACTTGATTAAAGGCTGATGAAGAGTCTTTTTCACGTCTGACACTGTGACTTTAATAATCAGTGATGAGGAGTTCAAACAGTACATGAATATAGAGGACTCTATGAGACTCTAGAGACAGAATTGAGATTAAAGAACTGAGTTCATTACAACACAGATAACAGCACTGGCTGTCCCAAAACATAAATTTTTAGCACAGAGCTCCAGTTTCTGGCTTGTGAATGGTTTGTGCTCATGTTAGACCTTTTCTCACTAAAGGTAGGGTAGGCGATTTCGGAGAGGCTAGCAATAGCAAGCTAGCTTTGAAAGCATGAGATCCCACCCTCCCTTTGGAGCTTCTCCAAAGCCACGCTTCCTCCAAAACACATGAATGCACAGCAGAGTCTGCAAATCGTCAGGAGATGAGAGACGGCTTTAAATTACTTCATGTCTCAAAGCACATAACATTACAATAATAACGAACGTAAACAACTTACAGAGCAGTTAAGGCGGGCGTACACGGTGCGATTTTTGCTGTTTTACGAGCTCGCAGATGGTCGCGTGGAAATCGGTGATGCTCGCATGGTCGCGGCTCGCAGCGTGTGAGAGGAATTACGAGCCGAGCGGACCACGTTACGAGCACCTCCCGACCTCCCGATCATTTTTAAACATGTTTAAAAAATTCGTGCTAGTGCGTGCCAAGGCCAGTCGCGTTTCCACTGTCACTTCCGGGGCTTGATCGGGGCTTACTCTGGGCCAACGGCCAGGATTTCTGGCCCGTCGAATACCTTGGGCCAGAGCGGGCCAGCTCGGGCTAGAGGAGTGGTTACGAACAGAGGCGGAGTTTACCTGAGTCGGGAGACGGCAGCGCCGGATGATTCTGTCAGCATTAAAGACTTTTAAAATAATTTAACTCGCGTTCATGTTTGAATGCCTTGTGTTTGTGATGCAAAAGACTATGCGCGCTAACCATTACCATAGTAAACATGGTAAACGCTTGAAGATACGCATAGAAAAAAAACATAGTGAACGCTTGAAGAAATCAGACCAATCATAAAGGCTATCACAATCATGTTTTTATTTTATCTGTCAGTATAGCCTACGTCTCGTCTCTTTATACCGGACTATCATAAAATAAAGCAACTTTTTTTTCGGGAGCTTCCTCTGTTTCTCTGACAGAAAATATCTGTATGGGAGTCGAGAGAGTGCTGCTAAAGCTCCTCAGGTCGTATTTTTGGTGGCGTATATTTGTAGAAATTATCATTCTTTCTAAATGTGATGTAAATATGTCCTGTAACTACCAGATAAACAGTAACAGACGCGACTGAAGAAGTAAGTGTGTCCTCTTTCTTTTGTGAAATAGACCTAACGGTAATTTATTTCTGAGTGACTAATGTGCAATTTTGACATAAATTAATTCATTATGATCAATGTATCACTTTTTATTGTAAACCTGTGGTAAAACATCGATGCTTGGGTTTTAAATATTCAAGTAAACAAACAAAAATGCCAGCAAACGGCCGCTTTATCATGTTTGTTTTCAACGCTGTTTCCAGTGATTTCTGATTAGTTTTCTGATAAAACTTCCATTTGTTGGTGAATGGGTTAGTGTGACGTTGTTCCAGAGAGGCGTGTTACGGGCGTGTTTTAGCGAAGCGCTGTGGAGCTTCTGGCCCGACAGTGGAAACGCAGGCCCGGTGCTATTAGCCCGAGGCTATCAGCCCGGCACGGCCCGTTTAAAGCCCTGGCCCGGCCCTGGCCCGACAGTGGAAACGCGGCTAATGGGGCTATACTCAGTGGCAGCAACCATACAGGCATGCGCATACAGTCTCGCGCATACAGTCTCACACACACACTCTCTCACTCTCTCTCTCTCTCTCTCTCTCTCTCTCTCACTCTCTCTCTCTCTCTCTCTCTCTAAATTTATGTTGAAAGGAATGACTACTGTTATCTGCTTTTCAACAAATCATTTGCACACACATTTCTGTCATTTTTCTATCTGAAGCTATAGTTGCTTGCAACATTGAAAGCTCCGGTCTCTGTGTTTAGCGCGAAAGCTCACGTGATTGCCACCGGCTCGGGATAAAATCGTGCAGGACAGTCGTGCCGTGTACCAGCTGCTTTGACGCGATTAACTGACTCGTAACGTGTGCAATATCTCACGATCTCCCGAGTGTCCGAACTCGCACCGTGTACGCCCGCCTTTACTTGTACTACCTGACTGCTTCATTTTGCAGTTGATAGTGTTTTACAAAGAATCGCATAAATTCGAGTTTCAGAATGTGAACAGCGCCAGGTAGAATGTCACAGGATCCCATCTCGTAATTACAGTTATGACATGGCATGAACGCAGCATAAGCTTGTTGTTTTGGTTAAGGAGGAACTGTAAAAGGTGACGGCTGTTTGTTTGTAGCGCTCGGTGACTTTCTGTCTACAACTCTGCATAGCCTCATGAAATAAGGATGACGTGTGATTGCGTGGAGGTATGGAAATACCAGCCCGGGCTCATTGGAAAAAAGTTCCTGTGGCAACATTTCTGCAAAATGATATTATGTCTTGCACGTTTCGCGACAGTTTCAAAGCGAAAAGTCCAGTGAGTGGCTTTAAAAGCATGTTCAGTTTTATCCGAAACAGATGAACGTGAATCTGGCAACATTTCATTACATTGGTTTTTGTACGCATCACCACAGTTATGAACTGAAATGTCCGGTGAGTGGCGCTAAAAGGTTAATGCTTTAAAACAACGTACACCTACACTATACCCTAAACCTACTCGATAGTGTTAACGAAAGCAAATCTGACATGAAAACGCAATTGCTGAAGCAACAATACAATTTTTAGCTTGTTTCTAGAAGTCTTTGAGCTCTTTTGTCGTAACTCGTGTTTCACTGGACTCTCCGCATCACAAGTACAATTCTGTACAAGCTGAGATACCGAGCAAGCTTAGTTTGTCAGAAAATATAATATTTAGCAAGGAGCCGTGTGAAAATATGTCTTTATTAATTCATAATATGTAATTTCCCTCTAATTTTGTATGAAAAGGATTAAAAGTACTTGCAGTTTTGCTTTTTGCCTCTAGTGTTCATTTTTGTTGGAAACTATATGTATGTATTTGTACGTATTTTGCGTTTTGCAGCAATGTTGCCACAGGTATGTTTTTCCAATGAGTGTTGGGAAATACATGTTGACAGGCAGGTAGGACATTGAATCATTGCATTCAGACCGAATGCAATGATTGGACAAACATTTTTTGGTCCTGAGACTTCCACAGAAGATATACAGTATGCACATGTTTTAATATATAAACCACTTCTATAATTGATTGCGATCAGGATGTGAAGAGAGTTTCAACCAGTATAACATAAAGTGTTTATAAAAAAAATCACCTACCCTACCTTTAATCTTCAAATTGTCTGGATAACAGTCAGCTTCGCACTGGAAGTTCCTGTGTTGCACCCTCTTAAGACTTCCTGTCAATCTGGCCACATTGCTGCACTGATTACTGACTGTGTAACAACATCTGCTTGGAATCAAAGCTCAGAAACTCAATACCACCTTTTAAGTCTCCTGGATGACCTGTTCAGAAAAATTGCTCTCCTATTTTTGTCTCGGTGTCTGATAAATGTGTTAATGAGAACCTTTTTTCAAGCTGGTCATGTAAAAGAGATTCTGAGAGAGAACAGAAGCTTTATTCAATGTTTTAATGTTAGAAAGTAGACCTTGCACATAAGTAACAAAATATTTTACAGTGGTAGTAGTACCATGGGTTTTTGGACATACTGTGGTAATACCATGTTATTTTTTAACATTTAATGTAATAAGAAGTACTTCAAACAGTATATTTTCATTATTATTATTATTATTATTATTATGGTTGCATTTTATTGTACAGTATGTGTACTTGCATGTACTTACAGTGTACTTATCTAAGAAAATACTGGGTAATATAAGGTAACTACAGGGGTTAAGGTGTAAGTTCACGGTTAGTACCTAGTTATTAGTAATTACTCAGTTATTGTAATTACTGTAAGTACATATATGTACTTATTACAGTGATTACAACAGGACTGTAAAATAAAGTGCTACCATTATTATTATTATTGCATTCGTTTAACTTGTCACAATAATTTCTGTTATTTTTATTCAGTTTTATGAGTTTGTTGTCTTCAGTCATTAAATTCAAATTGGTAAAAAGCTGCAGGTTGCACATTTTACCTAAAAAGTGACATTTTGTATAGTCTGTAGTATCATGTAAATACCATGATACATTAATACAGTAATCATTCAGTATCAGTATCACTGTATTGTAAGGGTTACCTAATTCTGTGAATTTTTTTAGCATTAAAGGCTTTTGAAAAGATGATGTCAGTTCTTTTTCTGCTTCTCTACAGCCTCTGTTTGGGCTCTGATGATAGAAATGAATATTTTGTACCAATCCAGAATGAAAATGTATTGTTTAGCACTAAAAGCTGCTCTTCTACGAGGAGTTATAGAAATGGACAGAGAGAGAAAGAGAGAGAGATGCTCAGGTACTTGTTTTGACAAACAACAACTGGAACGTCTAAGCCAGTGGAGGTTTACTGTCTATTACTGCAGCCCACAAACACACACATGAAGTGTGAAAGTGTGTGTATGTTTGTGTGTGTGTGTGTGTGTGTGTGTGTGTGTCTGTGTGTGTGTGTTCAATTGGATGTGTGAGATGCAAATTCCTGCAGTGTAACAGCTCTAACATTGCAAGACCTGCCGCAATGCAGTGCATGTGTGTATTTGTGAATTCAGACGCCATAATATCTCTCAGATTTATTGCAAAACATAAAGCAGTCTCATTATCTCTCTCCACGGTCTAAATGAAATAAAAAATGAAAATGTCCTGGTGAATTATTTAAACAATTTAAAATGATGGTCCAGCTGATTTTCCCACCCGCACAATTAAGATGATGATGCTTTTTTAATTGTTTCTTTGAGATGTTTCAGCCACGAAGCAGACGTTTTCTGAGCGCTGTGTTTGTTGATTTTATCTCAAGTACTTCTCAGGTTCTGTATTGAGCTCATAATTGACTGTAAACCCATCACGCCCTGAGTATGCACTGCTCACGTTGCAGCATATTTTATGTCCTTTCTGAACTCATTTAATTTCATTTAATTTCATTTAATTTCATATTTTATTTCATTCTTTTGAAAAAGAAATGAAAAGGAGCAGAAAGAAGATAAACTTATAATATCTGCCCCTTATCAACATAAGTTAAATTACAATTCCAAAGAGGTGCGCTTACAACACACGTCTACTTTGCAGCACATATACAAAGTCATAAATCAAATATCACATTTTCCTGCTAAATAGAAGCATTATATTTTTCTATTAGTAATGCTTTTACATTCTTCTTAAAAACAAAAAACGATGTTGAAGTTTTAATTTCACTATTTAGATTGTTCCACAGACTGACACCTTGTATTGAGACACATCTTTCCTTTAATTTTGTTCCAAACTCAGGTTTCTGAAAAACTTCAGTTCCTCTTAAATAGAATCTACTAACTCTCTTAATGAATCTATTTAGCAATTTATCAGGTAATGTTTTCAGATGAGCTTTATACATTATTTTTAGAAGGCTATATTCTAATAAGTCATTGAATTTTAAGGTTTTTAACTGTATAAATATTGGATTTGTGTGGGCCATATTCACTTCCATTTACAACGCGAATGGCACGTTTTTGTCATTTAAAAACAGGTTCTATATAAATCTTGTTTGCACTTCCCCATGCCTCAATGCAATAGGTCAGATGTGGACAGCCCGTTCTCATCCTAGCGCACATGGCACCCTTTAGCGTCAATATGAGACGCAGATAGAAATGGGCCAGAAGGCGCCTCCTAGCGGTCTAACCCTATCCCTACACTACACCTAAACCTACCCATAACCGAACAAAGCTCTGTGCGTGTCATATTGACGCTAAAGGGTGCCATGTGCGTTCGATGTAGACGAAATGTCAAAAGCGTCAGTATTATGACGCCCAAGGATGAGAATGCGTTGGATGTGGAACAATCAATGAATTATATAACAAAATTAAGGCACATTTATTAACAGATTCCTTTACCTTATGTAACACGGCTATAATTTGGGATACCCTAGATTTAACATGGTCAATATGGAATTTCCATGTCAACTGTTCATCAATCACAACCCCTAAAAACTTAAATTCATGAGTCCTTTCAATCTGTACTCCTTGTACTGACAATGCTGCATCAAAATCCTTATTTATACAACTAAAAATCATAAATTTAGTCTTACTGATATTTAAAGACAGTCTATTGGCGTTAAACCATCTCATAATTTTCCCAAACTCATACTCTACAACTTGTAATACCTCATTTATATTTTTGCCAGCATAAAATAAAGTAGTATCATCCGCAAACAAAATACATTTTAGTAACTTAGAAACATTTGCTATATCATTCACATAAAGAAGAAAAAGTACTGGACCTAGTACCGATCCCTGGGGTACACCACAATTTATTGGACAATTTTTTGATTTTATGTTATTGATTTCAACAAACTGCTCTCTGTCTTTTAAATAGCTTTTGACCCACTGATGAGCTATACCTCTTATACCATATTTATATAATTTACTCAATAATATTTCATGGTCTAAGGTGTCGAACGCTTTTTGCAAATCCACGAAGACACTTACAGTAACATGTTTCTTATCCATAGCATTGGTTATTTCTTCTACCAGTTCCAAGATTGCTGTTGCAGTTGAATGATTTGAGCGAAATCCATATTGACTATTATTTAATTTTTTTAATCTAATCGCAAATAATTTTTCTACAATTTTAGATAACTGTGGTAACAGGGATATGGGTCTATAATTCGAGACATCATTTTTATTTCCTTTTTTGAAAAGTGGAACCACTTTGGCTATTTTCATACATTCTGGAAATTTCCCTGTAGTGAATGACAAATTACAAATATAAGTAAAAGGCTCAACAATAACGTCTATAATTTGCTTTATCAATGACATATTCATATCTGTATAATCATTTGACTTTTTATTTACAAACTTTCAAAATTTCACTCGCTTGTACCCTCTCAAGGAAAATGCTGTTTACACTATGTGGAATAATACTACCAATCAATGTATTCATCTGGGATGTATTGTACTAAATTGGAGCCAATATTTGCTAAATAATGATTAAATTCGTTTGCAATTTCTTCTGTCGCATATTTATCTAAGTTGTTCTTGGTTATAAAATCAGGAGTAATAATTTTGGCCCTGCCTTTATGCAAGACTGTATTTATTACACCCCATGTGTTTTTGATATTGCCTTTACTTTTGTCTGTCAGATTGGTGTAATAATCCTTTTTTTGTTTTCTTATAATTAATACAAGTTTGTTTTTATATTTTTTATATCTGCACTCTGCATCTTCTGTTCTTTTTTTAAGAAACATTCTATACAGATTAAAAAAAAATTACAAGCGTTTTTCAACCCATTTGTCATCCAAGGGTTATCAAAGGATTTTTTCGCAGTTTGAGCACGAATTTTGATTTGTTTACAATTTTTATCATATGAATTAATTAGTGTAGTCATGAAAGCATTATAAGCATTATTTAAGTCATTCGTATATACTTGATCCCAGTTTTGTCTCTTAAGATCTTCTTTAAAATCCTCAATAGCTTTACTAGACTTATCCCTTATAACAACGAGAGAGTTTTCTTGCATAGTATTAATACAGAAATTGTCATAAATTATAAATACAGGGAGATGATCACTCACATCCGTCATGAAAATACCATTTATAATTTCACTGTGTATATTTGTATATATATGATCAATAATCGTAGCACTATGAGTTGTGATTCTGGTTGGTTTGGTTATCATTGGGCATAAACCTGCAATTTCCATATAATTCTTAAAGTCGTTAGATGCTATTTTGCTGCCCAAATCTATATTGAAATCACCACATACAATTACTGATTTGTTCTTTACATCCTCAAACATTTCTATAATTTTTTCTGTAAACAAATCAGTAACAGGCCCAGGTGGTCTATAAACACAAGTGATTAACACATTTTTTCCTTTGTCATTTATGATTTCTATCGTTAATGCTTCCATCAAATCAGTCACAGCTATAGTTTTGTGCTCAACAACTTTACATTTCAGTTTAGCATCAACATAGAGGGCAACACCTCCTCCACCTTTCCCCATCCTGTTTACATAAAACATGTTGTAACCGTTGATCTGTACACTGTCAACTTGCATTTCCTTCAACCAGGTTTCTGTTACAGCAATCACTTTAAATGTCCGTTTTAGATCGCCAAGAAAGTTGTTAATCTTTGATAATTTACATTTCAAACTCATTACTGCTTGTGTTTGGAAATGCAATAAAGTAAGAGTTGAAGGATAGAGGGAGTTCTAAAAAAGCAATTTAGTTAATGTATACAGTTAATATATACATGTATACTGAAGATTTGTAATTTATTTTATGCTATATGGGTTGGACAATGAAACTGAAACACCTTGTTTTAGACCATTAGGATGGTATTATTTTGCAGCCAATACAGCATCAATTCATCTTGGTCAGATCCAAGTCCTTCACAGTGGTCTGAGGGATTGAGCCATTCCTCTTCCAAAACAGCGGCCAGGCCACTATGTGATGATTTGGAGGAAAACATTTTCTGGCTTGTTCCTCCCAAAACACCCCAAAGGGGCTCAAAATATTTAGATCTGATGAATGTACAGGCCATGGGAGAAGTTCAACTTCCCTTTCATGTTCATCAAACTATTCTGTCATAAGTCTTTGTGTGTATGGGTACATTATCATGCTGATACACCCCCTTCAGGGTACAATGTTTGAACCATTAGGTGCACATGGTCCCCCAGAATGTCCCATCAAGCACAGTAGGGAATGCCATGATATTGCAGCCCAAACTATCACTGATCCACCCCATCCTCCACTCAGTCCGGGTGTTAAGCCTCTTTGGGGCTTCTCCACACCGTAACTCTCACGGATGTGGAAAAGACAGTGAAGGTGGACTCATCACAGAACAATACATGTTTCACATTGTCCTCAGCCAAGGATCTGCACTGTTGGCACCAATGAAACCGACATTTGGCACTAGTATGAATGACCAAAGGTTTGGCTATAGTAGCTCAGCATGAATATTGACTCCATGGAGCTCCCAACGTACAGTTTTGAAACAGGAGAATCGAGGTGCCTATTTAATTCAGCAGTGAGTTGGGCAGCTTTGGTTTTATGCTTTTTAAAATAAATTCCGGGTTAGTATCTGGTTCGTATACTCCTGTTGGATGTGGTTCGTCCTTCATGGCAGTATGCCGACATTATTGTGAATACCACAGCTCTTGATAGACCACAAAGTCTTGCTGTCCTGGTCTCAGATGACGCACGCCAACAATTTGCCCTCCTTTGAACTGTGATATGTTTCCCATTATATTGTGTTTACTGCAATATTTTTTGTACAGTTGTGCTATTGCTCTGCTAATTCAACCTTCACACATTTCCAATTACAGGCCTGTTTAACTTCATAATCACATGAGATATGAATATCATTTTTTTTGTTACTGTGTGAGAGTGATTGTGGCAGAGGGAATCACTTGAGGATTTGTGAGAGATGCCATATGGTGCATTTTTAATTCAGCATTAAAGTAATTATCCAATCTTGATAATCAGCATGGATACAAATGTCTTGCCCTGCTGATAATATTCATCATAATCTTAACTCTCCCTTCTCTTCCTCCTCTTTGCCTTCCTTTAAAGCCTCGGGGGAAGCAGAAATAAACATTTGTTCAGATTGCCTTCAGGTTCGAAGCCAGAGATGGTTTTGAAGAGCTTGTTTCTACAGGAAAACTCTGACCACCACAAATTGGAAGTTCTTTTGCCATTAGTATTTTGAGTTTTATATTAAGAATACTGAAATAGATCTGCATATAGCAGCGAGTCTTGGGTAAAGTTCATTTCATCCTTTAATATCCCTGGAAATCCCTGGGATTACCTTCTCCATTTCACCTCACACCACTGTTTCTATATATAGATAATATAACTAAATACTATGGTATTTGCTGTATGACAGGTAACCTAATAAATGCAATTAATTCACCCAAAAAGAAAAAAATATGCCATCGTTTACTCACTCTCAAATTGTTCC